>NC_091282.1:988948287-989308287 GCF_032444005.1 Ranitomeya imitator
TTTAAGCCTTGCAATGCTCCCCTGGGAAAATAAATAATTTAAAAAATAATATTTCATTTCCCAGAGGAGCATTGTACTGTAATATTTTTCATATATAAATGTTTGCCAACAGTGCAAACAATGCATTAATACATTTAATTACCATTTTAAGCTTAATTTCACAAAAAATCAAACTATAAGAAAACTGGTGGCACCTGTTATGTCTGCAAATGACAGGTGTTATGAAGGCAATCCAGAAACACAGTGTGCTTAGCGATCAGAGCGCACACAGTGATCTGACAAATACCCAAAAATACAAGAACGAGCTCTGAGACGTGGAAACTCTGTAGACTGCACACCTGATCCTATCCTAAACACAACTAAAAGCGGCTGTGGATTGCGCCTAACAACTACCTAGGCAACTCGGCACAGCCTAAGAAACTAGCTAGCCTGAAGATAGAAAAATAGGCCTGACTTGCCCCAGAGAAATTCCCCAAAGGAAAAGGCAGCCCCCCACATATAATGACTGTGAGTAAGATGAAAAGACAAAACGTAGGGATGAAATAGATTCAGCAAAGTGGGGCCCGATATTCTAGGACAGAGCGAGGATAGTAAAGCGAACTTTGCAGTCTACAAAAAACCCTAAAGCAAAACCACGCAAAGGGGGCAAAAAAAAACCACCGTGCCGAACTAAAGGCACGGCGGTACACCCTTTGCGTCTCAGAGCTACCAGCAAAACAAAAGACAAGCTGGACAGAAAAAAAGCAACAAAAAAGCAAAAAGCACTTAGCTATACAGAGCAGCAGGTCACAGGAACAATCAGGAGAAGCTCAGATCCAACACTGAAACATTGACAAGGAGCAAGGATAGCAGCATCAGGCAGAGTTAAGTAATGAAGCAGTTAACGAGCTCACCAGAACACCTGAGGGAGGAAGCTCAGAAGCTGCAGTACCACTTGTGACCACAGGAGTGAATTCAGCCACAGAATTCACAACAGTACCCCCCCCTTGAGGAGGGGTCACCGAACCCTCACCAGAGCCCCCAGGCCGACCAGGATGAGCCGCATGAAAGGCACGAACAAGATCGGAAGCATGAACATCAGAGGCAAAAACCCAGGAATTATCTTCCTGAGCATAACCCTTCCATTTAACCAGATACTGCAGTTTCCGTCTAGAAACACGAGAATCCAAAATCTTCTCCACAATATACTCCAATTCCCCCTTCACCAAAACCGGGGCAGGAGGCTCAACAGATGGAACCATAGGTGCCACGTATCTCCGCAACAACGACCTATGGAATACATTATGTATGGAAAAGGAGTCTGGGAGGGTCAAACAAAAAGACACAGGATTGAGAACCTCAGAAATCCTATACGGACCAATAAAACAAGGTTTAAATTTAGGAGAGGAAACCTTCATAGGAATATGACGAGAAGATAACCAAACCAGATCCCCAACACGAAGTCGGGGACCCACACGGCGTCTGCGATTAGCGAAAAGTTGAGCTTTCTCCTGGGACAAGATCAAATTGTCCACTACCTGAGTCCAGATCTGCTGCAACCTATCCACCACAGAATCCACACCAGGACAGTCCGAAGACTCAACCTGTCCTGAAGAGAAACGAGGATGGAACCCAGAATTGCAAAAAAATGGAGAAACCAAGCTCGCCCGAGCTGGCCCGATTATAAAGGGCGAACTCAGCCAACGGCAAAAAGGACACCCAATCATCCTGGTCTGCAGAAACAAAACATCTCAGATATGTTTCCAAGGTCT
This sequence comes from Ranitomeya imitator, assembly GCF_032444005.1. Classification (NCBI taxonomy): domain Eukaryota; kingdom Metazoa; phylum Chordata; class Amphibia; order Anura; family Dendrobatidae; genus Ranitomeya; species Ranitomeya imitator. Next base: position 988,950,039 of record NC_091282.1, read on the forward strand.
GATTGGTTCGTTCGGTCTGGCCATTAGTCTGAGGATGGAAAGCTGAGGAAAAGGATAGGTCAATGCCCATCCTACCACAAAAGGCTCGCCAGAACCTTGAAACAAACTGGGAACCTCTGTCAGAAACAATATTCTCAGGAATGCCATGCAACCGAACCACATGCTGAAAGAACAAAGGTACCAAATCAGAGGAGGAAGGCAATTTAGCCAAGGGCACCAGATGGACCATTTTAGAAAAGCAATCACAGACCACCCAAATGACTGACATCTTTTGAGAAACGGGAAGGTCAGAAATGAAATCCATCGAAATATGTGTCCAAGGCCTCTTTGGGACCGGCAAGGGCAAAAGCAACCCACTGGCACGAGAACAGCAGGGCTTAGCCCTAGCACAAATCCCACAGGACTGCACAAAAGTACGTACATCCCGTGACAGAGATGGCCACCAGAAGGATCTAGCCACTAACTCTCTGGTACCAAAGATTCCAGGATGACCAGCCAACACCGAACAATGAAGTTCAGAGATAAGTTTATTAGTCCACCTATCAGGGACGAACAGTTTCTCTGCTGGACAACGATCAGGTTTATTCGCCTGAAATTTTTGCAGCACCCGCCGCAAATCAGGGGAGATGGCAGACACAATGACTCCTTCCTTGAGGATACCCGCTGGCTCAGATAAACCCGGAGAGTCGGGCACAAAACTCCTAGACAGAGCATCCGCCTTCACATTTTTAGAGCCCGGAAGGTACGAAATCACAAAGTCGAAGCGGGCAAAAAATAACGACCAACGGGCCTGTCTAGGATTCAAGCGCTTGGCAGACTCGAGATAAGTCAAGTTCTTATGATCAGTCAATACCACCACGCGATGCTTAGCTCCTTCAAGCCAATGACGCCACTCCTCGAATGCCCACTTCATGGCCAGCAACTCTCGATTGCCCACATCATAATTACGCTCAGCGGGCGAAAACTTCCTGGAAAAGAAAGCACATGGTTTCATCACTGAGCAATCAGAACCTCTCTGTGACAAAACCGCCCCTGCTCCAATCTCAGAAGCATCAACCTCGACCTGGAACGGAAGAGAAACATCTGGCTGACACAACACAGGGGCAGAACAAAAACGACGCTTCAACTCCTGAAAAGCTTCCACAGCAGCAGAAGACCAATTAACCAAATCAGCACCCTTCTTGGTCAAATCGGTCAATGGTTTGGCAATGCTAGAAAAATTACAGATGAAGCGACGATAAAAATTAGCAAAGCCCAGGAACTTTTGCAGACTTTTCAGAGATGTCGGCTGAATCCAATCCTGGATGGCTTGGACCTTAACTGGATCCATCTCGATAGTAGAAGGGGTAAAGATGAACCCCAAAAATGAAACTTTCTGCACACCGAAGAGACACTTTGATCCCTTCACAAACAAAGAGTTAGCACGCAGGACCTGAAAAACCAACCTGACCTGCTTCACATGAGACTCCCAATCATCTGAGAAGATCAAAATGTCATCCAAGTAAACAATCAGGAATTTATCCAGATTCTCACGGAAGATGTCATGCATTAAAGACTGAAACACAGATGGAGCATTGGCAAGTCCGAACGGCATCACTAGATACTCAAAATGACCCTCGGGCGTATTGAATGCAGTTTTCCATTCATCTCCTTGCCTGATTCTCACCAGATTATACGCACCACGAAGATCTATCTTAGTGAACCAACTAGCCCCCTTAATCCGAGCAAACAAGTCAGATAACAATGGCAAGGGATACTGAAATTTAACAGTGATCTTATTAAGAAGGCGGTAATCAATACACGGTCTCAGCGAACCATCCTTCTTGGCTACAAAGAAGAACCCTGCTCCCAGTGGTGATGACGATGGGCGAATATGTCCCTTCTCCAGGGATTCCTTCACATAACTGCGCATAGCGGCGTGTTCGGGCATGGATAAATTAAATAATCGACCTTTAGGGAATTTACTACCAGGAATCAAATTGATAGCACAATCACAATCCCTATGCGGAGGTAGAGCATATCAAGGTAATGGACAGAAGGAATTTGGACTGTACAGTACCAATGACGGCAGACCTAGCGGACCGCTTAGTGCGCTTAGGACAATCAGAAATAGCATGAGTGGAATCACCACAGTAGAAACACAGACCATTCAGACGTCTGTATTCCTGCCGTTCAACTCTAGTCATAGTCCTATCGCACTGCATAGGCTCAGGTTTAACCTCAGGCAGTACCGCCAAATGGTGCACAGATTTACGCTCGCGCAAGCGTCGACCGATCTGAATGGCCAAAGACAAAGACTCATTCAAACCAGCAGGCATAGGAAATCCCACCATGACATCCTTAAGAGCCTCAGAGAGACCCTTTCTGAACAAAGCTGCCAGCGCAGATTCATTCCACTGAGTGAGTACTGACCATTTCCTAAATTTCTGACAATATACTTCTATATCATCCTGACCCTGGCACAAAGCCAGCAAATTTTTCTCAGCCTGATCCACTGAATTAGGCTCATCGTACAGCAATCCGAGCGCCAGGAAAAACGCATCGACACTACTCAATGCAGGGTCTCCTGGCGCAAGAGAAAATGCCCAGTCTTGAGGGTCGCCGCGCAAAAAAGAAATAATAATCAAAACCTGTTGAATAGGATTACCAGAAGAATGAGGTTTCAAGGCCACAAATAGCTTACAATTATTTTTGAAACTTAGAAACTTAGTTCTATCTCCAAAAAACAAATCAGGAATAGGAATTCTTGGTTCTAACATAGATTTCTGATCAATAGTATCTTGAATTTTTTGTACATTTATAACGAGATTATCCATTGAAGAGCACAGACCCTGAATATCCATGTCCACACCTGTGTCCAGAATCACCCAAATGTCTAGGGGAAAAAAAAAAAAATGAACACAGAGCAGAAAAAAAAAAAAATGATGTCAGAACTTTTTCTTTCCCTCTATTGAGAATCATTAGTCTGGCTCCTTGTACTGTTATGTCTGCTAATGACAGGTGTTATGAAGGCAATCCAGAAACACAGTGTGCTTAGCGATCAGAGCGCACACAGTGATCTGACAAATACCCAAAAATACAAGAACGAGCTCTGAGACGTGGAAACTCTGTAGACTGCACACCTGATCCTATCCTAAACACAACTAAAAGCGGCTGTGGATTGCGCCTAACAACTACCTAGGCAACTCGGCACAGCCTAAGAAACTAGCTAGCCTGAAGATAGAAAAATAGGCCTGACTTGCCCCAGAGAAATTCCCCAAAGGAAAAGGCAGCCCCCCACATATAATGACTGTGAGTAAGATGAAAAGACAAAACGTAGGGATGAAATAGATTCAGCAAAGTGGGGCCCGATATTCTAGGACAGAGCGAGGATAGTAAAGCGAACTTTGCAGTCTACAAAAAACCCTAAAGCAAAACCACGCAAAGGGGGCAAAAAACCCCCACCGTGCCGAACTAACGGCACGGCGGTACACCCTTTGCGTCTCAGAGCTACCAGCAAAACAAAAGACAAGCTGGACAGAAAAAAAGCAACAAAAAAACAAAAAGCACTTAGCTATACAGAGCAGCAGGTCACAGGAACAATCAGGAGAAGCTCAGATCCAACACTGAAACATTGACAAGGAGCAAGGATAGCAGCATCAGGCGGAGTTAAGTAATGAAGCAGTTAACGAGCTCACCAGAACACCTGAGGGAGGAAGCTCAGAAGCTGCAGTACCACTTGTGACCACAGGAGTGAATTCAGCCACAGAATTCACAACAGGCACCTTCCCTTTAATGTTTATGATTATGGCTTAGAGCAACTGAAAACCCAAAAGTCATTATCTCAGTAAATTAGAATAATTAACAAAAAACACCTCCAAAAACTTCTTAAGCATTTAAAAAGGTCCCTTAGTTTGTTTCAGTAGGCTCCACAATCATCATGAAGACTGCTGACTTGACAGATGTCCAGATGTGTCATTGACACACTCCACAATTAGAATAATTAACAAAAAACTCCAGCAAAGGCTTCCAAAGGGTTTAAAAAGGTCTCTTAGTCTGTTTCAGTAGGCTCCACAATCATGGGGAAGACTGCTGACTTGACAAATGTCTAGAAGGCAGTCATTGACACACTCCACAAGGAGGGTAAGCCACAAAAGGTCATTGCTAAAGTATCTGGCTGTTCACAGCATGCTGTATCCATGCATATTAATGGAAAGGTGAGTGGAAGGAAAAGTGTGGTAGAAAAAGGTGCAAAAGCAACCGGGATAACCTCAGTCTTAAAAGTATTGTTAAGAAAATGCCATTCAAAAATTTGAGGGAGATTCACAAGGAGTGGACTGCGGCTGGAGTCATTGCTTCAACACCCACCACACACATACGTATCCAGGACATGGGCTACAAGTGTCGCATTCCTTGTGTCAAGCCACTCATGACCAATAGATAACGACATAAGCATCTTACCTAAGCCAAGAAGAAAAAGAACTGGACTGTTGCTCAGTGGTCCTGGGTGTTGTTTTCATATGAGAGTAAATTTTACATTTCATTTGGAAATGAAGGTCCCAGAGTCTGGAGGAAGAGTGGAGAGGCACACAGTCCAAGCTGCTTGAGGTCTAGTGTGAAGTTTCCAGAATCAGTGATGGTTTGGGGAGCCATGTCATCTGCTGGTGTAGGTCCACTGAGTTTTATCAAGACCAAAGTCAGCACAGCCATCTACCAGTAGATTTTAGAGCACTTCATGCTTCCCTCTGCCGACACACTTTTTGGAGATGGAAATTTAATTCTCCAGCAGGACTTGGCACCTATCCACACTGCCAAAACTATCACTGTCAGAACAGTATCACTGTGCTTGATTGGCCAGCAAACTCGCCTGATTTTAACCCCATAGATAATCTATGGGGTATTGTCAAGAGGAAGATGAGAGACGCCAGACCCAACAATGCAGATTATTATTATTATTTATTGTTATAGCGCCATTAATTCCATGGCGCTTTACATGTGAGGAGGGGTATACATACTAACAACAAGTACAATAATCTTGAACAATACAAGTCATAACTGGTACAGGAGGAGTGAGGACCCTGCCCGCGAAGGCTCACAATCTACAAGGGATGGGTGAGAATACAGTAGGTGAGGATAGAGTTGGTCATGCAGCGGTTTGGTCGATCAGTGGTTACTGCAGGTTGTAGGCTTGTCGGAAGTGTTGGGTCTTCAGGTTCTTTTTGAAGGTTTCGATGGTAGGCGAGAATCTGATGTGTTGTGGTAGAGGGTTCCAGAGTAGGGGTGATACACGAGAGAAATCTTGTATGCGATTGTGGGAAGAGGAGATAAGAGGGGAGTAGAGAAGGAGATCTTGTAAGGATCGGAGGTTGCGTGTAGGTAAGTACCGGGAGACGAGGTCACAGATGTATGGAGGAGACAGGTTGTGGATGGCTTTGTACGTCATGGTTAGGGTTTTGTACAGGAGTCTCTGGGCAATGGGGAGCCAGTGAAGGGATTGACAGAGGGGAGAGGGCGGGGAATAGCGGGGGGACAGGTGGATTAGTCGGGCAGCAGAGTTTAGAATAGATTGGAGGAGTGCGAGAGTGTTAGAGGGGAGGCCACAGAGCAGGAGGTTGCAGTAGTCAAGGCGAGAGATGATGAGGGCATGGACTAGGGTTTTTGCAGATTCTTGGTTGAGAAATGAACGAATTCGTGAAATATTTTTGAGTTGAAGTCGGCAGGAAGTGGAAAGGGCTTGGATATGTGGTTTGAAGGAGAGATCAGCGTCAAGGATTACCCCGAGGCAGCGAGCTTGTGGGACTGGGGAGAGTGGGCAGCCATTTACTGTAACGGATAGGTTCATTGTGGGGGTCGCGTGAGATGGGGGAAAGATGATGAATTCTGTTTTGTCCATGCTAAGTTTCAGAAATCTAGCGGAGAAGAAGGATGAAATAGTGGACAGACATTGAGGGATTCTGGTTAGAAGGGAGGTGATATCTGGTCCAGAGATGTAGATCTGTGTGTCGTCAGCATAGAGGTGATACTGAAAGCCATGAGATTCTATGAGCTGTCCCAGGCCAAAGGTGTAAATGGAGAAGAGCAGGGGCCCAAGGACTGAACCTTGTGGGACTCCGACAGATAGGGGGCGAGGTGAGGAGGTGGTGTGTAAGTGGGAGACGCTGAATGTCCGGTCTGTTAAGTATGATGAGATCCAGGATAGGGTCAAGTCTGTGATGCCAAGGGATGAGAGGGTCTGTAATAATAGGGAATGGTCCACTGTGTCAAAGGCAGCCGACAGGTCGAGGAGGAGGAGGATAGAGTAGTGTCGCTTGCTCTTGGCGGTTAAGAGGTCATTGGTGACCTTAGTTAGGGCAGTTTCAGTGGAATGGCTGATGAGATGAGCTCAAGACTGCTATCAAAGCAACCTGGGCTTCCATAACACCTCAGCAGTGCCACAGACTGATCGACTCCATGCCACACTGCACTGATGCAGTAATTGATGCAAAAAAGCATTGAGTGCATTTACTGAACATACATTTCAGTAGGCCAACATTTCGGAGTTTAAAATCATTTTTCAAGCTGGTGTTATAAAGTATTCTAATTTAGTGAGATAATGACTTTTGGGTTAATAATAAAATAAACACTTGAAATATATAACTCTGTTTGTAATGGCTCCATATAATAAATGAGTTTGACTTTTTGTGTTGAAGAACTGAAATAAATAAATTTTTTGATGATATTCTAATTTTGTGAGAAGCACCTGCATGTTGAAGAGCTTCCCTTTCATATGTATAAGGTTTATCCTATAGGGCACTGGTTTGTCAGAGGCAGGATTGCTTTTTCCATCACAATAATTGCCATATTAGGATATATTTCCTTTTAGTAGGCTAAATTCTAGCCCTCTACTTCACCTCTTTAGACTTATTGTTGTCTTTTCTCTTTATGTCCGGTAGGATGCATATTTAATTTTTTTATGTCACATGTTGTCTATTTTAAAGTGATAATGTTAAAAGTTACATTTTAATTACGCATCACATAGCGCTGCTCTACTTGTATACTTTGTGCTTAATTTTCTCAATAATTTCCATGATCTCTTGCTCTTATCAGTGCACTAAGCTACAGGTTTGCTCTAATGTATCATTCTTAAAGATGTTGTCTGGCTTCTAAATAAAAAGTATCGGTATGACATTGCATCTCATTCACCTAACCATTGCTGCCAATCAGGTGATCAAAGAAAGAGACAGAATAGTTTCCTAGCAGGAGCATAACAATCGCAGCCAATGCCAAATTCACCTTTATAGGTGTCTTCGGACACACATTCAGATGAAATGTATTTAGGCAAAAAGACCCCATGGGTCCCTGCACTGCAGCACACACTGAAAGCCAATCAAAGACTGGCAATTGATGTCAGCTTGCCAATGACACATGGAGCATAACAGTGACATCATGCGCTGCCCGTGCTGGCACATCAAAGTCAGTTGCCGACTCCTGCGCTGATGACCGAAGATTATGCTGTGAGAGCAGGGGAAGGTGAGTTGAATATGTCCTGGAAAAGAAAGGAAGGGGATCAGGATGGTGTACTCCTTGCTCGGGTTTTCCCTATCACGCTCGTGTGGTCTTCTAGTATTTGTAACTGATCGGTGATTTAGTTTTTGTTGATGCAGCTGCCTGATTTAAAGCTGCTAACCAACCTGAGTATAATTTGGGGGTTGCCTGGTTGCTAGGTAATCCCCACATGTATTCAAACTGTCTATCAGCTGTAAATCATGCAGCTGGGGCAACGAAAACTAAATCTCCGAGCACTTACAAATACTCAGAGACCACCTGATCAATGAGTATACTCGCTCATCACTAATGGTGACATTACACCAGAATGGGGCATTATACCAAATGGGAACATTATGACATAATGGGGGCATTATACCAAAAGGGGACCTTATACCAGATTGGGGGGACATTATACTAGAATAAGAGCCATTATACTAGAATGGAGGAATTATACCTGGATGGGAAACATTATACCAGGAATGGGCCCAGTATGGTCAATAACATTATTTCATGAGGTCCAATATGGAGGGGGGGCAATATAACTGGGTGGGACAGGAAGGGGGAGAAGATTAAACGAAAAAAACAGCATTGGGGACATTATTACATGGAAGGCAAAAACGTATGGCTTTACAGTCTGTAGAACCCTACATTGGCCCATACATCTGACCAACATGTAACTGGAGGACCAGGTTCAAAATTTGCACAGGGGCCCATGAGACTCTAGCTATGCCACTGCTTCTTGGCCTATGGCAATTACCAAACTGGAATGCAGGTGATTCAGGGGTGATAGAGCTGGTGAGTGTCTGATTTTATTATTTTTGAACCATCCCTGCCATGGGTAATTTTTGATCAGAGGCCGAACAACACCTTTCAGTGCAGTCTACCATCATCTCTCTATGCATTCATCATCATCTATCTATCATCTTGTGTAAACTACTTCACATTGTAAATGATTCTAAGCCACAATCTATTATTGAAGCACAGATATTATTTATAATGCTTGTCATGGGCTCATTGTTCATTTTGTGAATGTTTTTTGACAGCTTAGAAAACATTCCAGCTCCTTCAATGGTGAATGAATCGTTACTGTTTGGAAACTGCAATGAATCACAAAGTTGATCTTTAATAAATCTGTCTGTCATAGGAATATATTATTGCAGTAAAGATTGTATTTTATATCGTTAATTACTAGCACGATCTGTACAGTCACTTCAATGTCTGCAGAAGTTTAAAAAGACAGAGTTCCCATTAGTACTTGTCTGCCTGGCTTTGTGATGTGTAATGGCTGCTAGAAATTAAAGTTTTGTCCTTTGAAAATTGTACAGTTTCTTTAGTAAATTGTTTTTTTTCTCTATGTTTCCAAAAATCTGTTCACAGTTTGCTGTCAAATAGGCAAAATGGAATAAATGTAGTAAAGTAGATAAAATGTACCTTAAGTTTAACTTCAATTTTTACTTCGCCATTCCATTTTCTAGTGTAGATCAATTAGAAACTGATGTCTGTGTGTTCCCTCAATTTGTGTTTTCCCCATCTTTGCAACTCAGTGTATTCTGATTTGGTCTCTTTAGTTTACCAGGCCGCTGGGAGAAGCTTTTCATGTGCAATTTCACATCATGGTGTGCACGGCCTGGGTCTGCACCTGCACCCCTGAAATTAAATCATCAAAGCCACCACATCAAATGGGCAGTAAAGTGGAGATTTGCTTATTGATGTAAACCAGTCTAGATGCGGGCAGCTGCTTTGATGTAACCTCCGGAGGCAGGGGTCATGATGTCATCACATATTAGCCAAGAACTTCCAGGGGATTAGCTTCCTACACAACACATTTGTCCCCCTTCTGAAATGAGGATAATTAGGCCAATCGTTACAGGTGATAACTCTGTGTTCATTTACTGTGAATATCCATGATTCACTATGGGTAAAACTGATTATCTGAGCTACCTTTAAATCATCATGAGTTATAGGCATAGCTGCACATAATAGTTTAGAATTTACGCTATATGGAGTAAAGTTGCAGTTTATTCTTTTTTTGGTGATATTTTCATTTAATGCATTAAGATCTATATATAATTTATTATTGGCCTAAATTAAAGTAAAAATGTCATTGAAATAGCTTTTATGTCTTAATTAATAAAAACTGTAAATGTCATAAAACTTATTTCATATGGTTGTGGCAAAACTGGTCGCCATCTAAACCAACACCTCAGTCTCTAGAATACAAGCAAGAACTCGTTGAAATGATACATCCCATTCTACTTCTGGATGTGAACTGGTCATTGACTTTTTTGAGATATAACTATTACTGAACAGTATTTGATAAAAAAAAGGAGAGTAAATTATAATTCCAAGTATCTTCATGTTAGATGGGAAATTTGAGCCCAATGCAGCATAGCTTTATCAGATTGTCAGTTAGTATCTGAAGAAAAGGACTCTACACAAGTTATTACACCCATAAATAACCTTATATGTAACTTTCCTCGAAATAGTATGAATGTCAAAAAGCAATGTTTTCTTTGTGAAGAAATTGCAGTGTGTTTTAATTTTCCTGGTTTCATTTTTTGAGATAACAAGTACAACCATTGTAACCAATAATCTTATATCTGATGTGGCATAAAGATAAATTGAAAAGATCTGGAAGTGGATGTATTTTTTTCCTATCACTTAGTTCCATCATATATTTTTATTATCTAGTACTAGCATTTTATTTTTAAAGCAGCATTCCAGCAATTTTGTTTTTCACCCTTTGCTAGCAATGATGTGTGCATGTGTAATGAGCACAGTAACATGCTCACCAGTTGCATCTTCTACTGTTTTCAGCAGTGCTCCGTTCTGCTTCGGTACCACATATCCTGACCATATTTGTAACTTGCAGAATCGCACAGTCTGTTGTGTGGAGTGACAGTTATGCTCTCAATGGAGCAACTACTCTTTACAAACCTATGCAAACATTGTGGGAAAACAGAAATTCCATGCAGCTGGTCGCATTCGAACCCCAGTGATTAGTGTTGAGCATTCCGATACCGCAAGTATCGGGTATCGGCCGATATTTGCGGTATCGGAATTCCGATACCGAATTCCGATACTTCCCGCGTATCGGATACCGGAATCGGAAGTTCCCAGAATTCAAACTGAACGCAGCAGCCAATGAGGAATGATTGGAAGTGTGGGCACATCCTGTTTAGCATGGTGGGCATGTAACTACTGGCAAGGCTGTGATTGGCTGCTGAAATGATGTCACTCTGCACTATAAAAAACGCTGCCGCCATTTTGCGCTCACTCTGCTGTGATTTCAGTTAGGGACAGGACGCTGTGTTCTAACTGAGGGCCAGTTGAGATAGCTAATTCCTTTATTTTCCTTTCCCAAGGCTAATTTAGCAAAACGCTGTGTGTTCTTCACTGTTCACCTTGCTCTTGCCTTGCAGCGCTGTTTTAACAGCGTTCTGCAAGGTCTCTGTGTGTGTGTGTGTGCAGCTCACTCTGTAGTCTGTGTGCAGCCATATACCCGGTTGTATTCAGCTCAGGGGGGGTTCACACTGCCTCACACAGTTGTCCTTTTTTGCTCATAGTGCAGCCTGCTGCACATTTTTTCTCAAATTTCCTATTAGTGTTTTTCCACCCGTCTCCAGCTAAATTGTGGAAAAACACTACATAGGATAACCTAGAGGGGGGTTTTTGGGCCTTGCAGCGCCGTTTACGGCTGTCTGCACGGTCTCTGTGTGAGCGCAGCTCGCCCTGTAGTCTGTGTGCAGCCGTAGCCGGTTGGATTCAGCTCAGGGTGCGTTACTGCCTCATACCTTGAAAAAAATTTCCTTTTTTTTCAAATAGTGCAGCCTGTTTAAAATTAAAAAAAAAAAATTCCTATTAGTGTCTTTCCACCCGTCTCCAGCTAAATAGTGGAAAAACACTACATAGGATAACCTAGAGGAGGGTTTTTGGGCCTTGCAGCGCCGTTTACGGCTGTCTGCACGGTCCCCGTGTGAGTTAAACTTGCTCTGTAGTCCGATCTGCAGAAAAAAAAAAAAGGAAAGTTCGCCAAACACAACTTAACACTTGTGTAGGCCACATTTGAAAAATAATAAAGTCTAGTCCACACTTTACAACATTAGTGTTTCTTACACCTGTTAGGAGGAGCATTTCAGGAATAAGCACACTAAGGCCTTAGTACTTTTCTGCTTATCTTTATCTGTCAACCAAGATGAAGAGGGCAGGAAGTAAGGCACGTGGGCGTGGGCGCGGAGCAGGGAGAGGAGCAGGGAGAGGACGTGGTGATTCTGTGCCTGCGGCGGGCACCGGTGACTCGTCGTCACTCAGTTTCAGCAGGGAACAGTCCTTCATGCGCAGCTTTGTCGGAGAGCGCCGTGCACCGCTACTGCGTGAAGACCAAATTGAAGCCGTTGTCGGGTGGATGGCAGCTAACGCCTTGGCATCGACTTCAGTTAGTGCCACATCCTCTCAGGCACAGAGCACTGGAGAGCAGCCATCTGTCTCTTCACCACCTGCCAAATTGGCCAGGCAGTCAGAGAGCCCAGGACAGGAGCTGTCTCTACTTCTGTTCTCTGAATCTCTTGGCTTGGCAACAGGGGGCCAGCCAAGCAGCATTGGAGAAATGGAAGAAGAGGCAGTGTGCAGTGATGCCCAACAGCTTTGTCTCTCTGACTCTGAAGAGGCGGGTGGGCCAGTGCCTCCGGTGACCACAGCGCAGTACGCATCTGATGATGAAACTCAGGTGCCGCTTTCTGGTGCGTACTGTGCTGCCAAGACTACCCAGGAGGAGCAGTTGGTGGCAGAGGGTAGTGGAGATGATGAGGTCGTTGACCCATCGTGGCGTAAGGAACAGGAAGGTGGTGGGAGCAGCTCTGAGGAAGAGATTCCCCTTACGGGCCAAAGAGGGAGAGGGAGGGGGAAGACTGCGGAGCCTGTAGCCTCCACTTTGGCACCCGTTAGGAGCCTGTCTCTTTCCAAAGCCAAAAAGGGCGCTCCCAAGACTTGCAGTGCCTGGTCCTTTTTTGACACAGTTGCAGATGACATTTGTTTTGTCAAATGCAAGCTGTGTCATCAGAAAGTAAAAAGAGGGAAAAATGTCAGCAACCTCAATACCACAAATATGTGGAAACATGTGCGGACCAGGCACGCGGTGGAGTTACAGAAACACACTGAAGATGTAGGCCAACCAACAGCGGCAGCTACCACCTCTTCAGCTCGTGTTGCCTCTTCCTCCAGCTCACGCACAGCTGGTTTGGCTTCCTCCCAGGATCGCCATGGAAGAACCTCTGGCACTGTTGTCCAGAGACCTTGTGTAATTCCACCCACAGCACCACCTTCCCAGTCATCCTCACACTCCCAGTCTACTCTACAGCCATCGGTAGTACAGGCATGGGAGAAAAGGCGGGCATTCTCGGCCAACCACCCCCGAGCACAGGCTCTGAATGCAGGCATTGCCAAACTGTTGTCCCTGGAAATGCTCCCATTCAGGCTGGTGGAGACTGACAGCTTCCGTGACTTGATGGCATTGGCAGTCCCACAGTACAAGGTGCCCAGCCGCTTTTACTTCAGCAGGCAAGCTGTCCCTGCCCTGCACAGGCATGTTGAGGGAAACATAAAACATGCGCTACTGAACGTCGTCAGTAGCAAGGTCCACCTCACCACCAATGCGTGGACCAGTCAGCATGGACAGGGGCGATACGTTTCCCTCACTGCCCATTGGGTTAATGTTGTTGAGCCAGGTACAGATCGTGCGAGTGGCGCAGGACGTGTCCTGCCCACTCCAAGGATTGCAGGAATCCAGTCTGTACGCATTGACTCCTCCTCTTACACAAGTTCCTCAGAATCATCTCTGCAGGAGCCGTCACAGTCCACCTCCACATGGACCCGTGAACGTTTACCTATGACCGACATGAGCACAGCCGTGGCCAAACGTCAGCAGGCCATCTTGAAACTAGTTTCATTGGGGAATCGAAGCCACACAGCGCAGGAGCTCTGGAATACCATCAAGCAGGAGAGCGATGTGTGGTTACTGCCAGCGAATCTCCAGCCAGGCATGGTAGTGTGTGACAATGGCCGAAATCTGGTGGCAGCTTTGGCCCTTGGCAACCTCACTCACATCCCATGTCTGGCACATGTGCTCAATTTGGTTGTGCAGAGTTTTCTGAGGGACTATCCGGATCTTGATGCCCTGCTGCACAAGGTCCGCCTAGAGTGTGCTCACTTGCGGCGTTCCAGCTTGGCAAGATCCCGCATTGCTGCTCTGCAGCGCCGATTCCGCCTTCCGGAACACCGCATCATATGTGACCTACCTACCCGGTGGAATTCCACGTTACATGTGTTGGAGCGGTTGTGTGAGCAGCAGCAAGCAGTTATGGAGTACCAGCTGCATCAGGCGCAAAGAAGTCGCAGTCAGCGCCGATCAGACTTCACAACCACAGAGTGGGCAACTATGAAGGACGTCTGCCAGGTTTTGCGTCCTTTTGATTATTCCACGCGGATGGCAAGTGCAGATGATGCACTAGTCAGCATGACTGTCCCCCTTATCTGCCTGCTTCAGCAAACTTTGCAAGGGTTAAGGGATGATGTTGTGGAAGAGGTGGAGGATGAGGAGTCACCTTTTCCATCAGCTTCTGGAGAGTCAGCGCCACGTGGTTCCTCACAAAGGGGTACGCAGGGGCCACTTTGTGAGGAGGATGAGGAGGAGTCAATGGAGGAGGAAGAGCTCCGTCCAGAGGAGGGAGCGACACAATTGTCCAGTGGTCAGTGTGTACAGCGAGGGTGGGGTGATGACGAGCGGGCAGAGATCATGTCTCAAGCAGGGGACAGCGTTTCTGGGCCAGTTGGCAGTCTGCAGCACATGGTGGATTTCATGCTGCAGTGCCTGAGAAACGACCGCCGCATCGACCACATTCTCAACATGCCTGATAATTGGGTGTTCACCCTCCTCGATCCTCGCTACCGGGACAACGTCCAAAACCTCATCCCAGCGTTGACCCGGGAGCGTAAATTGCGGGAGTACCACGACACACTGGTGAATTCCATCATCTTCTCCAGTCCAACTGAGAGGAGTGCTGCTAGTGCTTTACAAAGCAGCTCAGTGCGTCGAGGCAGTGGGGGAGGCTCTGCCCAAAGAGGGAGCAGAAGCAGTGCCTCTGCCCAAGGCAAGCCCAGTATGGCACAACTCTGGCACACTTTTGTGTGCCCGCCCCAAATGTCTACACCATCACCGGCGGCTCCAGTCAGCAGGAGGCAACGGTTCCGTCAGATGGTGACAGACTACATGGCTTGCCCTCTTACTGTACTCCCAGACGGCTCCTCCCCGTTCAAGTTTTGGGTCTCTAAGCTGGATACATGGCCAGAGCTAAGCCAGTATGCATTGGAGGTGCTGGCTTGCCCTGCGGCTAGTGTCTTATCGTAACGTGTCTTTAGTGCCGCAGGTGGTGTTCTTCCCTTTTTTTTTGACTAACAGACCGTCGCATGCGACTATCCTCCGATAACGTTGACCGGCTTACTTTCCTGAAAATGAACCAGGCCTGGATCTCGCAGGAATTTGCCACTCCTCTGCCTGATTAAGTAATTGGGTGTCATCCAGGTCTCCTGCTGTGTTCATCTTTCTACCACCTGAACTGCTATTCCTGGGCTCCAACACCGCCAGTTGCGGCTCAGAAGTGCAGGCTGCACAGTAAAAACATACGACCCAGTGTTATTGGGTTTCAGTAACGTCAGCTGATCCCCAGCTGTGTAGCCGGCAATGTGTCCTGCGACCGCCACGCTGGCACAACAGCCTAAATGTAAGGGAACCTGTCCTTCCCCCCCCCCCCGTCGTTTGTTACTGAAAGAGCCATCTTGTGCAGCAGTAATGCTGCACAAGGAAAAGGTAGCTCTTTTAGTTTAGCTCCTTGAACACGCAGAACTTAACAATTATAAAATGTGTTCACTGATACCGTTATACCATCTCGGAGCTGGGACTTTCCTTCGTAATGTGACGCAGCACAGCCGTCATTGTAGCTGAAAGAGCCATCTTGTGCAGCACTAAGGATGCAAAAGGAAAAGGTTGCTCTTTTAATTATGCTCCTTGCAAACACAGAAGTAAACACTAAAAATGTGTCCCCTTATACCGTTAAACCGTCCCGGAGGTGCGAATTTCCTTCGTAATGGGACACAGCACAGCTGTCATTCCTATCCCCTTGGTGCCGTGCGCTGCCTCCTCAGCATTGTTTTAAGCTGTCACGGAGCCTGCGCTGTTCTGTTATCCCTTGGCCATGCCCTATTTGCGCTGCCTGTCTTCTGACATAATTTGGTGTCAGGCTGGCTGCGCCTGTGCGGCCGCGCTGCCCGAGATCCCGCCTCGCAGTGTCTTCTGATTGAATCACACTGCAAGCCTGGGATCCATGGGCATGCGCAGTGCATATCTTCCCCTCGGGCTCTCGCTCATCTCCCTCCACCTTCTTTAGACTGTGTGCCGTCAGCTGATCCCTAATAGCATGCCACGGCCGTGACACCGCACAGTCTGAAGAAGAGGGAAGGAGGGGAGTGAGAGTCGAGGATATGCACTGTGCATGCCCATGGATCCAAGGCCCGCAGTGGGATTACGTTAGACGACACTGCAAGGTGGGATCTGGAGCAGCGTGGACGCACAGGCACTGACAGGCTGACACCAAATTATGTCAGAAGACAGGCAGCGCTAATTGGGCATGGCCAAGGGATAACAGAACAGCGCAGGCTCCGTGACAGCTTAAAACAACGCTGAGGAGGCAGCGCACGGCACCAAGGGGATAGGAATGACAGCTGTGCTGTGTCCCATTACGAAGGAAATTCGCACCTCCGGGACGGTTTAACGGTATAAGGGGACACATTTTTAGTGTTTACTTCTGTGTTTGCAAGGAGCATAATTAAAAGAGCAACCTTTTCCTTTTGCATCCTTAGTGCTGCACAAGATGGCTCTTTCAGCTACAAACGTCTTGGGGGGGGTTATAGGTTCCCTTTCAACTTGCTCCAATCAGGCTTCGGCCTACACTCTGTTCCTCTGCTCCTCCTGCTGTCCCTGGGCTCTGACACCGCCAGTTGGTGCCTGGAAGTGCTGTCTGCACAGTCAACAGTCGCTCCTCTGTTATTGGGGTTCAGTAACGTCAGCTGATCCCCAGCTGTGTGTGCGGCAATACCTCCAATCTGCTCCTCCTGCTGTCCCTGGGCTCTAACACCGCCAGTTGGTGCCTGGAAGTGCTGTCTGCACAGTCAACAGTCGCTCCTCTGTTATTGGGGTTCAGTAACGTCAGCTGATCCCCAGCTGTGTGTGCGGCAATACCTCCAATCTGCTCCTCCTGCTGTCCCTGCCCTGGGCTGTCCCTGGGCTCTAACACCGCCAGTTGGTGCCTGGAAGTGCTGTCTGCACAGTCAACAGTCGCTCCTCTGTTATTGGGGTTCAGTAACGTCAGCTGATCCCCAGCTGTGTATCCGGCAACGTGTCATGCGACCACCACGCTGGCACAACTAAAATGTAAGGGGACCTGTCCCCCCCCCTAGGCGTTTGTTACTGAAAGAGCCACCTTGTGCAGCACTAATACTGCACAAGGAAAAGGTCGCTCTTGAAACTATGCTCCTTGCAAACGCTGAACTACACACTCATGTAATGTGTCCCCTCACACCGTCCAACCGTCCCGGAGGTGGGACTTTCCTTTGTAATGTGACGCAGCACAGCCGTCATTGCTACCCCCTTGGCACCGTGCGCTGCCTCCTCAGCATTGTTTGATTCCATCATGGACCCTGCGCTGTTATGTTATCCCTTGGCCATGCACAGTTTGCGCTGCCCGTTCTCTGACATCATTTGTTGTCGTCCTGGCTGCGCCTGTGCGTCCACGCTGCCCGAAATCCCACCTCGCAGTGTCATCTAATGTGATCCCACAGTGGGCCTGGTATCCATGGCCATGCGCAGTGCATATACTAGCCTCTCACTCCCCTTCTTCACGCTTCTTCAGACTAGGCGGCGTCAGCTGATCCCTAATAGCATGCCACGGCTGTGACGCCGCACAGTCTGAAGAAGCAGGAAGGAGGTGAGTGAGAGGCGATGATATGCACTGCGCATGCCCATGGATCCCTGGCCCGCAGTGGGATTGCATTAGATGACACTGCGAGGTTGGATCTCGGGCAGCTTGGACGCACAGGCACTGCCAGCCTGACAACTAAATGATGTCAGAAGACGGGCACCGCTAACTGTGCATGGCCAAGGGATAACATTACAGCGCAGGCTCCGTGACAGAACCAAACAACGTTGAGGAGGTGGCGCACGGCACCAAGGGGGTTGGAATGACGGCTGTGCTGTGTCACATTACAAAGGAAAGTCCCACTTCCGGGACGGTTTGACGGTGTGAGGGGACACATTATATGAGTGTGTACTTCAGCGTTTGCAAGGAGCATAATTTTCGGAGCCACCATTTTCCATCTGCAGTATTACTGCTGTACAAGATTGCTCTTTCAGCAACAAATGCCTGGGGGGGTTGGGGGGGGTTAAAGGTTCCTTTTCAACTTGCTCCACTGCAGGCTTCGGCCTACACTCTGCTCCTCTTTGATTCCCTGGGTTTCAACACTGTCAGTTACCACCTGGAAGTGTTGTCTACACAGAAAAAACACTAGCTGATGTGTCAGTGGGGTTCAGCACCGCCAGCTGTTCCCCTGCTGTGTAGTCGGCAACGTGTCCAGCACAAGCCACGCTGGCACAACAGAACAAAAGCTGCCACCAGTGCAGGCTTCGGCCTACACTCTGCTCCTCTCCTCCTGCTGCTGCCCCTGGGCTCAAACTCCGCTAGTTTTGGCCCGGAAGTGCTAGCTGCACAGAGAAAAACACCAGCCAATGTGTTAGTGGGGTTCAGCAACGCCAGCTGTTCCCCTGCTGTGTAGCTGGCAACGCGACCTGCAAACGCCACGCAGGCACATGAACTGAAATTAAAGGGACCCTGCCACCCACCCCAAGGTGTTTCTATGTATAACAGCTACCTTGTACAGCAGTAATGCTGCATTTGTACAAGGTGGCTGACTTTTTCTCCTTGCCAACGTGGAACTCAACACGTACAAAATGTGTCTCATTGAGACCATTCCACTGTCCCTGAAGTGTGACTTTCCTTTCTAATGACACGCACCACCCCCCTTGGGAGCGCTGCCCGTCTTCTGACATCATTGGTTGGCTGCCTGTGCCTGGGCGTCCGCCCTGCCCGACACAACCCCCCTCGTTGTCTCATATATTTTGGCTGCGAGGGTGTGATTGATGGGCATGTGCAGTGCATATGTTCGCCTGTCTTAACTCATCTCCTTCCGCCTTCTTCAGACTGGGCGGCCTCATGGCCGTGGTAGGCGATAAGGGATCAGCTGAGGCCGCCCAGTCTAAAGCAGGTGTAAGGACATGTGTGAGCGGCAAACATATTTACTGCACAAGGCCACGAATCCCAGCCACGCAGTGTGATTTGTTGAAAACACACTGCGGGTCTGGGATTCATGGCCATTGCTAACCGCACCGGCCAACATGAAATGAGGTGAGAAGACAGGCAGCGCTCACAGCGCATGGCCAAGGGATCACAATAGCGCAGACTCCTGTACAGCAAATAACAACGCTCAGGAGGCTGCGCCCAGCACCTAGGCGTTATTTATGTGCACCTGTGCTGCGTCTCCTTAAAAAGACAAGTCACGCCTCCAATACAGAACTGAACTACTGTTCAATGGGCTAAATTGTGTACGTCTTTCATTCTGCGTGTGCAATGAGCAAAACTTAAAGAGCAACCTTTAACTTGTGGAGCTTTACTGCTGCACAAGGTGTGGCTCTTCAACATTGTAACACCTGAGGGTGGGTTAAAGGTTACCTTTGAAATTGGTTCAAGTAGGCTTCTGCCTACACTCTGCTCCTCCTGCAGACCCTGGGCTCTAACTACGCCAGTTGGGGCCCGGAAGTGCTGGCTGCACAGAGAAAAACACCCACCATTGTGTCAGTGGGGTTCAGCACCGCCAGCTGTTCCCCTGCTGTGTAGCCGGCATCGTGTCCAGCACAAGCCACGCTGGCACAACAGACCAAAAGCTGCCACCAGTGCAGGCCTCGGCCTACACTTTGCTCCTCTCCTCCTCCTGCTGACCCTGGGCTCTAACAACACCAGTTTTTGCCCGGAAGTGCTAGCTGCACAGAGAACAACACCAGCCAATATGTTAGTTGGGTTCAGCAGCGCCAGCTGTTCCCCTGCTGTGTAGCCGGCATCGTGTCCAGCACAAGCCACGCTGGCACAACAGAACAAAAGCTGCCACTAGTGCAGGCTTCGGCATACACTCTTCTCCTCTCCTCCTCCTGCTGACCCTGGGCTATAACACCGCCAGTTGTAGCCTGGAAGTGCTAGCTGCACAGAGAAAACCACCCGCCAATGTGTTAGTGGGGTTCAGCAACGCCAGCTGTTCCCCTGCTGTGTAGCTGGCAACGTGACCTGCAAACGCCATGCAGGCACCTGAAGTGAAATTAAAGGGAACCTGGCCCCACCCCCCAGGTCTTTCTATGTATTACAGCCACCTAGTACAGCAGTACTGCTGCATTTGTACAAGGTGGCTGATTTTTTCTACTTGCCCACGTTTAATTAAACACGTACTAAATGTGTCTCATTGAGACCATTCCACTGTCCCTGAGGTGTGACTTTCCTTTCTAATGATACGCAGCACCACCCTTGGTAGCGCTTCCCGTCTTTTGACATCATTGGTTAGCTGGCTGCGCCTGTGCGTCTGCCCTGCTCGAAACAACGCCCCTCGTTGTCTTATTTTTTTGGACACCGGGGGTGTGATTGATGGGCATGTGCAGTGCGTATGTTCGCCTGTCTTAACTCATCTCCTTCCGCCTTCTTCAGACTGGGCGGCCTCATGGCCGTGGTAGGCGATAAGGGATCAGCTGAGGCCGCCCAGTCTGAAGCAGGTGTAAGGACATGTGTGAGCGGCAACCATATTTACTGCACAAGGCCACGAATACCAGCCACGCAGTGTGATTTGTTGAAAACCCACTGCGGGCCTGGGATTCATGGCCATTGCTAACTGCACCGGCCAACATGAAATGAGGTCAGAAGACAGGCAGCGCTCACAGCGCATGGCCAAGGGATCAAAATAGTGCAGTTTCCTGTACAGCAAATAACAACGCTCAGGAATCAGCGCCCAGCACCTAGGTGTAAATTTTGACACCTGTGCTGCGTCTCCTTTAAAAGACAAGTCACGCCTCCACTACTGTTTGACAGTATAATGGGCTAAATAGTGTACGTGTTTTATTCAGCGTGTGCAAGGAGCAAAATTAATAGAGCAACCTTTGACTTGTGCAGCATTAATGCTGCACAAGGTGTGGCTCTTGTACCTTGCAACACCTGAGGGGGGGTTAAAGGTAACTTTTGAAATTGGTTCTACTAGGCTTCGGCCTACAATCGGCTCCTCTCCTCCTCCTGCTGACCCTGGGCTATAACACCGCCAGTTGTAGCCTGAAAGTGCTAGCTGCACAGAGAAAAACACCAGCCAATGTGTTAGTGGGGTTCAGCACCGCCAGCTGTTCCCCTGCTGTGTAGCCGGCATCGTGTCCAGCACAAGCCATGCTGGCACAACAGACCAAAACCTGCCACCAGTGCAGGCTTCGGCCTACACTCTGCTCCTCTCCTCCTCCTGCTGCCCCTGGGCTCAAACACCGATAGTTTTTGCCCGGAAGTGCTAGCTGCACAGAGAACAACACCAGCCAATGTGTTAGTGGGGTTCAGCAACGCCAGCTGTTCCCCTGCTGTGTAGCCGGCATCGTGTCCAGCACTAGCCACGCTGGCACTACAGACCAAAAGCTGCCACCAGTGCAGGCTTCGGCATACACTCTGCTCCTCTCCTCCTCCTGCTGACCCTGGGCTATAACACCGCCAGTTGTAGCCTGGAAGTGCTAGCTGCACAGAGAAAACCACCTGCCAATGTGTTAGTGGGGTTCAGCAACGCCAGCTGTTCCCCTGCTGTGTAGCTGGCAACGTGTCCTGCAAACGCCATGCAGGCACCTGAACTGAAATTAAAGGGAACCTGGCCCCACCCCCCCCAGGTCTTTCTATGTATAACAGCCACCTAGTACAGCAGTACTGCTGCATTTGTACAAGGTGGCTGATTTTTTCTACTTGCCCACGTTTAATTAAACACGTACTAAATGTGTCTCATTGAGACCATGCCACTGTCCCTGAGGTGTGACTTTCCTTTCTAATGATACGCAGCACCACCCTTGGTAGCGCTTCCCGTCTTTTGACATCATTGGTTAGCTGGCTGCGCCTGTGCGTCTGCCCTGCTCGAAACAACGCCCCTCGTTGTCTTATTTTTTTGGACAGCGAGGGTGTGATTGATGGGCATGTGCAGTGCATATGTTCGCCTGTCTTAACTCATCTCCTTCCGCCTTCTTCAGACTGGGCGGCCTCATGGCCGTGGTAGGCGATAAGGGATCAGCTGAGGCCGCCCAGTCTGAAGCAGGTGTAAGGACATGTGTGAGCGGCAAACATATTTACTGCACAAGGCCACGAATACCAGCCACGCAGTGTGATTTGTTGAAAACCCACTGTGGGCCTGGGATTCATGGCCATTGCTAACTGCACCGGCCAACATGAAATGAGGTCAGAAGACAGGCAGCGCTCACAGCGCGTGGCCAAGGGATCAAAATAGTGCAGTTTCCTGTACAGCAAATAACAACGCTCAGGAATCAGCGCCCAGCACCTAGGTGTAAATTTTGACACCTGTGCTGCGTCTCCTTAAAAAGACAAGTCACGCCTCCACTACTGTTTGACAGTATAATGGGCTAAATAGTGTACGTGTTTTATTCAGCGTGTGCAAGGAACAAAATTAATAGAGCAACCTTTGACTTGTGCAGCATTAATGCTGCACAAGGTGTGGCTCTTGTACCTTGCAACACCTGAGAAGGGGTTAAAGGTAACTTTTGAAATTGGTTCAACTAGGCTTCGGCCTACACTCGGCTCCTCTCCTCCTCTTGCTGACCCTGGGCTATAACACCGCCAGTTGTAGCCTGAAAGTGCTAGCTGCACAGAGAAAAACACCAGCCAATGTGTTAGTGGGGTTTAGCACCGCCAGCTGTTCCCCTGCTGTGTAGCCGGCATCGTGTCCAGCACAAGCCACGCTGCCACAACAGACCAAAACCTGCCACCAGTGCAGGCTTCGGCCAACACTCTGCTCCTCTCCTCTTGCTGCTGCCCCTGGGCTCAAACACCGCTAGTTTTGGCACGGAAGTGCTAGCTGCACAGAGAAAAACACCAGCCAATGTGTTAGTGGGGTTCAGCAACGCCAGCTGTTCCCCTGCTGTGTAGCTGGCAACGCGACCTGCAAACGCCACGCAGGCACATGAACTGAAATTAAAGGGACCCTGCCACCCACCCCAAGGTGTTTCTATGTATAACAGCTACCTTGTACAGCAGTAATGCTGCATTTGTACAAGGTGGCTGACTTTTTCTCCTTGCCAACGTGGAACTCAACACGTACAAAATGTGTCTCATTGAGACCATTCCACTGTCCCTGAAGTGTGACTTTCCTTTCTAATGACACACACCACCCCCCTTGGGAGCGCTGCCCGTCTTCTGACATCATTGGTTGGCTGCCTGTGCCTGGGCGTCCGCCCTGCCCGACACAACCCCCCTCGTTGTCTCATATATTTTGGCTGCGAGGGTGTGATTGATGGGCATGTGCAGTGCATATGTTCGCCTGTCTTAACTCATCTCCTTCCGCCTTCTTCAGACTGTGCGGCCTCATGGCCGTGGTAGGCGATAAGGGATCAGCTGAGGCCGCCCAGTCTAAAGCAGGTGTAAGGACATGTGTGAGCGGCAAACATATTTACTGCACAAGGCCACGAATCCCAGCCACGCAGTGTGATTTGTTGAAAACACACTGCGGGTCTGGGATTCATGGCCATTGCTAACCGCACCGGCCAACATGAAATGAGGTGAGAAGACAGGCAGCGCTCACAGCGCATGGCCAAGGGATCACAATAGCGCAGACTCCTGTACAGCAAATAACAACGCTCAGGAGGCTGCGCCCAGCACCTAGGCGTTATTTATGTGCACCTGTGCTGCGTCTCCTTAAAAAGACAAGTCACGCCTCCAATACAGAACTGAACTACTGTTCAATGGGCTAAATTGTGTACGTCTTTCATTCTGCGTGTGCAATGAGCAAAACTTAAAGAGCAACCTTTAACTTGTGGAGCTTTACTGCTGCACAAGGTGTGGCTCTTCAACATTGTAACACCTGAGGGTGGGTTAAAGGTTACCTTTGAAATTGGTTCAAGTAGGCTTCTGCCTACACTCTGCTCCTCCTGCAGACCCTGGGCTCTAACTACGCCAGTTGGGGCCCGGAAGTGCTGGCTGCACAGAGAAAAACACCCACCATTGTGTCAGTGGGGTTCAGCACCGCCAGCTGTTCCCCTGCTGTGTAGCCGGCATCGTGTCCAGCACAAGCCACGCTGGCACAACAGACCAAAAGCTGCCACCAGTGCAGGCCTCGGCCTACACTTTGCTCCTCTCCTCCTCCTGCTGACCCTGGGCTCTAACAACACCAGTTTTTGCCCGGAAGTGCTAGCTGCACAGAGAACAACACCAGCCAATATGTTAGTTGGGTTCAGCAGCGCCAGCTGTTCCCCTGCTGTGTAGCCGGCATCGTGTCCAGCACAAGCCACGCTGGCACAACAGAACAAAAGCTGCGACTAGTGCAGGCTTCGGCATACACTCTGCTCCTCTCCTCCTCCTGCTGACCCTGGGCTATAACACCGCCAGTTGTAGCCTGGAAGTGCTAGCTGCACAGAGAAAACCACCCGCCAATGTGTTAGTGGGGTTCAGCAACGCCAGCTGTTCCCCTGCTGTGTAGCTGGCAACGTGTCCTGCAAACGCCATGCAGGCACCTGAAGTGAAATTAAAGGGAACCTGGCCCCACCCCCCCAGGTCTTTCTATGTATTACAGCCACCTAGTACAGCAGTACTGCTGCATTTGTACAAGGTGGCTGATTTTTTCTACTTGCCCACGTTTAATTAAACACGTACTAAATGTGTCTCATTGAGACCATTCCACTGTCCCTGAGGTGTGACTTTCCTTTCTAATGATACGCAGCACCACCCTTGGTAGCGCTTCCCGTCTTTTGACATCATTGGTTAGCTGGCTGCGCCTGTGCGTCTGCCCTGCTCGAAACAACGCCCCTCGTTGTCTTATTTTTTTGGACACCGAGGGTGTGATTGATGGGCATGTGCAGTGCGTATGTTCGCCTGTCTTAACTCATATCCTTCCGCCTTCTTCAGACTGGGCGGCCTCATGGCCGTGGTAGGCGATAAGGGATCAGCTGAGGCCCCCCAGTCTGAAGCAGGTGTAAGGACATGTGTGAGCGGCAAACATATTTACTGCACAAGGCCACGAATACCAGCCACGCAGTGTGATTTGTTGAAAACCCACTGCGGGCCTGGGATTCATGGCCATTGCTAACTGCACCGGCCAACATGAAATGAGGTCAGAAGACAGGCAGCGCTCACAGCGCATGGCCAAGGGATCAAAATAGTGCAGTTTCCTGTACAGCAAATAACAACGCTCAGGAATCAGCGCCCAGCACCTAGGTGTAAATTTTGACACCTGTGCTGCGTCTCCTTTAAAAGACAAGTCACGCCTCCACTACTGTTTGACAGTATAATGGGCTAAATAGTGTACGTGTTTTATTCAGCGTGTGCAAGGAGCAAAATTAATAGAGCAACCTTTGACTTGTGCAGCATTAATGCTGCACAAGGTGTGGCTCTTGTACCTTGCAACACCTGAGGGGGGGTTAAAGGTAACTTTTGAAATTGGTTCTACTAGGCTTCGGCCTACAATCGGCTCCTCTCCTCCTCCTGCTGACCCTGGGCTATAACACCGCCAGTTGTAGCCTGAAAGTGCTAGCTGCACAGAGAAAAACACCAGCCAATGTGTTAGTGGGGTTCAGCACCGCCAGCTGTTCCCCTGCTGTGTAGCCGGCATCGTGTCCAGCACAAGCCATGCTGGCACAACAGACCAAAACCTGCCACCAGTGCAGGCTTCGGCCTACACTATGCTCCTCTCCTCCTCCTGCTGCCCCTGGGCTCAAACACCGATAGTTTTTGCCCGGAAGTGCTAGCTGCACAGAGAACAACACCAGCCAATGTGTTAGTGGGGTTCAGCAACGCCAGCTGTTCCCCTGCTGTGTAGCCGGCATCGTGTCCAGCACTAGCCACGCTGGCACTACAGACCAAAAGCTGCCACCAGTGCAGGCTTCGGCATACACTCTGCTCCTCTCCTCCTCCTGCTGACCCTGGGCTATAACACCGCCAGTTGTAGCCTGGAAGTGCTAGCTGCACAGAGAAAACCACCTGCCAATGTGTTAGTGGGGTTCAGCAACGCCAGCTGTTCCCCTGCTGTGTAGCTGGCAACGTGTCCTGCAAACACCATGCAGGCACCTGAACTGAAATTAAAGGAACCTGGCCCCACCCCCCCCCAGGTCTTTCTATGTATAACAGCCACCTAGTACAGCAGTACTGCTGCATTTGTACAAGGTGGCTGATTTTTTCTACTTGCCCACGTTTAATTAAACACGTACTAAATGTGTCTCATTGAGACCATGCCACTGTCCCTGAGGTGTGACTTTCCTTTCTAATGATACGCAGCACCACCCTTGGTAGCGCTTCCCGTCTTTTGACATCATTGGTTAGCTGGCTGCGCCTGTGCGTCTGCCCTGCTCGAAACAACGCCCCTCGTTGTCTTATTTTTTTGGACAGCGAGGGTGTGATTGATGGGCATGTGCAGTGCATATGTTCGCCTGTCTTAACTCATCTCCTTCCGCCTTCTTCAGACTGGGCGGCCTCATGGCCGTGGTAGGCGATAAGGGATCAGCTGAGGCCGCCCAGTCTGAAGCAGGTGTAAGGACATGTGTGAGCGGCAAACATATTTACTGCACAAGGCCACGAATACCAGCCACGCAGTGTGATTTGTTGAAAACCCACTGTGGGCCTGGGATTCATGGCCATTGCTAACTGCACCGGCCAACATGAAATGAGGTCAGAAGACAGGCAGCGCTCACAGCGCGTGGCCAAGGGATCAAAATAGTGCAGTTTCCTGTACAGCAAATAACAACGCTCAGGAATCAGCGCCCAGCACCTAGGTGTAAATTTTGACACCTGTGCTGCGTCTCCTTAAAAAGACAAGTCACGCCTCCACTACTGTTTGACAGTATAATGGGCTAAATAGTGTACGTGTTTTATTCAGCGTGTGCAAGGAACAAAATTAATAGAGCAACCTTTGACTTGTGCAGCATTAATGCTGCACAAGGTGTGGCTCTTGTACCTTGCAACACCTGAGGGGGGGTTAAAGGTAACTTTTGAAATTGGTTCAACTAGGCTTCGGCCTACACTCGGCTCCTCTCCTCCTCTTGCTGACCCAGGGCTATAACACCGCCAGTTGTAGCCTGAAAGTGCTAGCTGCACAGAGAAAAACACCAGCCAATGTGTTAGTGGGGTTTAGCACCGCCAGCTGTTCCCCTGCTGTGTAGCCGGCATCGTGTCCAGCACAAGCCACGCTGGCACAACAGACCAAAACCTGCCACCAGTGCAGTCTTCGGCCAACACTCTGCTCCTCTCCTCTTGCTGCTGCCCCTGGGCTCAAACACCGCTAGTTTTGGCACGGAAGTGCTAGCTGCGCAGAGAAAAACACCAGCCAATGTGTTAGTGGGGTTCAGCAACGCCAGCTGTTCCCCTGCTGTGTAGCCGGCAACGTGACCTGCAAACGCCACGCAGGCACATGAACTGAAATTGAAGGAAGCCTGCCCCCCACCCCCAGGTGTTTCTATGTATAACAGCCACCTTGTACAGCAGTACTGCTGCATTTGTACAAGGTGGCTGACTTTTTCTGCTTGCCCACGTGGAACTCAACACGTACAAAATGTGTCTCATTGAGACCATTCCACTGTCCCTGAGGTGTGACTATCCTTTCTAATGATACGCAGCACCACCCTTGGTAGCGCTTCCCGTCTTTTGACATCATTGGTTAGCTGGCTGCGCCTGTGCGTCCGCCCTGCTCCAAACAACGCCCCTCGGTTTCTTATTTATTTTGTCAGTGAGGGTGTGGTTTATGGGCACGAGCAGTGCATATGTTCACCTGTCGTCACTCATCTCCTTCCGCCTTCTTCAGACTGTGCAGCCTCATGGCCGCGGCATGCGAGAAGGGATCAGCAGAGGCCGCCCAGTCTGAAGCAGGTGTAAGGACGTGTGTGAGCGGCCAAAATATTTACTGCTCAAGGCCACGAATCACAGCACCGCAGTGTGACTTTATGAAAAGGCACTGTGGGTCTGGGATTTATGGCCATCGTTAACCGCACCGGCCAACATGAACTGAGGTCATAAGACGGGCAGCGCTAACAGGGCATTGCCAAGGGATAACACAAGAGTGCAGACTCCTGTACAGCAAATAACAACGCTCAGGAAGCTGCGCCAAGCACCAAGGCGTTATTTGGGACACCTGTGCAGCGTCTCCTTAAAAAGCCAAGTCACGCATCCACTACAGTTTGACTGTAGAATGGGCTAAATTGTGTACGTCTTTCATTCAGCGTGTGCAAGTAGACAAATTAATAGAGCAACCTTTCACTTGTGCAGCATTAATACTGCACAAGGTGTGTCTCTTGTACTTTGTAACACCTGAGGGGGGGTTAAAGGTTTCCTTTGAAATTGGTTCAACTAGGCTTCGGCCTTCACTCTGCTCCTCTCCTCCTCCTCCTGCTTCACCACGGGCTCTAACATCGCTAGTTTTTGCCCGCAAGTGCTAGCTGCACAGAGAAAAACACCCGCCATTGTGTTAGTGGGGTTCAGCAACGCCAGCTGTTCCCCCACTGTGTAGCCGGCAAAGTGTCCTGCAAACGCAACGCAGACACAAAGCTGCCTCCAGTGCAGGCTTCGGCCTACACTCTGCTCCACCTGCTTACCCTTTGCTCCAGCACCGCTAGTTGGGGCTCTAGGAAGACAATCTTTAATAGGCAACGCATCTGGGTTCCAGCACCGCCAGCTGGTTCTCGGCAGTGTTTTTGTCACAGGTACTCCCTCGTGCCACACCTGGTTTCAGCACCGTCAGCTGTTTCCGGGTTGTGTCAAGCTCGCTGAGACGCCTATGCTTGCCCCGTCGTGTTGCGGTCGGGTTAGCCAACTCCAGGGTGCCTCCAGTTTAGGAGCTTCCTATGTGGGCTGCATGAATTGGTAGTAAAGGCTGGTTCTGTAGTGCCAGTAGGCCCAGCTCCCCCTGTAGGACTGTTGGGGTTCGGTAACTGCGGCTGCCTCGCGGCCTAGCTGTTCTCTCCTCTCCTGTGGCCCTTCGGGTCCACCACCTGGTTCCAGCACCGTCAGCTGGTTCCGGGCCGAGCCTTTGGCTTAGGTGCCTCCTCCTGGGTATCCGAGTTCCGCCAACGCCAGGAGGTCCTTGGTAGTGCTTTTAAGCGCGGGCACCTACAGCTTAGTAACCGGGTTCCAGCACCGTCAGCTGGTCCTCGGTCGTGAAATTGGCTCTTGCACACTGGGGCAACGCATCTGGGTTCCAGCACCGCCAGCTGGTTCTCGGCAGTGTTTTTGTCACGGGTACTCCCTCGTGCCCAGCCTGGTTCCAGCACCGTCAGCTGTTTCCGGGTACTGTCAAACTCACTGAGACACCTATGCGTTGCCCCGTCGTGTTGCGGTCGAGTTAGCCAACTCCAGGGTGCCTCCAGTTTAGGAGCTTCCTATGTGGGCTGCATGAATTGGTAGTCAAGGCTGGTTCTGTACTGCCAGTAGGCCCAGCTCCCCCTGTAGGACTGTTGGGGTTCGGTAACTGCGGCTGCCTCGCGGCCTAGCTGTTCTCTCCTCTCCTGTGGGCCTTCGGGTCCACCACCTGGTTCCAGCACCGTCAGCTGGTTCCGGGCCGAGCCTTTGGCTTAGGTGCCTCCTCCTGGGTATCCGAGTTCCGCCAACGCCAGGCGGTCCTTGGTAGTGCTTTTAAGCGCGGGCACCTACAGCTTAGTGACCGGGTTCCAGAACCGTCAGCTGGTCCTCGGTCGTGCCATTGGCTCTTGCACACTGGGGCAACGCATCTGGGTTCCAGCACCGCCAGCTGGTTCTCGGCAGTGTTTTTGTCACGGGTACTCCCTCGTGCCCAGCCTGGTTCCAGCACCATCAGCTGTTTCCGGGTACTGTCAAACTCACTGAGACACCTATGCGTTGCCCCTTCGTGTTGCGGTCGAGTTAGCCAACTCTAGGGTGCCTCCAGTTTAGGAGCTTCCTATGTGGGCTGCATGAATTGGTAGTCAAGGCTGGTTCTGTAGTGCCAGTAGGCCCAGCTCCCCCTGTAGGACTCTTGGGGTTCGGTAACTGCGGCTGCCTCGCGGCCTAGCTGTTCTCTCCTCTCCTGTGGGCCTTCGGGTCCACCACCTGGTTCCAGCACCGTCAGCTGGTTCCGGGCCGAGCCTTTGGCTTAGGTGCCTCCTCCTGGGTATCCGAGTTCCGCCAACGCCAGGCGGTCCTTGGTAGTGCTTTTAAGCGCGGGCACCTACAGCTTAGTAACCGGGTTCCAGCACCGTCAGCTGGTCCTTGGTCGTGCCATTGGCTCTTGCACACTGGGGCAACGCATCTGGGTTCCAGCACCGCCAGCTGGTTCTCGGCAGTGTTTTTGTCACGGGTACTCCCTCGTGCCCAGCCTGGTTCCAGCACCGTCAGCTGTTTCCGGGTACTGTCAAACTCACTGAGACACCTATGCGTTGCCCCGTCGTGTTGCGGTCGAGTTAGCCAACTCTAGGGTGCCTCCAGTTTAGGAGCTTCCTATGTGGGCTGCATGAATTGGTAGTCAAGGCTGGTTCTGTAGTGCCAGTAGGCCCAGCTCCCCCTGTAGGACTGTTGGGGTTCGGTAACTGCGGCTGCCTCACGGCCTAGCTGTTCTCACCTCTCCTGTGGACCTTCGGGTCCACCACCTGGTTCCAGCACCGTCAGCTGGTACCGGGCCGAGCCTTTGGCTTAGGTGCCTCCTCCTGGGTATCCGAGTTCCGCCAACGCCAGGCGGTCCTTGGTAGTGCTTTTAAGCGCGGGCACCTACAGCTTAGTAACCGGGTTCCAGCACCGTCAGCTGGTCCTCGGTCGTGCCATTGGCTCTTGAACACTGGGGCAACGCATCTGGGTTCCAGCACCACCAGCTGGTTCTCGGCAGTGTTTTTGTCACGGGTACTCCCTCGTGCCCAGCCTGGTTCCAGCACCGTCAGCTGTTTCCGGGTACTGTCAAACTCACTGAGACACCTATGCGATGCCCCGTCGTGTTGCGGTCGAGTTAGCCAACTCCAGGGTGCCTCCAGTTTAGGAGCTTCCTATGTGGGCTGCATGAATTGGTAGTCAAGGCTGGTTCTGTAGTGCCAGTAGGCCCAGCTCCCCCTGTAGGACTGTTGGGGTTCGGTAACTGCGGCTGCCTCGCGGCCTAGCTGTTCTCTCCTCTCCTGTGGACCTTCGGGTCGACCACCTGGTTCCAGCACCGTCAGCTGGTTCCGGGCCGAGCCTTTGGCTTAGGTGCCTCCTCCTGGGTATCCGAGTTCCGCCAACGTCAGGCGGTCCTTGGTAGTGCTTTTAAGCGCGGGCACCTACAGCTTAGTAACCGGGTTCCAGCACCGTCAGCTGGTCCTCGGTCGTGCCATTGGCTCTTGCACACTGGGGCAACGCATCTGGGTTCCAGCACCGCCAGCTGGTTCTCGGCAGTGTTTTTGTCACGGGTACTCCCTCGTGCCCAGTCTGGTTCCAGCACCGTCAGCTGTTTCCGGGTACTGTCAAACTCACTGAGACACCTATGCGTTGCCCCGTCGTGTTGCGGTCGAGTTAGCCAACTCCAGGGTGCCTCCAGTTTAGGAGCTTCCTATGTGGGCTGCATGAATTGGTAGTCAAGGCTGGTTCTGTAGTGCCAGTAGGCCCAGCTCCCCCTGTAGGACTGTTGGGGTTCGGTAACTGCGGCTGCCTCGCGGCCTAGCTGTTCTCTCCTCTCCTGTGGACCTTCGGGTCCACCACCTGGTTCCAGCACCGTCAGCTGGTTCCGGGCCGAGCTTTTGGCTTAGGTGCCTCCTCCTGGGTATCCGAGTTCCGCCAACGCCCGGCGGTCCTTGGTAGTGCTTTTAAGCGCGGGCACCTACAGCTTAGTAACCGGGTTCCAGCACCGTCAGCTGGTCCTTGGTCGTGCCATTGGCTCTTGCACACTGGGGCAACGCATCTGGGTTCCAGCACCGCCAGCTGGTTCTCGGCAGTGTTTTTGTCACAGGTACTCCCTCGTGCCAAACCTGGTTTCAGCACCGTCAGCTGTTTCCGGGTTGTGTCAAGCTCGCTGAGACGCCTATGCTTGCACCGTCGTGTTGCGGTCGGGTTAGCCAACTCCAGGGTGCCTCCAGTTTCGGAGCTTCCTATGTGGGCTGCGTGAATTGGTAGTCAAGGCTGGTTCTATAGTGCCAGTAGGCCCAGCTCCCCCTGTAGGACTGTTGGGGTTCGGTAACTGCGGCTGCCTCGTGGCCTAGCTGTTCTCTCCTCTCCTGTGGGCCTTCGGGTCCACCACCTGGTTCCAGCACCGTCAGCTGGTTCTCGGCAGTGTCTTTTGCTCTTGTACCTTCTGCTCCCCATCCTGGTTCCAGTACCGTCAGCTGGTTCCGGGCAGAGCCTTTGGCTTAGGTGCCTCCTTCTGGGTATCCAAGTTCCACCAACGTCAGGTGGTCCTTGGTAGTGCTTTCAGGCACGGGTACCTCCTGCTTAGTAACCGGGTTCCAGTAACGTCAGCTGGTCCTCGGTAGTTCCATTGGCTCTTGGACCTTCGGCTACCCATCCGGGTTCCAGTACCGTCAGCTGGTTCTCGGCAGTGTCTTTTGCTTTTGTACCTTCTGCTCCCCATCCTGGTTCCAGTACCGTCAGCTGGTTCCGGGCAGAGCCTTTGGCTTAGGTGCCTCCTTCTGGGTATCCAAGTTCCGCCAACGTCAGGCGGTCCTTGGTAGTGCTTTTTAGCACGGGTACCTCCTGCTTAGTAACCGGGTTCCAGTAACGTCAGCTGGTCCTCGGTAGTTCCATAGGCTCTTGAACCTTCGGGTAGCCATCCGAGTTCCAGTTCCATCAGCTGGTTCTTGGCATATTCTCAGCCTTCTTGTACCTTCTGCTACATTTCCAAGTTGAAGACCCTAACGTCGACGACCCGGAAGACCACCCCGATGACGACGACGACGACGGCGGAGACGACGACGGCGGAGACGACGACGGCGGAGACGACGACACTGGAGACGACGACCCTGGAGACGACGACATGGAAGACCGAGAAGCAGAAGAACAAGAGGCTGCAGAACAAAGAGCAGAAGAACATTAAGCATAACACTTAATATCAGAGCAAAAGATATTATCTAAATTATATGCAGAAGAAGACTAAGCAGTGTATGGGGGTGAGTCCGTTCCTCCTCGTGGTGCCCCTGGATAAAGCCTGATGCTGCAGGCCAAACTGAACGCGGACAAATGTAACTTTTGTGACTGGCAGAACGGAAGGTGTAATCTTCCAACTTTTATAGATAACAACTACGGGAATGCCTGTCACAAATGAGAATATGATGAAGAAGTAGAATAGGAAGAATAATAACAGTTGAATAAAATGAATATGTAGAATAGGAAGAATAATAATAGTTGAATAAAATGAATATGAAGAATGTATTAAAAAAAAAAAGGTAAAGGATGAAGAAGAAAATGAATAAGGTGAAGAAGAAGTTGATGTCAAAGATGCTGATGATGATGAAGATGAAAGTGTGGGAAAAGTAAAAAAAAAAGAAGGGGAAGGGCGTGGAATAGTTAAACATCAATATCTGACAAAATAAAAAAAAAATTTACATAGTCAATATCTTGTCACTCCGAACGTCTTTAAAAAAAAAAAAAAAACATGCTATTCTATTTGATTGGGCTAAACCTCTATGACTTTAATGTCTCCGCCACCTGCCCAAATACATCCTGCATTATTCTTAGTTGTTTTCCTTCATGTAGAATGAACCTACAAGGAAAGAAAGGGTTTATTTTAATTCCGATATTTTGGTCCCATTGACTTGCATTGGGATCGGGTATCGGTATCGGCGATATCCGATATTTTTTGAATATCGGCCGATCCTATCCGATACCGATACTTTACGATATCGGAAGGTATCGCTCAACACTACCAGTGATAAGTGTGCAAATTGCCTCTTCAGAGAAAAAGAGGACTTGAACTCAATAGCGCCACATGTTGGAAGTAGCGATCCTACAAGTCACAATCAACCCTTTAATGAGTCTTGTAATATGACTTAGGATAAAAGCTAAATCAGTATCTCAATTTGCAGACACGGTGTTTCGGGCTGTTGGCCCTCATTAGTGCAAAGCATGAGAACTGATTTGGCTAGATGAGAGGCTCTGGACTGAGGTCTAAGGGGTAAGGTTTCTCCTTGTGGAGAGTGACATACCAGCTCTGGCTTGTCAAGGTAAGGAGGCTTATTCGCTGTGCAATGCTCCTCTAGGAAATTTAATATGCAAATTGCCTCTTCAGTGATAAGTGTTAACTACTAAGTCATGTACTCAATATACTGTATCATGGTGATAAGTTAAATAGAACCTGTCATGTCCCCCATGCCCCCTAATCCAGCAGCATTCAGCTATGTGTGATTAAGCTTATACCACCCTAACCAGCCCTGTGTAACATAATTCAGCTAAATAAATGCTTCAAAAAAGCATTTATAACCTCTGCTTTTCCTATGCTAATGAGGACTAGTCAATGGGGCGTTAGTTATTATTATTATACATTTTTATAGAGCCATTTATTCCATGGCACTTTACATGTGTAAAAAGGGGCAAATATAGACAAATACATTAAACATGAGCAAAAAACAAGGCACTAACAGGAACAGAAGGAGGGAGGACCCTGCCCGCGAGAGCTCACAGTCTGCAGGGGATGGGTGAGGATATACTAGGTGAGGGTAGAGCTGGTTGTGTTGTTGTTCAGTAGGTTAAGGATCACTGAAGGCTGTAGGCTTGTTGGAGAGGTGAGTCTTCAGGTTCTTTTTGAAGGTTTCTATGGTAGGCAAGAGTCTGATGTGTTGTGGTAAAGAGTTCCAGAATATGGGGAAGCACGGGAGAAGTCTTGGATGTGGTTGTGGGAAGAGATGAGAGGGGAATAGAGAAGGAGATCTTGAGAGGATCGGAGGTTGCAAGTAGGTAAGTACCAGGAGACCATGTCGCAGATGTATGGAGGAGACAGGTTGTGGATGGCTTTGTATTTCATAGTAAGGGTTTTGAACTGGAGTCTCTGGGCAATGGGAAGCCAGTGAAGGGCTTGGCATAGAGAAGAGGCTGGGGAATAGCAGGGAGGCAGGTAGATTAGTCAGGCAGCAGAGTGTAGGATGGATTGGAGTGGTGGCAGAGTGCAAGAGGGGAGGCCAAAGAGTAGGAGATTGCAGTAGTCAAGGCGGGAGATGATATGGGCATGCACTAGTGTTTTTGTGGTGTCATGGTCAAGGAATGCATGGATCCAGGAAATGTTTGTGAGTTCGAGACTGCAGGAGTCAAGGGCTTGGATATGTGGCTTGAAAGAGAGGGCAGAGTCGAGGATGACCCCGAGGCACCGGGCGTGTTGGATTGGGGAAAGTGAGCAGCCATTGACATTGATGGATTGATCTGGTGGAGGGGTAGAGTGAGATGGGGGAAAGATGAATTTTGTTTTGTCCATGTTCAGTTATAGAAAGCGAGCAGAAAAGAAGGAAGAGATAGCATACAGACAGTGTGGGATTTTGGTAAGCAAGGAGGTGAGGTCAGGTCCAGATAAGTAGATCTGAGTGTCATTGACATAGAGATGATACTGCATACCGTGGGATTCTATGAGCTGTCCCAAGCCGAAGGTGTAGATGGAGAGGGGTAGGGGTCCTAGGACAGAGCCTTAAGGAACACCGACAGACAAGAGTTTAACTGAGGAGGTGGTGTGAGAGAGGGAATTTCCCAGACTAGTCAGTCCTCTTTCCATGTTATCATGCCCCTGTGGGCATGATAACATAATTTGCATGAGCCAACCTCATTGCCAGCTCATGCAAATCTGTGCACGCGTGCCGCTCATTCCGGCAGCATCACTGCATCTCTGAAGCCAGATTTACACTTCACAGCTTCAGAGGCACTTTGCACATGACTGGAAGTCATCTTCTGATCTCCTGGACATGTGCAGTGTGCATTTCTGAAGCCGGGAAACATACACCTGGCTTCAGAGATGCAGCAACGCTGCTGGAATGAATGTGCGTACATTTTCATGAGTTGATGATGAGGCCGGCTCATGCAAATTATGTTATTATGCATACAGGGACGTAGTAACATAGAAAGAGGGCTGACTAGTCTGAGATAACTAACGCCCATCCACTACTCAAAGCCTTCATTAGCATACGAAAAGCGGAGGTTATAAATACTTGTAAAAGCATTTAATTAACTGAATTGTGTGATACAGGGCTGATTAGGGAGGTAGTTTAATCACATATGACAGTGTGGCAAACACTGGATGTTGGTGGCCTATTTATGGGATACGGGTTCAGGTTCAGCTCCAAGTACTGTTCTTGTACCCGAACTTTTTATAATTGTTTGGTCGAACCTGCTGGACCCGAACATCCAGGTGTCCGCCCATCTCTATTGATAAGTACATAGAGCCATAGATTACATTTTATGTTGATTTTACAGAATTTTTCAACATCTTTCCATTTTTCGTCTTAATACGTATGCACTTTATGCCATCTCTATTGTCAATGGATCACATCAGTATATGAAAATTGTAATTTTTCACAGTAGTCATCCTGTTTTTTTCCAATCTCATTTTTAAAAAATGGTGCAATAAAAAAAGAGAATTGTAATGTTTAAAGTACACCCTCATTCCCCATTGTAATTTTGCATTCAGATTCTAAAATATTGCATCTAAAGCTTTGTGATTCAAAAATAGCAAGGGGGCACAATCTCTCTAACTGGGTCGCTGTGACCCTCTAACTGGGTCGCTGTGACCAGTGGGGTACCACAGGGGTCGGTATTGGGACCTGTTCTCTTCAACATATTCATTAATGATCTGGTAGAAGGTTTACACAGTAAAATATCGATATTTGCAGATGATACAAAACTATGTAAAGCAGTTAATACAAGAGAAGATAGTATTCTGCTACAGATGGATCTGGATAAGTTGGAAACTTGGGCTGAAAGGTGGCAGATGAGGTTTAACAATGATAAATGTAAGGTTATACACATGGGAAGAAGGAATCAATATCACCATTACACACTGAATAGAAAACCACTGGGGAAATCTGACAGGGAGAAGGACTTGGGGATCCTAGTTAATGATAAACTTACCTGGAGCAGCCAGTGCCAGGCAGCAGCTGCCAAGGC
This sequence comes from Ranitomeya imitator, assembly GCF_032444005.1. Lineage (NCBI taxonomy): Eukaryota > Metazoa > Chordata > Amphibia > Anura > Dendrobatidae > Ranitomeya > Ranitomeya imitator. The sequence continues at coordinate 988,986,941 of NC_091282.1, forward strand.
AAACAGGATCATGGGGTGCATTAACCCTGCTGTTCTGTTCGGTCTGGGGAGACCTATTTTGAACTTTGGTATTTTTTGGGGTGTTCAAGATGCGGTTCTGAAACTTGTGGTTGATTGACTTAAATGAGGATGGGTCGGTCGGCCACGGGTTTCGGAGCCGCATCTTGAATATTTTAAAGAATATTGAAGTTCAAGGTCGGTCATTTTTGACCAACAGAACAGCAGGGTTAAAAGAGGTCTGGATACACATGATGAGAGCATTATACTGCCTCTGTACAAATCCCTAGTTAGACCGCACATGGAGTACTGTGTCCAGTTTTTTGGCACCGGTGCTCAGGAAGGATATAATGGAACTAGAGAGAGTACAAAGGAGGGCAACAAAATTAATAAAGGGGATGGGAGAACTATAATACCCAGATAGATTAGCGAAATTAGGATTATTTAGTATAGAAAAAAGACGACTGAGAGGCGATCTAATAACCATGTATAAGTATATAAGGGGACAATACAAATATCTCGCTGAGGATCTGTTTATACCAAGGAAGGTGACGGGCACAAGGGGGCATTCTTTGCGTCTGGAGGAGAGAAGGTTTTTCCACCAACATAGAAGAGGATTCTTTACTGTTAGGGCAGTGAGAATCTGGAATTGCTTGCCTGAGGAGGTGGTGATGGCGAACTCAGTCGAGGGGTTCAAGAGAGGCCTGGATGTCTTCCTGGAGCAGAACAATATTGTATCATACAATTATTAGGTTCTGTAGAAGGACATAGATCTGGGGATTTATTATGATGGAATATAGGCTGAACTGGATGGACAAATGTCTTTTTTCGGCCTTACTAACTATGTTACTATGTTACTATGTTACAATCCTAACACATATTTTAATTAATACAGCTATGAACTCTTCTAGTAACGTGTATAGTTAGGCAATCTTGAGGATCCAGTTAATACTGATCATGAGAACCCCCATTGCTTAGTTTGTTATGTGACATACATTTTCTAGAATAAGGAAAAAATGTAATATATTTTACACTTTTTTTTTTTTACAAATCAGGGCATTATACAATATACATTAGTTTGTTTAGTAAGCTATTTTGTATCCTACTTTGGGCCAAATAATGTAATTCCCTGTCCATTTTAATATCAGATGTCCTTTTTTAATGAACCAGGTTTGTAAATAAATTCCATTTCTCATATGAAAATTCCTTAACTGATAAAAAGATGTGAAATATACAACATTTCTGTGTAAATATAGTCGCACACTCACGAGCATTAGCCTCATATAACCCTATAAATCAGATTTCTCTGGTAAATAATTGAGATAGTAGTGTGCTGCTGCCAGGCCATTGCTGACAACCAATCTTTCTCAATTATTAAAGTAAAATCAAAATGGTTCTTGTGAGGTCTGCGTTTGCAAACGAATTATATCAATTGACATTATATATCCAAAATACTACAGAAGTATATCTTAACATTTTTAGTTGATTCCATTTCAATTTTAAAATGTAGATTTTAAACTTTATAAATTAATGTCTATTTATGTATTAAAATACATCACACTTAAAATGAGCAAATCTGATGAAATTCCATGTGCCAGAATACCTCGTATTTGGAAGGGAAATTCAATTTGCATTGAATTTATTGAGCATGAAGCAAATTGGTGGCAAAAGCCGTTTATTATGCAGTGAGATCTCTCCAGACCGCGGAGTGTAATATACGGAGATGTTCATATATAAAAAAATATATACTAACCTCACCCCTCACGTTTTCAGGTGCTGCATCAAGATAAGTTTATTGTTATTTTACTTCTTATCCCCTTACAAGCTCTGATGAATGTGAAGGACCCACACCTTGCCACCCTGCCTGACGTCAATATTACGTCAGTGGTATCACAGGGTAATTGGTCTCCTCACTTGTACCAACGTGACTTTCCTCACCCCCTAGGGACATGTAAGATCAGCTTGCACAGTTTTACACAGACATCCCCTGTACTCACGGACCCAGGGATTCACGGGGAGTGAGAGAAGGTGGCCCAAACAGTCACTGACATGGCACCACACTCGTCCACAAACCTGACAGGCTGAGAGGCCCCTTTCACTAGCACAAGTGAAACAGAACCTTATCAGTCTGGTAGGACTGCTATCAGTTCCTTGTTTGATATACACCTGGACCGTTAACATGGTTATATCGGGCAAGGAACCCGCCCCAGTAGCGTGTGAGATTAGGTCGAGAAAAGGATGTGTGGATTCGTGGATCAAGACAAAAGAGCAGCTTAAGGTTAAATTATATATTTCTAAAGCAAAGAAAAAAAATTAACGGCACTGGGGTTCTAAATCACCACTTCTCAGACACGGATCCACATAAATCTGAACTCAGCAGTAAAATAACAGCTGGTAATGGTGCTAACATGAATTCAGGAATGAACAATAAAAGGAAAAAAGTGTAGCACTCACTAGCATGACCAGTAGAAGAGAGTAATCATGAAACGGCCGTCGTAGGGTTGAGCGACTTTTACTTTTATAGGATCGGGTCAGGTTTCACGAAACCCGACTTTCTCAAAAGTCGGGTCGAGTGAAATCGGCCGATCCTATAGAAAAGTTGGGGTCGGCCGAAACACGAAACCCAATGCAGTGCAATGGGATACTATGGTTCCCAGGGTCTGAAGGAGGGGAAACTCTCCTTCAGGCCCTGGGATCCATATTTAAGTGTAAAATAAAGAATTAAAATAAAAAATATTGCTATACTTACCCTCTGACGCGCCCTGGTACTAACCGGCAGCCTTCCTTCCTTAGAATCAGCGCGTGAAGGACCTTAGATGACGTCGCGGCTTGTGATTGGTCGCGCGACTCACCCTCGGACGCGCCCTGCTTCTTTCTGGCAGCCTTCCTTCCTAAGAATCAGCGCTTGAAGGACCTTCGGTGACGTCGCGGCTTGTGATTGGTCGCGTGAGCGGTCACATGGGCGGTCGCACGACCAATCAGAAGCCGCGATGTCATCTAAGGTCCTTCTAAGGTCACTGTGTAGAATGCTTTGGCTGTATGTTGCCAAGCAGGAGGATGTCAAAGGGGGACTGTCCTTACCACAGGCCTCAAAGTAGCAATTTAGTTAGCCTTCATACATTCTAACTTTTACAGGAAATCTGGAAAAAGAGACCTCCTGAATTCCAGGAAGCTTTGAAAAGTCACCTAATCATCTATAAATTCTTGCAAAAGTCACAGAATGAAATGTCTCCGGAAGGTTTATTACAGCACAGACAGGACATGTAGGAGTCTTTCAGGGCATGGCCAAAAAAGAGGGTGTGATCATAATAATCAAACATTTATGTTTACTGCATTCAGTGTCCTTTCAGAAAGCCTATTCTGGAAGTTGACAAATAAATATGGTCTATTCTGAGATCCACACTGTACTAGGTTAGATAGTAAAAATGATGGAATATTTTAAATTTGAATTTGGAAGCTTTTGGTAATATCAAAGTGACCTCATTATAGATGGATGTGAGTAAACGGATGGTAGCCACTCTTCACTGCTGTTCTGTTACATACTATTTGTAAAATGTCTCCATAGTTTTTTTGGGGGGCCTTTCCCTATTTCTATTGCTAAACTGTGAACTATGAGATCCTATATCAAAACAGATTAACAAAAAAATGAATGCTGTGCTGCATTCCCCGCCTTGGCTTTTATACAGGCTATGATAGTATGGCACGTCAAATTGTTTTGGCACAGTCTATGTGATGGCCATGTTGTGGTATGTGAATTATTGGGAAGCCCGCATTGAGTCATGTGAGTTCTCTTTCTCTGATGAAAATGTCTGCATTGTGAAAAATAGTGGTGGGTATTTTTAGCAATTCACACAAATCAAATCGCAAATTATTTAAATTCACCGGGTCTAGCAAGTTCGAATTTCCTGATATTCTACAACAGCTCAATCTACATCGAAATGATTCATTCATCTCTATTAGAAATATGGGGGCTGAAGGGGGGGGAAAGAAGTGGACTCTGTGGATTTTTTTAATGTGAGGGACAAAAAATGTATAAAATATATTTAACAACATTTTCATTTTAATGTACTCTCACCATTGGAATTAATATTAAATCATGTAGCTATGATTGTACCTGATTTTGTAAGAGAACCCATCTGTCCAGAGATAATAGAAATAAAGATTATGTAGGCACTTTAAAATGTGTCTTATGTCATCAAATTTGTGCTCCTTTTCTTTAGAAGTGTTGATGGTGCTCTTACGCCTTGGCTTGATATTCTGCGTTCACTGTGCTTTATTTCTTAGTAACATTTGCAAGGAGAATTCACTAGGGATATCTAAAATGCCTGGCTCTGAAATATGGTGAAGCAGCTGTTTCCCAGGTCAGGCCTTGTCACAGAACACACAAAATTCACTTTCCGTACTTCACAAATGTGTAAACATAGGATAATGTGCCGGCTGCACTGTATTTATAATATTTCTTTTGTATCTCATCCTCATTGAAGTACAGTGACATAATGATTATCACAAAATATATAATGGACTAATAAGATACTGAAAGTAGTAATTCAATTATATCAGAATTGCCCCCTGGCAGGCAGTCTTCTGCTTCGGGACTTAATACGGATTATTGTAAATGGCACAACATTTCTTTGCAACATTGCTTATTATTGTATTATACAGTCTTGAGACAGATTTGGATAGTAAGAATAATAATATATTACAAGATTGCTGTTTAATCAGTATCTGGAAGTTATTCTCTAGCTTGTCTCAATTGATAGTCTAAAAAAAGTAGTAAAACCTTAAAAAAATATGGGATTATTTATTAGTTTTATTTCTAATCCACTCCAGTGAAAGTTTGTAAACTCTTACAAAATGTTTATGATATCATATTTAAGGTAATCTTCTGTTATATAGTCATCAAATTTCACTGCTAATACATCTTTAAGCCTATCTTATTAAACTAATAGCACACAGCCATATTGTTGATCAATTTTGTAAGACACTCTGCCATATACAGCGATCAACATTTTTGGCATCCATGAATATCAAGTACTGCAGTATTTACTGAAAATAAAGTGTTTAGTGAACAGAAAAAGCGCACGATTAATGGCACCATATAGAGATGATGAGCAAATAAACTTGCATCTCCCTGGTCTAGCTGCTAGGTTAATATTCTATGGCCACTGGACGGGAGCTTTACAAATCACCTTCTACTAATAATATTTCCTTCTCCTACTTTTCTCTGGCCTGTCACGAGGTTGTGTGTGCATCACGCCATGACGTTGCGTACGCAAAATCAAGCAAGGAGTGGTGGATGCCAACAGTTGGAAGGCAATTCGCAAGGCTCACATGCAGCAGCCATGGAATACTGACCTGACTGTTAGACCAGAGCCTTGCAAGTCAAGTCCTTCATCTTTATCACCATATACAGCTGTGTGAAAAAGTCTTTGCCTCTTCCTGATTTCCTATTCTTTTGCATGTTTGTCACACTTAAATGTTTCAGATTACCAAATGAATTTAAATATTGGACAAAAATAACACAAGTAAACACAAAATGCAATTTTTAAATGAAGGTCATGCGGTCCAAGGAGAGTAGCATAACTAGGTGAGAACCTGACTCTTCACTAGAGCCCCTGATGGTGAGGTTAGGCTTGGGTCCCGATCAACACCATGTGCTACTTCAAGGAAGGCCACAGACACACGGCAGCTGACCTCCCAATTAACTGGTAGCAGGAATGGCTAGATGGAGGGACAGTAGATGCAGGTAGGCACTGAAGGAGCACAGAAACAGCACAGACGCAGACAGGACTGGCTAGTATACAGATAGGCACTGGCAGGTGTAGACTAGTCTGGCTGGTATACAGAAGCACTAGCAGGTGTGGGCTGGACCGGCTGGTACATAGATGAGCACTGGCAGGTGTGGACTGGACCAGCTGATATACAATTGAGCACTGGCAGGTGTGGACTGGACCGGCTGATATATAGATGAGCAGCGGCAGGTGCAGACTGGACCAGCTGAAACAGATAGTCAAGCAAATATGGGCAGACAGGTACAGGACAGGTAGACTGAATGACGGGTACTGGGGACCTGACAACTAGCAAGCGAGTATGACTAACTAACCACGTAGCTCAGGCACCTCCATGCTGGAGAAGGTGCCTTAAATAGTAGGTGTAGCTTAGCTATTAGTTGGGGACACTTTAGGATGGTGCATGCGGCCCCTTTAAAAAAGAAAGAGTGTGCGCGCCCTAAGCACAGTGCCCAGGGATCTGCATGTAATTTGCGCACCCCGGGCAGCATTAGACAGGAGGAAGGAGGAAGTGTGAGACGGGGGACCACGGCGGTGAGTAACCTGTCATCCCTTCCGTGGAAGAGGGGCAGCATGCAGGGATGGCGGTGCAACAGTTACAAGAACAATTCAGTGGAATATCAAAGCACTTTAAAGAGAAATGTGGTCCCAAATGTAAGAAAACTAGGTTTGAGGCAGAATAATGAGCAACAAGAATAGTTAAGAAGGAAACAAGTGGACTGTTTTAAACTGCCCAACAATGAGTCCTGAGCTCAATACAATTGACAAACTTTGGAAGGAGTTGAACCTAGTCATTGGAAGAACAACCCTGCAAACATTTAAGAGCTTGGGAGAACTGCAGTGAGAGAGTATTAAAAGCAGGCAGGTGCACAAAGCTCGCAGATGGCTAGAAACATGTTTTGAGTCTGTTATTGTTGCCAAAGGTATGTTGCCACTAAGTATGAGGGAAGGGTCACTTTAATTCTGTCCACGTCACATACTATGTTTCTTTCTGGTTTACTTGTTTTTTTTAAATGACGACATGTATGGTTATAGGTCATCTTTTTTGCTGAATGTAGTTTGCACATGGCATTAAAATATGCAAATGATACACAGTTGGTACATATCTTTTTGTTTTTGAAGATATTGTTTTTTTAAATAATAAATAATCAAGGGTGTCCATTAAAGTTGGTGATTTGCAAGATTCGGTCAAATGACAATATCAGTAATCTGTGGCTGCTGGACAGAAGCCCTGAGAATCGCATTTTGGCTGATGCACCCATAGCTCTTCTTTTGATTGAACGCTTCATTTGTCAAACAGGAAAAAAAATTGTGGCATGCAGCATATGGCCAAGAAGAATTATGCACCGGGCACACCACAATATAATAAGAATAATCACATGGGTGCATAAACAGTGGCAACAGTATAAGTGCAAACAAGGAGAAAAGAGCCACTGTAAAGTATGCAGAACCACTATAAATATAATTATAAAGGTATACAGCTTTATTGACACACATCAACCATTAAAACATAATTAAAAAGTCAGTTGATCTCCCCCACCCCCTAAAATACATCTAATAACAAGGATGCAATTCTACATTGATTGAAATTATGATCGTCTCCCGTAATGAATAATATGACAAAATACTACCAACTGGGAGTCAAAGACTATGACTATAAGTACACCTGAATACAACTTATTCTAGGTCAGGGTACAAATAACCAAAAGGCATTACAGTAAATATAAAGAGCTGTAACAACAAACCCAAAGCTGAACTACCCATATAGGACAAGGGGCAGGTGAACCAGCCAGGTGGTTTAACCCCTTCATGACCCAGCCTACATACAACCCTCTTGTGTCCTTTAATACTAAATTGGAAGTGATCCTAAAAAGGGCAGTGGACAACGGCATTGTCACCAAGGATTTGGCTTCAGCGCTCACTGTCAGGGAACCTACCATTGCTACGTTGTACCTCCTACCCAAGGTCCATAAGGACATTAGGTCACCACCCGGCCGACCAATCGTGTCTGGGAGGGGGAATTTCCTGGAGCAAGTAAATAAGTGGATTGATTACCATCTTCAACCTCTCGTGCTGACCCTCCCCTTCTTTCTTAAAGACACGGGGGACCTTTTGCGCAAGGTCGACGGCCTGTGCTTAGAGGGTGATACTCTTTTGGCCTCAGTTGATGTTGAGTCCCTCTATACCAACATCCGCCATAGTGATGGGCTGCGTGCTGTGCGTTTTTTTCTTGGCACGTCTACATTAACTACATCTTTGAGGGACCTCATCCTGGAGCTTCTTGAGTTCACCCTCACACACAATTTTTTTGTGTTTAAGGGATCCTTCTACCTACAGCTCCAGGGCACAGCGATGGGTGCGGCCTTTGCGCCTGCCTATGCTAATCTGTTCCTGGGGCTGTGGGAGAGGGATCTCTTCCTGTCAGACAAACAGGGGTCGATAAACCGCGTCCTTCTTTGGACGCGGTGTATCGATGACACCTTCTTTGTCTGGCAGGGCACCGCCGTCGCAATTTGTATCCTCATTGAACAGTAACGATCTTAACATTCGTCTGACCCCGGTGTGGGACGCTGAGAAAATTGATTTTCTTGATGTAACTATTTATAGGGATGGATCTGGCCTTATCCAGACAGACATCTACCGTAAACAAACGGCTACCAACACCGTGTTACACGCGTCGTCTTGCCATCTGCGTCATATGGTTCAGGCTATACCAGTTGGTCAATTCCTCCGCCTCTGCCGGATTTGTTCTAATGACTCTGATTTTGAGGCTTGGGCGGAGGAGTTGAAACAACGTTTTCATTCTAGAGGCTATAGTGGTCGTAGTGTCAAGAGGGCGTACCACCGGGCCAAGTATGCTAACCGCAATGCTTTACTCTATGGTAGAGCCCTCAGTAAATCCAACACGAGTAATGTAGCGAGACTGATCACTACCTATAATCTTCAGCATGGTAAATTGCGTACGGCGGTCAAAAATGCCTGGCCAATTCTGAAGGCAGATCCTATTTTGGCTAAATTTCTCCCTGATAACCCAGCAATTACTTTCAGACGTGCGAGAAACCTCCGGGATAAACTGACTAGCAGCCATTATGTTGGGCAGGCTGTGCCTACATTCCTGGATGTGGCAAGGGTGGGGGGTGGATGCGTTCCTTGCGGTAGATGTGTCGCGTGCCCTAATGTTGATAAATGTGCCTCTTTTTCTAACTTTGATGGCTCTAAAGAGTTTACCATCAGACAACGAATCACCTGTGTTTCCCGGTACGTGATCTACTATGCTACCTGCCCGTGTGGTTTGATCTATGTTGGATTGACCACACGGCAACTCAAAGTCCGTATTCGGGAACACGTACTGGGTATCATCACGGCAGCCTCTTGTGTGGACGCATCCACCCTAAAAACCATTCCGCGGCACTTCCGGGATTTTCATAACTGTGACGACAAACTATTGAGGGTCAGAGGCATTGATTTGCTTCCTATTAATATAAGAGGAGGTAACCTCTCCAAACGTCTAGCGCAGCTTATTTATTCTTATTTTTGTACTCATTTATGATTTTTATGTTTATTCATTTGTTTTGTCTTATTTAATGTGCTCCTATATGCGTGCTGCTGCCATTGCTTTGGCTATGCATTCTGGCATTTATGGTCATTTCTTGTAGCAATGCTGCGTTTACTAACTGTGTGGTGAACATATCGTGTGTCTATGCTCTGTGCCCTTAAGTTTGCCCTTACTGTACATGGCGTCCACGTCCGCGGTCTGTCTCTGCGCAGGCGCCGGTTTGTGGTTCGCCCTCACTGACGTCCGCTGCCATGTGACGCCGGATCACGTGGGGCCCCGCGTGTTTCCGGCTCCGGATGGCAGCGGCGTCATGGTTGGCGGCGTCCGCAGCTGGTGCGCTATGTGCCGATGATTAGATCCGGCGCTATCGCATATATATTGCTGTGGACACTTTCCCCACATACCCCCTGAGGAAGGAGCCGTGTTGCGCTCCGAAACGCGCGTCGGGGAGGGCTAAGGATCCCCCACTGCTGATACACACCAGGTAACACTGGGGAACCTATGTGGCAGTTTATCTGTACACTTTGTTTGATATATGGTTTGTTATGGTCCATTGAGTCTAATTCTCTTCTGCATTGGCGATATATACTATAAGCTCACTACTGACCTTCATGGGCTGTGACCATTTTCATTCTTATGTTTTGCCCATATTCCCATTTATACTGTGTGATTTCCACCATACTCCTTGTTGTGTTGATGTAGTGGGGGTGCTTTGTAGTCCGTGTATTTGGGCATTTATGATATAGTTGGTCTCATCTTCTTCCCCCCTTCTTGTATTTCGGATACCTGTCCATTTGTATGGTTATATTGTGTGTCTTTTATATATATCTAATAAAGGTTTATATTTTTTATATGGTTTGGGACTTTGACTGTAGTTTCTTTGTGGTGCATTAGGATTTCTGTTTAACAGTTGTCCCTGTATTGTCCATGCATACACACATGGTACACTATGTGTTATTAGTATCTTCGTTAATTAGTTCTAGTTCTTTATATATTCCATGTGTGTATTATGTATGCTGCAATTATATTTCCACACAGAATACTGTACGCTTGCGCCGGTCAAAGACCGTTGCCTGGGCACAATAATAGAAATTCAACTGAATGTGGAAAGGGCATGTGCGGCTCCCGGGAGCCTGAATAGAATCAATAAGTATGCTGGACAGCCATCAGGGAAGAAAGCTCTATACAGTACGCCCGAAAAAAGGCAGGAGTAACGGTGCATTATAAACATAGAGAGAATCTGTCTAGACAGTGAGGCCCATATAAAATAATATTATTATTATCATTATTATTATATATAAAAAATAATAACCGACTGGATGAATATAAGGAAAAAATGATAATAATGACAATAATAGTAGAAAATATAAAAATATTTATGTGAGAATTTTTTTTTGAAAAAAAAAAAAAAATATATATATATACATATATATATATATATATATATATGTACGAACGTTTTTGAAAAATAGATGGCAAAAATTGAAAAGTAAGAAAAAATGAAAAATAAAAAATAAAACTGAGAAAATAATAAAGGTAAAATTGAAAAATAAAAAGTGAAAAATAAAAATAAAAATGAGAAAATAATAAATAAAAAATGAATAAAAAAGAAAAAAGAAAAAGGAAAAATAAAAAGTGAAAAAAATATATGATGATGATAAAAAGCCCATAATAATTACGTCTTTGTATTGTAGTATTTAATTACAAAGAAGTCTGTGCACAATGGGCACACCAGGATCCACAGAATAACATAATACAGGGCCACAACACACATACAGCATCAAAATGTGTGGCAGAACATGATACATTTGTAACATCATAGTCATGTACCATGTAAGACCTTACACCAAATGTTATATGCTGAACAACATAGTCATGAAGTTTACAAACCATGGCACTGTAGCTAATATCCCTGGACGTGGACGACAGAGAGCAATTGATGAAAGGATGCAACGCTGGATAGTCTGGATAGTGGATAAGCAGCCCAAATCAAGTTCTATGCTGCATGGAGGACTATGGGGAATCTATTAAAGTACATGGAAGAATGTGTGGCACATTATACTATACAAAGGACTATGGTGCACATTATACCATATGGAGGACTATGGTGTGTACATTATGCTATATGGAGGACTATGGGTGTATTATTTTATGTGGAGAACTATGGGGTCCATTATAGGAGGATTATAGAGTGCATTATACTATGTGGAGTACTAGGGGGCACATTATACTGTATGGAGGACTATGGGGTGTACATTATGCTATATGGAGGACTATGGGTGCATTATGTTATGTGGAGAACTATGGGGTCCATTATATTATGTGGAGGACTATGGGTTGCATTATACTATGTGGAGGACTAAGGTGCACATTGTATTATATGGAGGACTATGGGGTGAGCATTATGCTATATGGAAGACTATGGGGTGAGCGTCATACTATATGGAGGACTATGGGCTGCATTAAAGCGCATGTAAATGTAAGGCGTGTACCGGGACTGTGTAATACTCCACTCCCTTCTTTAGTGTTAATATCCCCTTTGCCTATATTTGTATAAGTGTTCATACTTGTCTTGCTATGTATAATCGGTCTGACATAGGGAAAGTGCAGTACCCATGTAGTCCATAAGATGGAGTGCCGACAGCCTCTAGTTAATCCACACATTGTACATAGTTTACTATAGGAGGGGCCTCTGTGGGATAAGAGAGAGAGCTACAGCAGTGTTTGAACAGAGGCTGAAGGAAAGGTCAGGATAGAAGGGCAGGCCGCTCACCTGTTTGCAGCTGACTTCGGGGGCTGAAGTTCTTGTGTCTGGGGTGAAACAGACTACAGGATGCCTGACCATGACAGAGCTCAATAGGGAGGACGATGAGGAACTGTGTGGTACAGTTTGACCCGTGCTTTGTGAAAGAAAGGAAAAACGTAGCCCTTAGCGAAGCTATGGGCAGAGTGCCCCATGACTGGGTTTGTAGGGCAAGCAAATGAATATGGTTTTAACGGCAGGCTCAGAGGGGTCATAAGTTTAGAGGGGTTGGATGTAAGGGTGGGGGGGTGTTTACAGTTGAGTAGGGTTAATCTGTCTAAGGCTACTTTCACACTTCCGTCTTCCTGCTCCCGTCAAGATACGTCGAGTTTTGAAAACACAGGATCCTGCAAATTTTTTTGCAGGATCCTTTATTTTCCCATAGACTTGTATTAGCGACGGATTGTGACGGATGGCCATCCGTTTCATCTGTCGTGCACTGTATCTGTCAGTAAATAGCGGTCCATTGGGAACAAAAAATGTTCAGAGGAGCGTTTTTCAGTACGTTGTATCCAGTGTTTCTGACTGTGCATGCCCAGCAGGAAATCTCACACACACTTTCTTTCCTGCCTGGGACTGCTGACGGAAATGTGAAAGCGCACACCTCCATCGGTACGTCGTGCCGACGCTTTGTGACGGGCGGCTACCGTCAGAAGTGTGAAAGTAGCCTTAGAAGGAGTGGGGACTATCAATCGGTACGAGGCATCAAGAGCAAAGGTATCAGTGTCAGCACGAACTATCTGTCGACATTTGAATGATGTGAAGCGCTAAGGCAGGAGACCCAGGAGGACCCCACTGCTGACACAGAAATATAAAAAATCTAGACTGCAGATTGTTTTGAACAGCTGACATGTGCGCGCAATAGTGGCGAGTGGAATGGCAATCCACCTGCCGCTATTAACTAGTTAAATGCCGCATCGTCGACCCCATCACATGATCGGGGGTCAGCGATGCGTCGGCATAGTAACCAGAGGTCTCCTTAAGACCTCTATGGTTACTGATGCCGACTTGCTGTGAGTGTCACTCTGTGGTCGGCGCTCATAGCAAGCCTGCAATTCAGCTACATAGGAGTGATCTGATGATCGCTGCTATGTAGCAGAGCCGATCAGGCTATACCAGCTTCTAGCCTCCCCTCGAGGCTATTGAGGCATGGCAAAAGTAAAAAAAATGTTTAAAAAAATATGAAATAAACAAAGAAATACAAAAGTTTAAATCACCCCCTTTCGCCCCATTCAAAATAAAACAATAAAAAAAAATCAAACATACACATCTTTGGTATCGCCGCGTTCAGAATCACCCGATCTATCAGTAAAATAAAGGATTAACCTGATCGCTAAATGTCGAGAAACAAATTTGAAACGCCAAAATTAAGTTTTTTTGGTCGCCATGACATTGCATTAAAGTGCAATAACTGGCGATCAAAAGAACGTATCTGCATCAAAATGGTATCACCAAAAACGACAGTTCGGCACGCAAAAAATAAGCCCTCAACCGACCCCAGATCATGAAAAATGGAGACGCAACGAGTATCGGAATATGGTGCAATTTTTTTTTTTTTAGCAAAGTTTTGAATTTTTTTTCACCACTTAGATAAAAAATAACCTAGACATGTTAGGTGTCCATGAACTCGAAATGACCTGGAGAATCATAATATCAGGTCAATTTTAGCATTTAGTGAACCTAGCAAAAAAGCCAAACAAATACACGCATGGGACTGCACTTTTTTTTGCAATTTCACCGCACTTGGAATTTTTTTACCATTTTCTAGTACACGACATGGTAAAACCAATGATGTCATTCAAATGTACAACTTGTCCTGCAAAAAATAAGCCCTCACATGGCCAAATTGACAGAAAAATAAAAAAGTTATGGCTCTGGGAAGGAGTTGAGCGAAAAACGAACACGGAAAAACGGAAAATCCCAAGGTCATGTAGGGGTTAAAGGGAATCTGACACCAGATTATTGTTTGAGGGCAGCATGATACAGGGGCAGAGATGTGTCACTTAATGGGCTGATTGCTTCAGTTTTGATAAAATTACTGTTTTATCTGCTGCAGATCAAAATCTACTCTGAATCGACAGCATTCTATGTGCACTGTGCATTAGCAGAAAGCTGCAAATCAGTGGTGGAGGTGGAGTAATACAGAGCTCATGTAGATGGAGAACTACAAAACAGCATGTTTCCTGTCTCTCTACTTATAATATCCTGATGATAGAACAGTGACTTTATCAAAACTGCAGCAAGAAGCCTAGTAAGTGACACATGAATGGAATCTGGATCTCTGTCTCTACAGTATGCTTCTCTCAGATTAGGTGGCAAAACCTGGTGGCAAGTTCTCGTTTAAGGTTAGGTTATAGGTTTTGCCATACACTGGTTGGCTCCCAACTGAACAAGTCTGAACACCCTAAAGAAAGCAAGCACCCGTCATTACTAAATATAGCAGTATTTATTAAATGTCACATGAAAACATGGGACAAGAGGAAAATGATCTGTGTCCCAACAAACCGTCCTACACAGAAGTCACAAACCGCAAAACACGCCAATTATAACACACAGCAAAACCTGTAACATGATACCTGAGAAGAAGCCCAATATTAACATCACTAAGGATAGGGTCACATGACAGTATAAAAAAACAGTTCAATTTTCATCCCGAAAAGTGGGATGGTTTTTTTCTCTCTTGTCATCTGTGTGCAATCCATTTTTTTACACTAGCAGTTATTACCGTATTAATTTACAATAACTTTCCTATGTTATAGAATTACCATGTATCCATAAAATTCGAAAGCCATACTGTGGCATATGCTTCTTTTCTTGCACCCATATAATTTGTATGGGTGCGTCTCACCCGATTTCAGAGGCAAATTGCAGAATATTGCGATTTTTTTCACAGACGGATTCTGTAATTGAAAATAATACGTCACCTGCACTGCCCCATTGAATAACATGGATGAGTGTGCTATCAGGTAAAAATCATCTGATTCATGCGCTTGTGTGCATGTGTCCTAACAGTGGAGAAACAACATGCCAATACATGAAAAATGTATGTAAAAGCAAAAAGTGAGAAAATAGACATAGACTAATACAATAAAAACAAATTCTTAGTAGCAGGATAACATGACATTGCTATTGGTCGATCCCTCGAAGGGATGACACCCCTTTTTATACCTTAACCTTCAGGTATTTTATCACCAAAAACCCCCCCACCAAATAACGACAGACTCTGAACTTGGATTATAATTGGCCACAGTGGCCTTTATTATAAACATACAACAAGAATAAATAACGTAGGGAGGAGTCCTTGAAGCTCCAAACTGGTGGTCAACCATAACAGGGAGTGGACAGAAACAAACCATATATTTACTCCCAGCCGTAACCACCCAGGCTCAGGAGCACCAAAATACCCTGAAGGGTTAACCATGTCCACTTTTAACCTTGGGATCCGGCCCACCATTGCCAAGATCCCCCCCCCCCGCACCACTAGACCCGAAAACCAAGTTTATACCCACTGAAGGATCCGTACCCCGACGGATCCCCCAGGCCAATTTATCACCAACTCCAAGGACCCCTCCCACCGCCTTGAGCCACCATGACCCAAAACAATTACCCGAAAACGCAACAAAACAAAAACACGAAAAACAGGGCGGACGGGCGGGATCTTCTTGATGCTCCAGAGCGGGAACTGGTAAGCCCCACCCCACCCTTTCCTTATAAACCCCTGCCTCATGCATAACACCCCCCTCCCATAATTAACCCCTTCCCCTCCTAACTCTCCCTCCCAAACCCCTGTCATGACGGCCTGCACGTACGCCGTCTGCGGGGGGATGGGACGGCTCGCTCCGGCCTGCTCTTGACATTGCTATTGGTCGATCCCTCGAAGGGATGACACCCCTTTTTATACCTTAACCTTCAGGTATTTTATCACCAAAAACCCCCCCACCAAATAACGACAGACTCTGAACTTGGATTATAATTGGCCACAGTGGCCTTTATTATAAACATACAACAAGAATAAATAACGTAGGGAGGAGTCCTTGAAGCTCCAAACTGGTGGTCAACCATAACAGGGAGTGGACAGAAACAAACCATATATTTACTCCCAGCCGTAACCACCCAGGCTCGGGAGCACCAAAATACCCCGAAGGGTTAACCATGTCCACTTTTAACCTGGGGATCCGGCCCACCGTTGCCAAGATCCCCCCCCCAAACCACCAGACCCGAAAACCAAGTTTACACCCACTGAAGGATTCGTACCCCGACGGATCCCCCAGGCCAATTTATCACCAACTCCAAGGACCCCTCCCACCGCCACAACGAGGGTATTTGAATACCTTAAATACCCGAGACCCCACCACACTTCACCGCTATTGCCCTTTCAATACTGTTTTGTAAACCCAAAGCCCATAAGTCAGTGCCCACAGCGTTCAGGTGAACACCATCACCCAGGAGAAAATCCTCCCCACCCTGTTCCAGTTCCAGATGACGGACAAACAAACCTCCATTCTTTACCACAAACTTGGCAACCGTCCGATTAACTTTAATCCTGGCTTTATTGACCTTGTCCGCAGATCTGGCGTGCCTCCAACACCTCCTCGGAACAATATCCGACCAAACCACCAGCACATCCCCAAAGGACGCCCATAATCTGAGAAGGTCATGTTTTATATCCCGGATGAGTTCCCGACAGGGGCGAATCCCCAAATCGTTTCCTCCAACGTGCAAAACCAAAATGTCTGGAAATCTGTCTAAACGAGCATTGTTATGCACTTCCTTCAAAACCCCGTTCCAGCCCAATCCCCGAAAACCCAACCATCTGACCACGGCCACCTCTTTGGAGAACCCGAGCTGCCGACCGTCCTGCCGAACGTCCGCCCGTCTCGCGCCCCAATACACGTACGAGTGACCGACGATCCAGATCAACAGGGGATTGGAACCTGAAAATACATAACAACTTAAAATCCACAACCGTACTACAAATACAAAACATCGTGACAAAAACCCCATCCTCCCCTCCATCCCCACTTAAGGTCTCACGTAGCTCTTATACCGCCTCGACTCCCATCTCCCAATCCGTTGCACCACTTCCGGTGCTAAACCTCCCAAAGCCGCCTCAGTCGCGGCCCCAATTCGGAAGGAGTGAGAGGCAAAACGAGAAGCATCTAATCCCAACTCCCCCAGAGCTCGTCTAAGCACCGCCACAAACTGAAACTTGGACAAAAAGGACCCATTTTCATGACACAACAAAGGACCCTCCTTAGACGGCTGAAAACAACTAAAAGCCTCCCAACAACTAACGGGACACATAAGCGAACCCACAACAGCGCCCAAAACCACACGTTTGCCTCTACCCTCCTGATCAGTCTTCGATCTACGCAACCAAAATTGTAACCCCCTTTCGGTAAGCACCACATCCCTGGCCAAAAGCCCCCCTTGCGCATACGTGTTAGGCGACACGATCTCACTCACCTGCAGCGCGCCAAAAAATGCCAGGGAAAATGCTAAACGAAAAAGAGCCACCTCAAAGTCAGATGTGCAAATCTCACTGAGCTTCACACCTACTCGTTCCAGCAAGCTAAAGGAAATCGGGCGCCTTAGATCGCCCTTTCCCGCCTTCCTTCTAAAGCCCTTCACCGCCTGTCTTACTACAAACAACTTCGTTAAATCCCATAAACCTCTAAGCTGAAAACCAAAAGCCAAAGCCGACCGAATCCTCTCTACCTTGGACGCCGACCATCCGTCATCGGCACCACGTCTCAACCACAACAACAGGGCCCCCACATAATCATCACCCATGTTACCCACCCCACAAGACACCAACCAGGACTCCCAATCACACCACACCGACCGGTATGCTGCCCATGTGCTGGGTGCCAAAGACACCTGAATCAAAGGTCCTGCAGCCCGAATACCACGCTCCAGAGTTCCTGCGGGCAATCCCGACCCGTCTCCTCCGCCTCCGGAGCCAAAGCACGGAAACGCTCCCACTGAAACCGAGACAAAGAGTCAGCGATGGAGTTCTCAACACCGGGCACATGAGTTGCCGAAACATATGCATTAATAGATATGCAGAATAACACTAACTGACGCAAACCCGAATAACTGGGGGGGACGATGCCGTCAAACTGTTGATAACACAAACGACTGCCATGTTATCACAATTAAATCGTACCCTGCGATTGCGCAAATCCTCCTTCCACAAATAAACAGCCACCAATATAGGAAAAATCTCCAATAAAGTCACGTTTTTTACCAGCCCGGAACCGAACCAGTCGTCCGGCCACCTGGAGGCACACCACCGACCACCAAAAAAGGCGCCAAAACCAATCCCGCCCGACGCATCCGTGAACAAATCCAAGTCATGATTGCCCACCACTTCCTCCATCAGAAGCGATCGGCCGTTGTACCGTGCCAAAAAACTATCCCAAACCTCCAAATCGGCTTTGTGCTCACTAGATAAGCGCACGAAATGATGGTGGGCCTTCAACCCCGCTGTAGCACCTGCGAGCCTCCGGTAAAACACTCTCCCCATTGGGATAATTCTGCATGCAAAGTTCAATTTGCCAAGAAGAGACTGAACTTCCCACAGAGGCAACTTCTTCAAGCGACGCGCTCGAGCCACCTCGCTTCTCAAACCGACCACCTTCTCCTCGGGTAACCGAAACTCCCATGCGACCGTATCAATGACAATGCCCAGAAATGAAATACACGTACTGGGCCCTTCGGTTTTTCCTGGCGCCAGCGGAACACCGAACCGCTTGGCCACCCAAATCACTGTCTGTAAAGCCATTTCACAACAACCAGATTGAGCAGGCCCGATGCACAAAAAATCATCCAAATAATGGATGATGTAGTCCAAACCAGACACATCCCGAACGACCCACTCCAGAAACGAACTGAAGGCCTCAAAATATGCGCAAGACAAAGAACAGCCCATCGGCAAACATCTGTCAACATAAAACCCTTGGTCCCAATAACAACCCAACAGTCTAACGCTGTCCGGATGGACAGGCAGTAACCGGAACGCCGACTCAATATCTGTCTGCCGCATCTACGCACCAAACGTGTAGCCTCATCAAAAGACGTATAAACCATGGAGCAAAGCTCCGGATCTATTCCGTCATTCACAGACCGCCCCTTAGGGTAAGACAAATGATGAATTAGCCTAAACTTGTTAGGCTCCTTCTTCGGAACCACACCCAACGGGGAAATAACCAAATCCTCAAGGGGTGGAGCGGGGAAAGGGCCAGACATCCTACCCAACGCCACTTCCTTGCTCAACTTCTCCGACACTACCGCCGCGTGTAACACTGCCGACTTCAGATTCCTTACAACTTGCGGAATACTAAAAGTAGGGGCAGGTATCCGAAAACCATCCCGAAAGCCCAAAAACAACAGCTCCGCTTTCGGCCTATCTGGAAACCTATCTAGAAAGGGGGCCATCTCGTCCAACCTCACTGGCGTCGCCCCCTTTTGAATTACCATCAGGCTTAGCCTTCTTCTTGAAGCACTTTGCGGCCCCATGGGAGGATCCACTGCAATGCGAGCACGCGTGCTTGAATTTACAGGTGGCCCCAAATTTGCACTGGCCGTCGTTAAACTGCCAGCACAAGCCGTGCTTCTGGCTCGCTTGGCCAGACTGACTACCCGATCCTGAACTGCCTTGCGCTGCGGTCTGGCCGGCATTTCCGGCCCCCCTTGAAAGGAGTGACCAAACTTTGTGGGCGCCATCACTCGCAACCACAAACCAATGTCCTTCTGATCCCACCGGATCGCCGGACGAACCGCCTTCTGCTGCCTAAACTGCTCATCGTACCGGAGCCAGGCCTGGCCCCCGTACGCTCTGTACGCCTCGCCTATCGAATCCATGTAATAGAAAAGCGCCAAACAATTTTCCGGCGCCTTCTCACCCACTACGCTCGCTAGAATTGCAAACGCTTGCAACCAGTTCACAAAAGTCTGCGGAATAAGGCGCCACCTCCTTTTTTCCTCGTCCTCTTTCTTAGTGTCCTCTTTTTTGCTCTTATCTAAATTGAACTTTTCTAAAGGAAGAAGCGAAAAAATTTCCACGTACTCATCTTTCCATATCTTCTCCCTTACTTCCTTCTTCAAATGGGCCCCAAGCGGCCCCTCAAAACAGACGTAAACCTCACCCCGCGCTTTGTCGTCTAAACGAATCACGCCTTCCTTCTCCTTTTCAGTTTGTACCGACACCGACACCGGGACACTTGAACTGCTGGGTGCCAATACACCCTCCCCAGATGCCCCGACACCCAAATCCGTAGAACCAACCCACGCGGCCAACGGGGATGGCACCGACCTAACGCCACCCAAAATCGCGAGCAACTCACGGACGCTAGACAATAACTCACCAACCCCTTCGCTCCCTGAAACCGACCGAATCCCCGCCTGCTCCCCCATAGCCCCTACCCCATTTGTCTGACTAGCCCCCACCACCAGGGAAAACAATCGTGTTGGTGACAAAACAGACATGGAATCTTGCTCACCAAGCTGCAGAGGAACTGAAGTCCCCCCAGCCGCAGACGTCGTCCTCGTCCTGTTGTCCTCGGCTCCTGGTCCACTCCGCCCGCGAGGCTGCGTCTCACCGCGTGATGATGAATGTGAGGATGCGGCCCCGTCTCGGCCCAACGCTGGAGATCCCGATGCGGCCCGGTGGGAAGGACTGCCCGGCATTGGCTCACCATACGTTCCAGGCCCCGGGGATGCCCGACCACTACTCCCTCTGGATCCCACTTGTGATCCGGCTGACGCACCTTGCGTCCTGGACGGGTCCGGCCGCACAGGGGAAGAAGCGGCGCTGCCGGCCGCTGCAGAACCGGCTCTCCCTCGCTGTCTCGCTGCAGAAGCAGGAGCAGAACGCCCAGCAGCAGCTGCACTACGGCGCCCCCCGTGACGTCACCGGCAATTGGCGCTCCAGCGCGCGAAGGCCCCGCCCCCCGAGCTGAGGAAGCAGGCCTCACCACCGCCGCAGGCCCCATCGCCGTCTGTGGATTCCTCCCAGATCGGGCCCTACTGGGACGCTTACCGGCGGGCACACGGTCCGGAGGGTCCCTGGAGGGGCTCCTTCGCCGTCGCTGGGGCTGGATCGGGTCAGGGGACAGCCATTGAGGAGGCCGCATGCACCGGGAGCGCCGCTCACCGCTGGCCGCCGTCTGCGCTCCTCCGCTGCCGCTACCGCTACCACCGCCACTGCCGCTGCCCAGTATACTGGCAACCTGGGCCTCTAACCAGCCAGGAGGCTGGCTCTCCGCTGCCGCCCGCAGCTGCTGCAGGACACCATCAATCCCGGACATGGCGATCTTCTTGATGCTCCAGAGCGGGAACTGGTAAGCCCCACCCCACCCTTTCCTTATAAACCCCTGCCTCATGCATAACACCCCCCTCCCATAATTAACCCCTTCCCCTCCTAACTCTCCCTCGCAAACCCCTGTCATGACGGCCTGCACGTTCGCCATCTGCGGGGGGATGGGACGGCTCGCTCCGGCCTGCTCTGTGTGAAGGTAAGTCATAGGACGGGAATTCACAAAAAAGAAGCTTTCCCCACTGACGCCTGATGTTTTGTTTTCTCAGGAGATACGCCACTGTTACTGGTGTACTGAAGAGGCTTGTGTCTCTCCAGCTATTAACCCATTTCTGACATTTTATTGTAGTGATCTATTCATGTGCCCTGGGCTAGGGTTGAGCGAAACGGGTCGAACATTTTCAAAAGTCGCCGACTTTTGGCTAAGTCGGGGTTTCATGAAACCCGATCCGACCCCTGTGCGGGGTCGGCCATGCGGTACGCGACTTTCGCGCCAAAGTCGCGTTTCAATGACGCGAAAAGCGCCATTTCTCAGCCAATGAAGGTAAACGCAGAGTGTGGGCAGCGTGATGACATAGGTCCTGGTCCCCACCATCTTAGAGAAGGGCATTGCAGTGATTGGCTTGCTGTCTGCGACGTCACAGGGGCTATAAAGAGGCGTTCCCGCCGACCGCCATCTTACTGCTGCTGATCTGAGCTTAGGGAGAGGTTGCTGCCGCTTTGTCAGAAGCAGGGATAGCGTTAGGCAGGGTCCATTAACCACAAAACCGCTTGTGCTGCAGCGATTTGCACTGTCCAACACCACCCTCGGTGTGCAGGGACAGTGGAAGTTTTTTTTTTTTTTTTTCCCCTCAGCGCTGTAGCTCATTGGGCTGCCCTAGAAGGCTCCCTGATAGCTGCATTGCTGTGTGTACGCCGCTGTGCAAACCAACTGCTTTTTTCAAAGCACAAATCCTCTTGTTCCTTCCTTTCTGCACAGCTATCTTTTTTGTTTGTCCACACTTTTTATTTGATTTGTGCATCAGTCCACTCCTTATTGCTGCCTGCCATACCTGGCTGAGATTACTGCAGGCAGGGAGATAGTAGCTGCCTGCCATACCTGGCTGAGATTACTGCAGGCAGGGAGATAGTAATTGTAGGACATTCCCTGTTTTTTTTTTTTTTTGGTGGGAGATTAAGATTGGCAATTTGGCATCTCTGCTAGAGTGCCATCCCTGTGTGTGCCATCTCTCTCACATAGTGGGCCATAGAAAGCCTTTTCATTTTTCTGTATTTTTTTTTTGTGGGGTGTATAAATTCTCCCTGATAAAAATACAGTGGGAGATTAATATTGGCCTTTGGGCTTGTGTGCCAGTCCTGAGTGTGCCATCTCTCTCACAAATAGTGGGCCATAGAAAGCCTATTTTATTTTTTTTTGGGTTTTATAAATTCTCCCTGAAAAAAAGGGAGATTAATATTGGCCTCTGGGCTTGTGTGCCAGTTGTGAGCGTGCCATCTGTGCCAGCCCTGAGCGTGCCATCTCTCTCACAAATAGTGGGCCATAGAAAGCCTATTTAATTTTTTTTTTGGTTTTATAAATTCTCCCTGAAAAAAAGGGAGATTAATATTGGCCTCTGGGCTTGTGTGCCAGTTGTGAGCGTGCCATCTGTGCCAGTCCTGAGCGTGCCATCTCTCTCACAAATAGTGGGCCATAGAAAGCCTATTTAATTTTTTTTTTGGTTTTATAAATTTTCCCTGAAAAAAGGGAGATTAATATTGGCCTCTGGGCTTGTGTGCCAGTTGTGAGCGTGCCATCTGTGCCAGTCCTGAGCGTGCCATCTCTCTCACAAATAGTGGGCCATAGAAAGCCTATTTAATTTTTTTTTTGGTTTTATAAATTTTCCCTGAAAAAAGGGAGATTAATATTGGCCTCTGGGCTTGTGTGCCAGTTGTGAGCGTGCCATCTGTGCCAGTCCTGAGCGTGCCATCTCTCTCACAAATAGTGGGCCATAGAAAGCCTATTTAATTTTTTTTTTGGTTTTATAAATTCTCCCTGAAAAAAAGGGAGATTAATATTGGCCTCTGGGCTTGTGTGCCAGTTGTGAGCGTGCCATCTGTGCCAGTCCTGAGCGTGCCATCTCTCTCACAAATAGTGGGCCATAGAAAGCCTATTTAAATATTTTTTTGGTTTTATAAATTCTCCCAGAAAAAAAGGGAGATTAATATTGGCCTCTGGGCTTCTGTGCCAGTCCTGAGCGTGCCATCTGTGCCAGTCCTGAGCGTCCCATCTCTCTCACAAATAGTGGGCCATAGAAAGCCTATTTTTTTTTTTTTTTGGGTTTTAGAAATTCTCCCTGAAAAAAAAAGGGAGATTAATATTGCCCTTTGGGCTTGTGTGCCAGTACTAAGCGTTCCATCTCTCTCTCTCTCTCAGTCAGTGGGCCATAGAACGCCTATTTTTGGTTTTATTTGTTTTCTAAATTCTCCCTGAAAAAATCATTTTATTTTATTTGGTTTCTAAATTCTTCCTGATAAAATCATATTTTTTTTATTATTTTTTTTTCTAAAGTCTCCCTGAAAAAAACAAAACAAAAAAAAAACAAACAAAAAAAACAGTGGGGGATTAATATTGGCCTTTCTGCTTGTGTGCCAGTCTTGACTCCTGTGTGCGTCATCTCTCACTCAGTGGGCCATAGAACGCCTATTTTTTGTTTTATTAGTTTTATAAATTCTCCCTGAAAAAATCATTTTATTTTATTTGGTTTCTAAATTCTTCCTGATAAAATCATATTTTTTTTATTATTTTTTTTTCTAAAGTCTCCCTGAAAAAAAAAAAAAAAAAAAAAAAAACAGTGGGAGATTAATATTGGCCTTTCTGCTTGTGTGCCAGTCTTGACTCCTGTGTGCGTCATCTCTCAGTCAGTGGGCCATAGAACGCCTATTTTTGGTTTTATTTGTTTTATAAATTCTCCCTGAAAAAATCATTTTATTTTATTTGGTTTCTAAATTCTTCCTGATAAAATCATATTTTTTTTATTATTTTTTTTTCTAAAGTCTCCCTGAAAAAAAAAAAAAAAAAACAACCAAAAAAAACAGTGGGAGATTAATATTGGCCTTTCTGCTTGTGTGCCAGTCTTGACTCCTGGGTGTGCCATCTCTCTCTCTTTCTCTCTCTCTCTCTCTCCAATTGTGGTCCATAGAAAGCCTATATTTTTTTTCCTTGATTTGGGTTCCAAAATCTACCAGAGAAAATAACTACATCAATCATTGGTAGAAAAATATTGGCCTCTGGGCTTGTGTGCCACTCCTGACTCCTGTGTGCGTCATCTCTCAGTCAGTGGGCCATAGAACGCCTATTTTTGTTTTTATTTGTTTTATAAATTCTCCCTGAAAAAATCATTTTATTTTATTTGGTTTCTAAATTCTTCCTGATAAAATCATATTTTTTTTATTATTTTTTTTTCTAAAGTCTCCCTGAAAAAAAAAAAAAAAAAAAACAAACCCCCCAAAAAAATGGGAGATTAATATTGGCCTTTCTGCTTGTGTGCCAGTCTTGACTCCTGGGTGTGCCATCTCTCTCTCTCTCTCTCTCTCTCTCTCCAATTGTGGTCCATAGAAAGCCTATATTTTTTTTCCTTGATTTGGGTTCCAAAATCTACCAGAGAAAATAACTCCATCAATCATTGGTAGAAAAATATTGGCCTCTGGGCTTGTGTGCCACTCATGATTCCTGTGTGCGTCATCTCTCACTCAGTGGCCCATAGAAAGCATATAGTTTGTTACATTTGTTTTCTAAATTCTCCCTGCAAAAATCTATTTTTTTTTTTTGGGGGGGTTTCTAAAGTGTTCGAGAAAAAAAAAAAAATAAAAAAAAAATAATAGTGTGACATTAATATTAACATTTGTGCTTCAGTGACAGTCCTGCGTGTGGGGCATCTCTCTAATTTGCAGCCACCAAAAACAGAGTGTGTAACATTGGGCCTGATTTTCGCTGTGGTCTCACCAACCTGTAAAGGGGTAGCTAAATCATACTGAAGTTATAGCTCACCGTGTAAGTTGTGTGACTGCAACAAATAACGTTAGTTTGGTTACGTTTTTAAAACAATGAGGAAGTCTAGTGGAAGAGGTCGTGGCCGGGGGCGTTCATTGTCAGCTGGTAATGAGGGTAGTGGTAGTGGTGGAGCATCAGGTGGTCGTGGGGAAAAAAATATTGCACCTAAGTCTGGAGCTGTGGAGCCAGGTTCGTCGTCCGGCTACACAAGGCCTCGAACGCTCCCTTTTCTGGGATTAGGAAAACCGCTTTTAAAGCCGGAGCAGCAAGAGCAAGTTTTGGCTTATCTTGCTGACTCAGCCTCTAGCACTTTTGCCTCCTCTCGTGAAACTGGTAAAAGTAAAAGCAGCGCGTCGTTAGTGGATGTTCACGGTCAGGGACAAGTCACTTCCTTGTCCTCTTCAGCAAAAACAACAACAGAGAAGAATGCAGCAGGCGACACAACGGGTTACTCCATGGAGCTCTTTACACATACCGTCCCTGGCTTAGAAAGTGAAGCAGTTAACAGTCCATGCCCATTACAAGTTGAATCTGACATGGAGTGCACTGATGCACAGCCACAGCCAGACTACTATGCTGGTCCTTTGACTCAGACCACAACATTGCCCTCGCAGGGTGCTGATCAAGAATCAGACCCTGATGAGACTATGTTGCCCCATCACGAACGCTATACCACCGAACGACACGGTGACACAGACGAAGTTGCGCAGGAGGTACAAGAAGAGTTATTAGATGACCCAGTTCTTGACCCCGATTGGCAGCCATTGGGGGAACAGGGTGCAGGCGGCAGCAGTTCTGAAGCAGAGGAGGAGGAGGGGCCGCAGCAGGCATCAACATCGCCACAGGTTCCATCTGCCGGGCCCGTATCTTGCCCAAAACGCGTGGCAAAGCCAAAACCTGGTGGAGGACAGCGTGGCCATCCGGTTAAAGCTCAGTCTGCAATGCCTGAAAAGGTATCCGATGCTAGAAAGAGTGCAGTCTGGCATTTTTTTAAACAACATCCAATTGATCAGCGCAAAGTCATCTGTCAAAAATGTTCTACTTCCTTAAGCAGAGGTCAGAATCTGAAAAGTCTCAATACTAGTTGCATGCATAGACATTTAACCACCATGCATTTGAAAGCTTGGACTAACTACCAAACGTCCCTTAAGGTTGTTGCACCCTCGGCCAATGAAGCTAGTCATCAACGCAACATCCCTTCCGGCAGTGTAGGACCACCATTTAGCGCACCACCTGCTGTATCTGTGCAGGTATCTTTGCCAGGCCAAAGCAGTCAGGGTCAGGGAATCACCAGTTTCGTAGTAGGAAACACTGCATCTAGGGCACCGGCGGCAACAATACCATCTCCCACCGTCTCTCAGTCTGCCATGTCCACCGGCACCCCCGCTAGTTCCACGATCTCCATCTCTCCAGTCCAGCTCACCCTACATGAGACTATGGTTAGAAAAAGGAAATACTTAGCCTCGCATCCGCGTACACAGGGTTTGAACGCCCACATAGCTAGACTAATCTCGTTAGAGATGATGCCCTACCGGTTAGTTGAAAGCGAAGCTTTCAAAGACCTGATGGACTACGCTGTACCACGCTACGAGCTACCCAGTCGACACTTTTTTTCCAGAAAAGCCATCCCAGCCCTCCACCAGCATGTTAAAGAGCGCATCGTCCATGCACTCAGGCAATCTGTGAGCACAAAGGTGCACCTGACAACAGATGCATGGACCAGTAGGCATGGCCAGGGACGTTACGTGTCCATCACGGCACACTGGGTAAATGTGGTGGATTCAGGGTCCACAGGGGACAGCAAGTTTGGGACAGTTCTGCCTAGCCCACGGTCTAGTAAACAGTTGTCTGTAGCCGTTCGCACCCCCTCCTCCTCCTCCTCCTCCTCGTCCTCCTGCAGAAGCAAGAGCTCGTCCACAGACCACAGTCGCACAAACACTCCATCCGCACCTGCCACTGTTGCACACCAGGTCTCCCATTATGGGGCAGCTACTGGCAAACGTCAGCAGGCTGTATTGGCTATGAAGTGTTTGGGCGACAATAGACACACCGCGGAAGTTCTGTCCGAGTTCTTGCAGCAAGAAACGCAGTCGTGGCTGGGCACTGTAGATCTTGAGGCAGGCAAGGTAGTGAGTGATAACGGAAGGAATTTCATGGCTGCCATCTCCCTTTCCCAACTGAAACACATTCCTTGCCTGGCTCACACCTTAAACCTGGTGGTGCAGTGCTTCCTGAAAAGTTATCCGGGGTTATCCGACCTGCTCCTCAAAGTGCGTGGACTTTGCGCACATATCCGCCGTTCGCCTGTACACTCCAGCCGTATGCAGACCTATCAGCGTTCTTTGAACCTTCCCCAGCATCGCCTAATCATAGACGTTGCAACAAGGTGGAACTCAACACTGCACATGCTTCAGAGACTGTGCGAACAGAGGCGGGCTGTTATGTTTTTGTGGGAGGATACACATACACGGGCAGGCAGTAGGATGGCAGACATGGAGTTGTCAGGTGTGCAGTGGTCGAAGATTCAAGACATGTGTCAAGTCCTTCAGTGTTTTGAGGAATGCACACGGCTGGTTAGTGCAGACAACGCCATAATAAGCATGAGCATCCCCCTAATGCGTCTGCTGATGCAAAGTTTGACGCACATAAAGGATCAGGCGTCTGCACCAGAGGAAGAGGAAAGCCTTGATGACAGTCAGCGATTGTCTGATCAGGGCAGTGTACATGACGAGGTACCGGGCGAAGAGGAGGTGGAGGATGAGGAGGATGATGGGGATGAGTATATTTTTAATGAGGAAGCTTTCCCGGGGGCACGGGAAATTGGTGGCGTGGCAAGGCCGGGTTCTGGTTTTTTGAGGGACACAAGTGACGTAGATTTGCCTGCAACTGCCCCTCAACCAAGCACAACCGCAGATTTGACAACGGGAACTTTGGCCCACATGGCGGATTATGCCTTGCGTATCCTCAAAAGGGACACACGCATTACAAAAATGATGAACGATGACGATTACTGGTTGGCCTGCCTCCTTGATCCTCGCTATAAAGGCAAATTGCAAAATATTATGCCACATGAGAACTTGGAACTAATATTAGCAACAAAACAATCAACTCTTGTTGACCGTTTGCTTCTGGCATTCCCTGCACACAGCGCCCGTGATCATTCTCACACGAGCTCCAGGGGCCAGCAGACCAGAGGTGTTAGAGGGGCAGAAATCAGAAGTGGCGTTGGCCAGAGGGGTTTTCTGACCAGGTTGTGGAGTGATTTTTCTATGACCGCAGACAGGACAGGTACTGCAGCATCAATTCAAAGTGACAGGAGACAACATTTGTCCAGTATGGTTACAAACTATTTTTCATCCCTTATCGACGTTCTCCCTCAACCGTCATTCCCATTTGATTACTGGGCATCCAAATTAGACACCTGGCCAGAATTGGCAGAATATGCATTGCAGGAGCTTGCTTGCCCGGCAGCTAGTGTCCTATCAGAAAGAGTATTCAGTGCTGCAGGTTCAATACTAACAGAAAAAAGGACTCGTCTGGCTACCCAAAATGTAGATGATCTAACCTTCATTAAAATGAACCACAACTGGATTTCAAAATCTTTTGCCCCACCCTGCCCGGCTGACACCTAGCTTTCCTATGAAAAGGTCTTGCCTGTGGACTATTCTGAATGACTTTTCCAATCTCGTAATTTTCTTCACCTGATTGTCCAGCATACGACATGTTTCCACCTCACGAAATGGCCAAACTCCCCACACGGGGCCGTGCTATCGCCACTTTGCGCTTGGACCCTTGAGAGTGCTGTTTGTCTGAAGAGGTGGGTGTGGCCGCTTTTGGTCGACGGCACTGCCACTGGGTCCCTCATAGTACAATAAAGTGTCTCTGGCGGTGGTGATGCGCACCCAACGTCAGACACACCGTTGTAATATGAGGGGCCCTGTGCCTGTACCGCCGGCCACAAGACAGTTCCCCCCCCCAGCTCAAACAGTGCTCTACCACTAGCAAAATTATCTCATACAGCTTCACCAATGTGTAGTCTAGGCGCTGACATCCTTCAATGCCTGGCACTGACAATACCATTGTTTTGACATTTTTGTTATGTTAGGCCTTCGAAGCCTGTCTGCGGTCCCTTCTTTCTACAACTACTACACTGACCAGGCCACTGCTGGCCGTGTTACCCTGGAACCAATTTAAAAGTGCCTACAGTCAGCCCAATTTTGTTATGTTAGGCCTTCGAAGACTGTCTGCCGTCACTCCTTCCACTAGACTTCCACTGACCATACACTGCTGCCCATGTACCCCTGGAACCAATTTAAAAGTGCCTACAGCCAGCCCAATTTTGTTATGTTAGGCCTTCGAAGCCTGTCTGCGGTCACTCCTTCCACTAGACTTCCACTGACCAGACCACTGCTGCCCGTGTACCCCTGCAACCAATTTAAAAGTGCCTACAGCCAGCCCAAGTTTGTTATGTTAGGCCTTCGAAGCCTGTCTGCGGTCACTCCTTCCACTAGACTTCCACTGACCAGACCACTGCTGCCCGTGTACCCCTGGAACCAATTTAAAAGTGCCTACAGCCAGCCCAAGTTTGTTATGTTAGGCCTTCGAAGCCTGTCTGCGGTCACTCCTTCCACTAGACTTCCACAGACCAGACCACTGCTGCCCGTGTACCCCTGGAACCAATTTAAAAGTGCCTACAGCCAGCCCAAGTTTGTTATGTTAGGCCTTGGAAGCCTGTCTGCGGTCACTCCTTCCACTAAACTTCCACTGACCAGACCACTGCTGCCCGTGTACCCCTGGAACCAATTTAAAAGTGCCTACAGCCAGCCCAAGTTTGTTATGTTAGGCCTTCGAAGCCTGTCTGCGGTCACTCCTTCCACTAGACTTCCACAGACCAGACCACTGCTGCCCGTGTACCCCTGGAACCAATTTAAAAGTGCCTACAGCCAGCCCAAGTTTGTTATGTTAGGCCTTGAAAGCCTGTCTGCGGTCACTCCTTCCACTAGACTTCCACTGACCAGACCACTGCTGCCCGTGTACCCCTGGAACCAATTTAAAAGTGCCTACAGCCAGCCCAAGTTTGTTATGTTAGGCCTTGGAAGCCTGTCTGCGGTCACTCCTTCCACTAGACTTCCACTGACCATACACTGCTGCCCATGTACCCCTGGAACAAATTTAAAAGTGCCTACAGTCAGCCCAAGTTTGTTATGTTAGGCCTTCGAAGCCTGTCTGCGTCCCGTTCTTTCAACTACAACTACACTGACCAGGCCACTGATGGCCGTGTTCCCCTGGAACCAATTTTAACTTGCCTACAGCCAGCCCTGTGTTATTATGTTAGGCCTTCGAAGCCTGTCTGCGTCCCGTTCTTTCAACTACAACTACACTGACCAGGCCACTGATGGCCGTGTTCCCCTGGAACCAATTTTAACTTGCCTACAGCCAGCCCAATGTTAGGCCTTTGATGCCTGTCTGCCGTCACTCCTTCCACTAGGCCTCCACTGACCTGTCTATTGCTGCCCGTGTACCCCTTGAACCAACATCATTAAATATAAAAAAAATTAATTTGATTATAAAAAATAAGATCGTGTTGAGATCTCAAATGCAGACATTTTAACAATCAAAACAAACACACAACAAATATCTGGAACTGTACTACAAAGGTCCAACAGCTACAATTTCTTTCTCCTGCAAGAAGTTAACTGAAAGTTTTTTGGAGTTGTTAACACAGATATGGCATCCACCGAGTGTTGTCCTGTCGCGTCTCCTTTAAATTATTTCCAATAAGATGTTAAACTATTAATTTAATAAAATCAATAATTAAAAAAATAATTGAGTAAGTCAAAAGCACATTGCAAATAAACATTAATTACAAATCAAGAAGCATGGCGCGTCCGAGGGTGAGTAGATACCGAATAAGAATATAATCACCCTCGGACGCGCAATGCTTATTTACAACAGCCTTCCTTCCTAAGAATCAGCCCTTCCGTGGTGTAGAGAGAGGTTGTGTTACACTCCAAGGTGTTCCCCAGGTTGCCTTTCCTGAGCTTCGATCTTCCGGCTCTCGTTTAGTAGCTGTTGGAAACTACGCTGCATTAGGCCTACTAATTGTGTATGGGTGAAACAGTGGCGCATCTGCGGTCCCTCCTTCCACTAGGCCTCCACTGACCTGTCTACTGCGGCCCGTGTACCCCTTGAACCAACCTAATAAAATATTTAAAAAATTAATTTGATTATAAAAAATAAGATTGTGTTGAGATCTCAAATGCAGACATTTTAACAATCAAAACAAACACACAACAAATATCTGGAACTGTACTACAAAGGTCCAACAGCTACAATTTCTTTCTCCTGCAAGAAGTTAACTGAAAGTTTTTTGGAGTTGTTAACACAGATATGGCATCCACCGAGTGTTGTCCTGTCGCGTCTCCTTTAAATTATTTCCAATAAGATGTTAAACTATTAATTTAATAAAATCAATAATTAAAAAAATAATTGAGTAAGTCAAAAGCACATTGCAAATAAACATTAATTACAAATCAAGAAGCATGGCGCGTCCGAGGGTGAGTAGATACCGAATAAGAATATAATCACCCTCGGACGCGCAATGCTTATTTACAACAGCCTTCCTTCCTAAGAATCAGCCCTTTCGTGGTGTAGAGAGAGGTTGTGTTACACTCCAAGGTGTTCCCCGGGTTGCCTTTCATGAGCTTCGATCTTCCGGCTCTCGTTTAGTAGTTGGTGGAAACTACGCTGCATTAGGCCTACAAATTTGGTATGGGGTGTAGAGACAGGTTGTGTTACACTCCAAGGTTTTCACCAGGTTGCCTTTCCTGAGCTTCGATCTTCATGCTCTCGTTTAGTAGTTGTAGAAAAGTACGCTGAATTAGGCCTACAAAATGGGTATGGGGTGGAGAGAGATGGTGTGTTACACTCCAAGGTGTTCCCCAGGTTGCCTTTCCTGAGCTTCGATCTTCCGGCTCTCGTTTAGTAGCTGTTGGAAACTACGCTGCATTAGGCCTACTAATTGTGTATGGGTGAAACAGTGGCGCATCTGCGGTCCCTCCTTCCACTAGGCCTCCACTGACCTGTCTACTGCGGCCCGTGTACCCCTTGAACCAACCTAATAAAATATTTAAAAAATTAATTTGATTATAAAAAATAAGATCGTGTTGAGATCTCAAATGCAGACATTTTAACAATCAAAACAAACACACAACAAATATCTGGAACTGTACTACAAAGGTCCAACAGCTACAATTTCTTTCTCCTGCAAGAAGTTAACTGAAAGTTTTTTGGAGTTGTTAACACAGATATGGCATCCACCGAGTGTTGTCCTGTCGCGTCTCCTTTAAATTATTTCCAATAAGATGTTAAACTATTAATTTAATAAAATCAATAATTAAAAAAATAATTGAGTAAGTCAAAAGCACATTGCAAATAAACATTAATTACAAATCAAGAAGCATGGCGCGTCCGAGGGTGAGTAGATACCGAATAAGAATATAATCACCCTCGGACGCGCAATGCTTATTTACAACAGCCTTCCTTCCTAAGAATCAGCCCTTTCGTGGTGTAGAGAGAGGTTGTGTTACACTCCAAGGTGTTCCCCGGGTTGCCTTTCATGAGCTTCGATCTTCCGGCTCTCGTTTAGTAGTTGGTGGAAACTACGCTGCATTAGGCCTACAAATTTGGTATGGGGTGTAGAGACAGGTTGTGTTACACTCCAAGGTTTTCACCAGGTTGCCTTTCCTGAGCTTCGATCTTCATGCTCTCGTTTAGTAGTTGTAGAAAAGTACGCTGAATTAGGCCTACAAAATGGGTATGGGGTGGAGAGAGATGGTGTGTTACACTCCAAGGTGTTCCCCAGGTTGCCTTTCCTGAGCTTCGATCTTCCGGCTCTCGTTTAGTAGCTGTTGGAAACTACGCTGCATTAGGCCTACTAATTGTGTATGGGTGAAACAGTGGCGCATCTGCGGTCCCTCCTTCCACTAGGCCTCCACTGACCTGTCTACTGCGGCCCGTGTACCCCTTGAACCAACCTAATAAAATATTTAAAAAATTAATTTGATTATAAAAAATAAGATCGTGTTGAGATCTCAAATGCAGACATTTTAACAATCAAAACAAACACACAACAAATATCTGGAACTGTACTACAAAGGTCCAACAGCTACAATTTCTTTCTCCTGCAAGAAGTTAACTGAAAGTTTTTTGGAGTTGTTAACACAGATATGGCATCCACCGAGTGTTGTCCTGTCGCGTCTCCTTTAAATTATTTCCAATAAGATGTTAAACTATTAATTTAATAAAATCAATAATTAAAAAAATAATTGAGTAAGTCAAAAGCACATTGCAAATAAACATTAATTACAAATCAAGAAGCATGGCGCGTCCGAGGGTGAGTAGATACCGAATAAGAATATAATCACCCTCGGACGCGCAATGCTTATTTACAACAGCCTTCCTTCCTAAGAATCAGCCCTTTCGTGGTGTAGAGAGAGGTTGTGTTACACTCCAAGGTGTTCCCCGGGTTGCCTTTCATGAGCTTCGATCTTCCGGCTCTCGTTTAGTAGTTGGTGGAAACTACGCTGCATTAGGCCTACAAATTTGGTATGGGGTGTAGAGACAGGTTGTGTTACACTCCAAGGTTTTCACCAGGTTGCCTTTCCTGAGCTTCGATCTTCATGCTCTCGTTTAGTAGTTGTAGAAAAGTACGCTGAATTAGGCCTACAAAATGGGTATGGGGTGGAGAGAGATGGTGTGTTACACTCCAAGGTGTTCCCCAGGTTGCCTTTCCTGAGCTTCGATCTTCCGGCTCTCGTTTAGTAGCTGTTGGAAACTACGCTGCATTAGGCCTACTAATTGTGTATGGGTGAAACAGTGGCGCATCTGCGGTCCCTCCTTCCACTAGGCCTCCACTGACCTGTCTACTGCGGCCCGTGTACCCCTTGAACCAACCTAATAAAATATTTAAAAAATTAATTTGATTATAAAAAATAAGATCGTGTTGAGATCTCAAATGCAGACATTTTAACAATCAAAACAAACACACAACAAATATCTGGAACTGTACTACAAAGGTCCAACAGCTACAATTTCTTTCTCCTGCAAGAAGTTAACTGAAAGTTTTTTGGAGTTGTTAACACAGATATGGCATCCACCGAGTGTTGTCCTGTCGCGTCTCCTTTAAATTATTTCCAATAAGATGTTAAACTATTAATTTAATAAAATCAATAATTAAAAAAATAATTGAGTAAGTCAAAAGCACATTGCAAATAAACATTAATTACAAATCAAGAAGCATGGCGCGTCCGAGGGTGAGTAGATACCGAATAAGAATATAATCACCCTCGGACGCGCAATGCTTATTTACAACAGCCTTCCTTCCTAAGAATCAGCCCTTTCGTGGTGTAGAGAGAGGTTGTGTTACACTCCAAGGTGTTCCCCGGGTTGCCTTTCATGAGCTTCGATCTTCCGGCTCTCGTTTAGTAGTTGGTGGAAACTACGCTGCATTAGGCCTACAAATTTGGTATGGGGTGTAGAGACAGGTTGTGTTACACTCCAAGGTTTTCACCAGGTTGCCTTTCCTGAGCTTCTATCTTCAGGCTCTCATTAAATTGTGGTTAAATGGAACAACTGCATTTGGCGTACTAGTTGGTTTGGGGCCTACTATCGGTGTCTGCCACTCCTTGCTGTTCTCCTGGTTTCCTGTCCTGAAATTCCATTTTCAGCCTCTCGTTAAGTAGTTGTTAATGTTAGACTGCATTTTGCCTACTAGTTGGGTTGGGGCCTACTATCGGTGTCTGCCACTCCTTGCTGTTCTCCTCCACTGAACAAAGCTGTGCCGCCTGTTTACTACGGTTGCCAATTTTGAACTGCATTTCGACTACTTACTGATTTGGCCCTACTCTCTGTGTCAGCCTCTCATTCCAGTTGTCCTCCACTGCAATGCCCCCTGGTTATTCCTGTGTTACCAATTTTGAACTGCATTTAGCCCACTTTCTTCTTTGGGCCTATATCTGTGTTTCCACTTCATCGTGCCCATTGCCCAGCCAGTGATAGATGAGTCTGCTGGTACATTGACCCATAACGCAACATTCCCCGTGCACGCTACACAACAACATTGTGACCCTGCTGAAAGTCAGGTTGCTCTTCCCGCATACCATACCACCTTACACGGGGACAAAGAGGAAGGTGCAGATGAAAGTGCAGGTTCCTTCATCAGGTGGGGGGAGGAATACTAGTTGGCGACGTCACTGGCACAGGGCCTCTCATAGTACGCAAAAGTGTTGCTGCCGGTGGGAGGCGCCCCCGCCGTGCAAACACACCGCTGTACTTTGAGGGGCCCTGTGCCAGTGCCAATGCCAACGAGTGGGCCCCCCCTGCTTGCTCAGGTTCTCAGCACTTGCAAAGTTGAAATACTTACCTCTCCCTGCTCCACTGCCGTGACGTGGTCCAGATTTCCTGGGCCCACTAATTACTTGAACCAGCCCTATCCCCCACAACTTTAGCCAAATGACCCCCAATTTCAAATGCCTTCCAATTATTATAAGGTAAATTACGCTTGACAAGCTTCATTAAGAAGAATGGATGGTTTTGACATTAAAATGGGCACTCTAGGTGTTTTCCTGGCCCCCACTCACTGCCGACTATGCTGCCCCATTGACTTGCATTGGGTTTCGTGTTTCGGTCGATCCCGACTTTACGTCATAATCGGCCGATTTCACTCGACCCGACTTTGGACATAGTCGGGTTTCGCAAAACCCGGCTCGACTCTAAAAAGGTCAAGGTCGCTCAACTCTACACTGGGCTTATTTGACCAGGGACAGATTATTACATCATTCCGATCTCCTGCACACACGGGCTGTGTGTGGGCTATCACCGTCGAATGTCAGCTGATTCTGACAGCTCACACAAGGCACTAAGTGCCAAGAGTGGTCACACACCTGTGGCACCCCAGGAGTTCAGGTACCACAGTGGTATTGCCTTTCTCTTGGTGAGGGTGATGCCATGCCTGGAAATGAGGAGGATCCCTTTGACAGGTAATCTGTACATGCAACACTTTCTGACTCCAGGCCAGAAGGGGGAGCTCTAAACCCGGTGTCAAGGGAGCTTCCCTAGATAGATATACATTCTGGTTTGGAGGAGTTGGTAGTCTGGTGCAGACAAGGAACAGTGAAGGAGCACAAGAGAAGTCAGGAGCTAGAGGAGTGGGCTCCCTCTAAGCTGAATCGCAGAAACCAGGCACCGGGAGCTCGAGGCGATGTGGAACTACATGTCCCACAGCAGAACCGGAGGGCAGGACATTGAAAGTGACTTGCCCACATTACAGCCAGAGGTACAGCAACATCCAGACCCCAGAGTCACCGTGGATAGAGACCCCAATGAAACGGCTCGCGTTGCCTACATGAGGGGACTGTCCTAGGACAGGGAGTAAGAGAGGGCCTTGACAGAAGCCACAGGCAGCAAGGGACTAATATCTAGTGGAAGGCTATCAATCTGACCTGGCAAAGGGAAACCCATTCATTTTCAGGCTGCCTGGACTCCATCGACACCTGTTTCTGGTACCCTGGGCTCAGGCTGTCTACATCAGTAAACCAGGTAAAGAGACTGCAACCCTGTGTCCTCCGTTTATTTTTGGCATTCACCATCCTTGCCAAACACATCTGGTGCCCTAGGGACCAAGCTTCACCTGTGGGAAGCCATACCATCCCTGCTGCCAAAATAGCACCCCAGAGGACCCCTTTAAGCAGCATCGGTCACCCCTGACCGAGTACCACAGGTGGCATCACAAACTTGTATTATTTCACAAACCCCTTTAAAGACTGTCCCTTTTAAATGTGCGCTCACGGCCATGGACCGGGTCACCGCCGCCGTGACCCATCTCTTTAAGTACCGGACCCAGTACTGAGTACCCCACGGCCTTGGCAGACGTTACACACTGCTCCTGGAACGTTAACTCCCTAAATGCTGCGCTCAAACAAGATCACAGGATTCCAGGAGCAGACAGAGGGATTAATTCCCCTCTTGCCTTGGATCGGAGACTCTGCAGCATGATGCAGGGTCCCAATCATTGCCATGGCGACCCAATGTCATCAAGACAACATCTGGGTCATCAGAGGAAGGAAACTTGCTGATCATGCGTAGTACATGATCAACAACTTTCTCTGGGGACCAAGCTTCACCTGTGGGAAGCCATACCATCCCTGCTGCCAAAATAGCACCCCAGAGGACCCCTTTAAGCAGCATCGGTCACCCCTGACCGAGTACCACAGGTGGCATCACAAACTTTTATTATTTCACAAACCCCTTTAACCCCTTTACCCCCAAGGGTGGTTTGCATGTTATGGACCGGGCCAATTTTTACAATTCTGACCACTGTCCCTTTATGAGGTTATAACTTTGGAACGCTTCAACGGATCCTGGTGATTCTGACATTGTTTTCTCGTGACATATTGTACTTCATGATAGTGGTAAAATTTCTTTGATATTACCTGCGTTTATTTGTGAAAAAAACGGAAATATGGTGAAAATTTTGAAAATTTTGCAATTTTCCAACTTTGAATTTTTATGCAATTAAATCACAGAGATATGTCACACAAAATACTTAATAAGTAACATTTCCCACATGTCTACTTTACATCAGCACAATTTTGGAACCAAATTTTTTTTTTGTTAGGGAGTTATAAGGGTTAAAAGTTGACCAGCAATTTCTCATTTTTACAACACCATTTTATTTTAGGGACCACATCTCATTTGAAGTCATTTTGAGGGGTCTATATGATAGAAAATACCCAAGTGTGACACCATTCTAAAAACTGCACCCCTCAAGGTTCTCAAAACCACATTCAGGAAGTTTATTAACCCTTCAGGTGTTTCACAGGAATTTTTGGAATGTTTAAATAAAAATTAACATTTAACTTTTTTTCACAAAAAATTTACTTCAGCTCCAATTTGTTTTATTTTACCAAGGGTTACAGGAGAAAATGGACCACAAACCTTGTTGTATAATTTGTCCTGAGTATGCCAATACCCCATAAGTGGAGGTAAACCACTGTTTGGGCGCATGACAGATCTTGGAAGCGAAGGAGCGCCATTTGACTTTTTAATGTAAAATTGACTAGAATTGAGATGGGACGCCATGTTGCGTTTGGAGAGCCCCTGATGTGCCTAAACATTGAAACCCCCCACAAGTGACACCATTTTGGAAAGTAGACCCCCTAAGGAACTTATCTAGAGGTGTGGTGAGCACTTTGACCCACCAAGTGCTTCACAGAAGTTTATAATGCAGAACCGTAAAAATAAAAAATCATTTTTTTTTTCACAAAAATTATCTTTTCGCCCCCAATTTTTTATTTTTCCAATGGTAAGAGAAGAAATTGGAACCAAAAAGTTGTTGCACAATTTGTCCTGAGTACGCTGATACCCCATATGTGGGGGTAAACCACTGTTTGGGCGCATGGGAGAGCTCAGAAGGGAAGGAGCGCCGTTTGACCATTCAATGCAAAATTGACAGGAATTGAGATGGGACGCCATGTTGCGTTTGAAGAGCCACTGATGTGCCTAAACATTGAAACCCCCCACAAGTGACACTATTTTGGAAAGTAGACCCCCTAAGGAACTTATCTAGAGGTATGGTGAGCACTTTGACCCACCAAGTGCTTCACAGAAGTTTATAATGCAGAACCGTAAAAATAAAAAATCATTTTTTTTTCACAAAAATTATTTTTTCGCCCCCAATTTTTTATTTTCCCAATGGTAAGAAAAGAAATTGGAACAAAAAAGTTGTTGTACAATTTGTCCTGAATACGCTGATACCCCATATGTGGGGTTAAACCACTGTTTGGGAGCATGGGAGAGCTCGGAAGGGAAGGAGCGCCGTTTGACTTTTCAATGCAAAATTCACAGGAATTGAGATGAGACGCCATGTTGCGTTTGGAGAGCCACTGATGTGCCTAAACATTGAAACCCCCCACAAGTGACACCATTTTGGAAAGTAGACCCCCTAAGGAACTTATCTAGATGTGTGGTGAGCACTTTGACCCACCAAGAGCTTTACAGAAGTTTATAATGCAGAGCCATAAAAATAAAACAAAAATTTTTTCCCACAAAAATTATTTTTTAGTCCCCAGTTTTGTATTTTTCCAAGGGTAACAGGAGAAATTGGACCCCAAAAGTTGTTGTGCAATTTGTCCTGACTGCGCTGATACCCCATATGTGGGGGGGAACCACCGTTTGGGCGCATGGGAGGGCTCGGAAGGGAAGGAGCGCCATTTGGAATACAGACTTAGATGGAATGGTCTGCAGGCATCACATTGCGTTTGCAGGGCCCCTAATGTACCTAAACAGTAGAAACCCCCCACAAGTGACCCCATATTGGAAACTAGACCCCCCAAGGAACTTATCTAGATGTGTTGTGAGAACTTTGAGCCCCAAGTGTTTCACTACAGTTTCTAACGCAGAGCCGTGAAAAAAAAAAAATTCCCCCCAAAATTATTTTTCAGCCCCCAGTTTTGTATTTTCTCGAGGGTAACAGGAGAAATTGGACCCCAAAAGTTGTTGTCCAATTTGTCCTGAGTGCGCTGATGCCCATATGTGGGGGGGATCCACCGTTTGGGCGCATGGGAGGGCTCGGAAGGGAAGGAGCGCCATTTGGAATGCAGACTTAGATGGAATGGTCTGCAGGCGTCACATTGCGTTTGCAGAGCCCCTAATGTACCTAAACAGTAAAAAACCCCCACAAGTGACCCCATATTGGAAACTAGACCCCCCCATGAACTTATCTAGATGAGTTGTGAGAACTTTGAGCCCCCAAGTGTTTCACTACAGTTTATAACGCCGAGCCGTGAAAATAAAAAATCTTTTTTTTTCCCACAAAAATTATATTTTAGCCCCCAGTTTTGTATTTTCCCAAGGGTAACAGGAGAAATTGGACCCCAAAAGTTGTTGTCCAATTTGTCCTGAGTACGCTGATACCCCATATGTTGGGGTAAACTCCTGTTTGGACACACGGGAGAGCTCGGAAGGGAAGGAGCACTGTTTTACTTTTTCAACGCAGAATTGGCTGGAATTGAGATCGGACGCCATGTCGCGTTTGGAGAGCCCCTGATATGTCTAAACAGTGGAAACCCCCAAATTATAACTGAAACCCTAATCCAAACACACCCCTAACCCTAATTCTAACGGTAACCCTAACCACACCTCTAACCCAGACACACCCCTAACCCTAATCCCAACCCTATTCCCAACCGCAAATGTAATCCAAACCCTAACCCTAACTTTAGCCCCAGCCCTAACTTTAGCCTTAACCCTAACTGTAGCCTTAACCCTAGCCCTAACCCTAGCCTTAACCCTAGCCCTAACCCTAGCCCTAACCCTAGCCCTAGCCCTAACCCTAGCCCTAACCCTAGCCCTAGCCCTAACCCTAGCCCTAGCCCTAACCCTAGCCCTAACCCTAGCCCTAACCCTAACCCTAGCCCTAACCCTAGCCCTAACCCTAACACTAGCCCTAACCCTAACCCTAGCCCTAACCCTAACCCTAGCCCTAACCCTAGCCCTAACCCTAACCCTAACCCTAGCCCTAACCCTAATGGGAAAATGGAAATAAATACATTTTTTTAATTTTTTTTTATTTTTCCCTAACTAAGGGGGTGATGAAGGGGGGTTTGATTTACTTTTATAGCGGGTTTTTTAGCGGATTTTTATGATTGGCAGCCGTCACACACTGAAAGACGCTTTTTATTGCAAAAAATATTTTTTGCGTTACCACATTTTGAGAGCTATAATTTTTACATATTTTGGTCCACAGAATCATGTTAGGACTTGTTTTTTGCGGGACGAGTTGACGTTTTTATTGGTAACATTTTCGGGCACGTGACATTTTTTGATCGCTTTTTATTCCGATTTTTGTGAGGCAGAATTAACAAAAACCAGCTATTCATGAATTTCTTTTGGGGGAGGCGTTTATACCGTTCCGCGTTTGGTAAAATTGATAAAGCAGTTTTATTCTTAGGGTCAGTACGATTACAGCGACACCTCATTTATATCATTTTTTTTATGTTTTGGTGCTTTTATACGATAAAAACTATTTTATAGAAAAAATAATTATTTTTGCATCGCTTTATTCTGAGGACTATAACTTTTTTATTTTTTTGCTGATGTTGCTGTATGGTGGCTCGTTTTTTGTGGGACAAGATGACGCTTTCAGCGGTACCATGGTTATTTATATCTGTCCTTTTGATCGCGTGTTATTCCACTTTTTATTCGGCGGTATGATAATAAAGCATTGTTTTTTGTCTCGTTTTTTTTTTTTTTCTTACGGTGTTTACTGAAGGGGTTAACTAGTGGGACAGTTTTATAGGTCGGGTCGTTATGGACGCGGCAATACTAAATATGTGTACTTTTATTGTTTGTTTTATTTTATTTAGATAAAGAAATGTATTTATGGGAATAATATTTTTTTTTTTTTTCATTATTTAGGATTTTTTTTTTTTTTTTTACACACTTGTAAAAATTTTTTTTAACTTTTTTACTTTGTCCCAGGGGGGGACAATACAGATCGGTGATCTGCCAGTTTGCACAGCACTCTGACAGATCACCGATCTGTCTGAGAGCAGTGCAGCGTTACCAAGTGCCTGCTCTGAGCAGGCACTTGGTAAGCCACCTCCCTCCCTGCAGGACCCGGATCCGCGGCCATCTTGGATCCGGGACTTTCTGCAGGGAGGGAGGTAGGAGACCCCCGGAGCAATGCGATCACATCGCGTTGCTGCGGGGGTCTCAGGGAAGCCCGCAGGGAGCCCCCTCCCTGCGCGATGCTTCCCTGCACCACCGGCAAATCGCGATCATGTTTGATCGCGGTGTGCCGGGGGTTAATGTGCCGGGGGCGGTCCGTGACCGCTCCTGGCACATAGTGCCGGATGTCAGCTGCGATAAGCAGCTGACACCCGGCCGCGATCGGCCGCGCTCCCCCCGTGAGCGCGGCCGATCGCCTATGACGTACTATTCCGTCCCTGGGAAGTAAAGCCCACCCCACATGGACGGAATAGTACGTCTAA
The DNA here is from genome assembly GCF_032444005.1 of Ranitomeya imitator. Lineage (NCBI taxonomy): Eukaryota > Metazoa > Chordata > Amphibia > Anura > Dendrobatidae > Ranitomeya > Ranitomeya imitator. The sequence continues at coordinate 989,029,486 of NC_091282.1, forward strand.
TGGCAGAAAGGGGTTAAAGACTGTCCCTTTTAAATGTGCGCCCACGGCCATGGACCGGGTCACCGCCGCCGTGACCCATCTCTTTAAGTACCGGACCCAGTACTGAGTACCCCACGGCCTTGGCAGGCGTTCCACACTGCTCCTGGAACTTTAACCCCCTAAATGCTGCGCTCAAACAAGATCACAGCATTCCAGGAGCAGACAGAGGGATTAATTCCCCTCTTGCCTTGGATCGAAGACTCTGCAGCATGATGCAGGGTCCCAATCATTGCCATGGCGACTAGGGTTGAGCGAAACGGGTCGTTCATTTTCAAAAGTCGCCGACTTTTGGCAAAGTCGGGTTTCATGAAACCCGATCCGACCCCTGTGCGGGGTCAGCCATGCGGTACGCGACTTTCGCGCCAAAGTCGCGTTTCAATGACGCGAAAAGCGCCATTTCTCAGCCAATGAAGGTAAACGCAGAGTGTGGGCAGCGTGATGACATAGGTCCTGGTCCCCACCATCTTAGAGAAGGGCATTGCAGTGATTGGCTTGCTGTCTGCGGCGTCACAGGGGCTATAAAGGGGCGTTCCCGCCGACCGCCATGTTACTGCTGCTGATCTGAGCTTAGGGAGAGGTTGCTGCCGCTTCGTCAGAAGCAGGGATAGCGTTAGGCAGGGTCCATTAACCACCAAACCGCTTGTGCTGTAGCGATTTGCACTGTCCAACACCACCTTCGGTGTGCAGGGACAGTGGAAGCTACATTTTTTTTTTTTCCTCAGCGCTGTAGCTCATTGGGCTGCCCTAGAAGGCTCCCTGATAGCTGCATTGCTGTGTGTACGCCACTGTGCAAACCAACTGCTTTTTTCAAAGCACAAATCCTCTTGTTCCTTCCTTTCTGCACAGCTATCTTGTTTGTTTGTCCACACTTTTTATTTAATTTGTGCATCAGTCCACTCCTTATTGCTGCCTGCCATACCTGGCTGAGATTACTGCAGGGAGATAGTAATTGAAGGACAGTTCCTTTTTTTTTTTTTTTTGTGGGAGATTAAGATTGGCATTTCTGCTAGAGTGCCATCCCTGTCTGTGCCATCTCTCACTCAGTGGGCCATAGAAAGCCTATATATTTTTTTGCTTGATTTGGGTTCTAAAATCTACCTGAAAAAATCACTACATCAATCAGTGGGAGAAAAATATTGGCCTCAGGGCTTGTGTGCCACTCCTGACTCCTGTGTGTGCCATCTCTCAGTCAGTGGGCCATAGAAAGCCTATTTATTTTTTTGCTTGATTTGGGTTCCAAAATCTACCTGAAAAATCACTACATCAATCAGTGGGAGAAAAATATTGGCCTAAGGGCTTGTGTGCCACTCCTGACTCCTGTGTGCATCATCACTCACTCAGTGGGCCATAGAAAGCCTATTTTTTTTTTTTTGCTTTATTTGGGTTCTAAATTCTACCTGAAAAAATCAATAAATCAATCAGTGGGAGATTAATATTGGCCTTTGGGCTTGTGTGCCAGTCCTAAGCGTGCCCTCTCTCTCACAAATAGTGGGCCATAGAAAGCCTATTTATTTATTTTTTTGGTTTTATAAATTCTCCCTGAAAAAAAAAGGGAGATTAATATTAGCCTTTGGGCTTGTGTGCCAGTCCTAAGCGTGCCATCTCTCTCTCTCAGATAGTGGGCCATAGAAAGCCTATTTATTATTTTTTTTATTGGGTTTATAAATTTTCCCTGAAAAAAAAAAAAAAAAAAGTGGGAGATTAATATTGGCCTCTGGGCTTGTGTGCCAGTCCTGAGCGTGCCATCTCTCTCACAAATAGTGGGCCATGGAAAGCCTATTTATTTATTTTTTTTTGGTTTTATAAATTCTCCCTGAAAAAAAAAAGGGAGATTAATATCAGCCTTTGGGCTTGTGTGCCAGTCCTAAGCGTGCCATCTCTCTCTCTCAGATAGTGGGCCATAGAAAGCCTATTTATTATTTTTTTTATTGGGTTTATAAATTTTCCCTGAAAAAAAAAAAAAAAAGTGGGAGATTAATATTGGCCTCTGGGCTTGTGTGCCAGTCCTGAGCGTGCCATCTCTCTCACAAATAGTGGGCCATGGAAAGCCTATTTATTTATTTTTTTTTGGTTTTATAAATTCTCCCTGAAAAAAAAAGGGAGATTAATATTAGCCTTTGGGCTTGTGTGCCAGTCCTAAGCGTGCCATCTCTCTCTCTCAGATAGTGGGCCATAGAAAGCCTATTTATTATTTTTTTTATTGGGTTTATAAATTTTCCCTGAAAAAAAAAAAAAAAAGTGGGAGATTAATATTGGCCTCTGGGCTTGTGTGCCAGTCCTGAGCGTGCCATCTCTCTCACAAATAGTGGGCCATAGAAACCTATTTATTTTTTTGGTTGATTTGGGTTCTAAATTCTACCTGAAAAAATCAATAAATCAATCAGTGGGAGATAAATATTGGCCTCTGGGCTTGTGTGCCACTCCTGACTCCTGTGTGCGTCATCTCTCACTCAGTGGGCCATAGAAAGCCTATTTTTTGTTTTATTTGTTTTCTAAATTCTCCCTGAAAAAATCATTTTATTTTATTTGGTTTCTAAATTCTTCCTGAAAAAAATCTTTTTTTTTTATTATTTTTTTTTTCTAAAGTCTCCCTGAAAAAAAAAAAATCAAATCAGTGGGAGATTAATATTGCCCTTTCTGCTTGTGTGCCAGTCTTGACTCCTGGGTGTGCCATCTCTCTCTCTCTCTCCAATTGTGGGCCATAGAAAGCCTATTATTTTTTTAGCTTGATTTGGGTTCCAAAATCTACCTGAAAAAATCACTACATCAATCATTGGGAGAACAATATTGGCCTCTGGGCTTGTGTGCCACTCCTGACTCCTGTGTGCGTCATCTCTCACTCAGTGGGCCATAGAAAGCCTATTTTTTGTTTTATTTGTTTTCTAAATTCTCCCTGAAAAAATCATTTTATTTTATTTGGTTTCTAAATTCTTCCTGAAAAAATCATTTTTTTTTATTATTTTTTTTTTTCTAAAGTCTCCCTGAAAAAAAAAAAAATCAAATCAGTGGGAGATTAATATTGCCCTTTCTGCTTGTGTGCCAGTCTTGACTCCTGGATGTGCCATCTCTCTCTCTCTCTCCAATTGTGGGCCATAGAAAGCCTATTATTTTTTTAGCTTGATTTGGGTTCCAAAATCTACCTGAAAAAATCACTACATCAATTATTGGGAGAACAATATTGGCCTCTGGGCTTGTGTGCCACTCCTGACTCCTGTGTGCGTCATCTCTCACTCAGTGGGCCATAGAAAGCCTATTTTTTGTTTTATTTGTTTTCTAAATTCTCCCTGAAAAAATCATTTTATTTTATTTTGTTTCTAAATTCTTCCTGAAAAAATCATTTTTTTTTATTATTTTTTTTTCTAAAGTCTCCCTGAAAAAAAAAAAAAATCAAATCAGTGGGAGATTAATATTGCCCTTTCTGCTTGTGTGCCAGTCTTGACTCCTGGGTGTGCCATCTCTCTCTCTCTCCAATTGTGGGCCATAGAAAGCCTATTATTTTTTTTGCTTGATTTGGGTTCCAAAATCTACCTGAAAAAATCACTACATCAATCATTGGGAGAACAATATTGGCCTCTGGGCTTGTGTGCCACTCCTGACTCCTGTGTGCGTCATCTCTCACTCAGTGGGCCATAGAAAGCCTATTTTTTGTTTTATTTGTTTTCTAAATTCTCCCTGAAAATATCATTTTATTTTATTTGGTTTCTAAATTCTTCCTGAAAAAATCATTTTTTTTTTATTATTTTTTTTTTCTAAAGTCTCCCTGAAAAAAAAAAAAAATCAAATCAGTGGGAGATTAATATTGCCCTTTCTGCTTGTGTGCCAGTCTTGACTCCTGGGTGTGCCATCTCTCTCTCTCTCTCCAATTGTGGGCCATAGAAAGCCTATTATTTTTTTAGCTTGATTTGGGTTCCAAAATCTACCTGAAAAAATCACTACATCAATCATTGGGAGAACAATATTGGCCTCTGGGCTTGTGTGCCACTCCTGACTCCTGTGTGCGTCATCTCTCACTCAGTGGGCCATAGAAAGCCTATTTTTTGTTTTATTTGTTTTCTAAATTCTCCCTGAAAAAATCATTTTATTTTATTTGGTTTCTAAATTCTTCCTGAAAAAAATCATTTTTTTTTTATTATTTTTTTTTTCTAAAGTCTCCCTGAAAAAAAAAAAAAAATCAAATCAGTGGGAGATTAATATTGCCCTTTCTGCTTGTGTGCCAGTCTTGACTCCTGGGTGTGCCATCTCTCTCTCTCTCTCCAATTGTGGGCCATAGAAAGCCTATTATTTTTTTAGCTTGATTTGGGTTCCAAAATCTACCTGAAAAAATCACTACATCAATCATTGGGAGAACAATATTGGCCTCTGGGCTTGTGTGCCACTCCTGACTCCTGTGTGCGTCATCTCTCACTCAGTGGGCCATAGAAAGCCTATTTTTTGTTTTATTTGTTTTCTAAATTCTCCCTGAAAAAATCATTTTATTTTATTTGGTTTCTAAATTCTTCCTGAAAAAAATCATTTTTTTTTTATTATTTTTTTTTTCTAAAGTCTCCCTGAAAAAAAAAAAAAAATCAAATCAGTGGGAGATTAATATTGCCCTTTCTGCTTGTGTGCCAGTCTTGACTCCTGGGTGTGCCATCTCTTTCTCTCTCTCCAATTGTGGGCCATAGAAAGCCTATTATTTTTTTAGCTTGATTTGGGTTCCAAAATCTACCTGAAAAAATCACTACATCAATCATTGGGAGAACAATATTGGCCTCTGGGCTTGTGTGCCACTCCTGACTCCTGTGTGCGTCATCTCTCACTCAGTGGGCCATAGAAAGCCTATTTTTTGTTTTATTTGTTTTCTAAATTCTCCCTGAAAAAATCATTTTATTTTATTTGGTTTCTAAATTCTTCCTGAAAAAAATCATTTTTTTTTATTATTTTTTTTTTCTAAAGTCTCCCTGAAAAAAAAAAAAAAATCAAATCAGTGGGAGATTAATATTGCCCTTTCTGCTTGTGTGCCAGTCTTGACTCCTGGGTGTGCCAGCTCTCTCTCTCTCTCCAATTGTGGGCCATAGAAAGCCTATTATTTTTTTTGCTTGATTTGGGTTCCAAAATCTACCTGAAAAAATCACTACATCAATCAGTGGGAGATAAATATTGGCCTCTGGGCTTGTGTGCCACTCCTGACTCCTGTGTGCGTCATCTCTCACTCAGTGGGCCATAGAAAGCCTTTTTTTGTTTTATTTGTTTTCTAAATTCTCCCTGAAAAAATCATTTTATTTTATTTGGTTTCTAAATTCTTCCTGAAAAAATCATTTTAGTCTATTATTTTTTTTCCTAAAGTCTCCCTGAAAAAAAACAAAAAAAACAAATCAGTGGGAGATTAATATTGCCCTTTCTGCTTGTGTGCCAGTCTTGACTCCTGGGTGTGCCATCTCTCTCTCTCTCTCCAATTGTGGGCCATAGAAAGCCTATTATGTTTTTAGCTTGATTTGGGTTCCAAAATCTACCTGAAAAAATCACTACATCAATCAGTGGGAGATAAATATTGGCCTCTGGGCTTGTGTGCCACTCCTGACTCCTGTGTGCGTCATCTCTCACTCAGTGGGCCATAGAAAGCCTTTTTTTGTTTTATTTGTTTTCTAAATTCTCCCTGAAAAAATCATTTTATTTTATTTGGTTTCTAAATTCTTCCTGAAAAAATCATTTTAGTCTATTATTTTTTTTCCTAAAGTCTCCCTGAAAAACAAAAAAAAAAAACAAATCAGTGGGAGATTAATATTGCCCTTTCTGCTTGTGTGCCAGTCTTGACTCCTGGGTGTGCCATCTCTCTCTCTCTCTCCAATTGTGGGCCATAGAAAGCCTATTATGTTTTTAGCTTGATTTGGGTTCCAAAATCTACCTGAAAAAATCACTACATCAATCAGTGGGAGATAAATATTGGCCTCTGGGCTTGTGTGCCACTCCTGACTCCTGTGTGCGTCATCTCTCACTCAGTGGGCCATAGAAAGCCTTTTTTTGTTTTATTTGTTTTCTAAATTCTCCCTGAAAAAATCATTTTATTTTATTTGGTTTCTAAATTCTTCCTGAAAAAATCATTTTATTCTATTATTTTTTTTTCCTAAAGTCTCCCTGAAAAAAAAAAAAAATCAAATCAGTGGGAGATTAATATTTACATTTGTGCTTCAGTGACAGTCCTGCGTGTGTGGCATCTCTCTCATTTGTTGCCACCAACAACAGAGTGTGTAACATTGTGCCTGATTTTCGTTGTGGTCTCACTCACCTGTAAAGGGGTAGCTAAATCATACTGAAGTTATAGCTCACCGTGTAATTTGTGTGACAGCAACAAATACCGTTAGTTTGTTTACGTTTTTAAAACAATGAGGAAGTCTGGTGGAAGAGGTCGTGGCCGGGGGCGTTCATTGTCAGCTGGTAATGAGGGTAGTGGTAGTGGTGGAGCATCAGCTGGTCGTGGGAAAAAAAATATTGCACCTAAGTCTGGAGCTGTGGAGCCAGGTTCGTCGTCTGGCTACACAAGGCCTCGAACGCTCCCTTTTCTGGGAGTAGGAAAACCGCTTTTAAAGCCGGAGCAGCAAGAGCAAGTTTTGGCTTATCTTGCTGACTCAGCCTCTAGCTCTTTTGCCTCCTCTCGTGAAACTGGTAAATGTCAAAGCAGCGCGTCGTTAGTGGATGTTCACGGTCAGGGACAAGTCGCTTCCTTGTCCTCTTCAGCAAAAACAACAACAGAGAAGAATGCAGCAGGCGACACAACGGGTTACTCCATGGAGCTCTTTACACATACCGTCCCTGGCTTAGAAAGTGAAGCAATTAACAGTCCATGCCCATTACAAGTTGAATCTGACATGGAGTGCACTGATGCACAGCCACAGCCAGACTACTATGCTGGTCCTTTGACTCAGACCACAACATTGCCCTCGCAGGGTAATGATCAAGAATCAGACCCTGATGAGACTATGTTGCCCCATCACGAACGCTATACCACCGACCGACACGGTGACACAGACGAAGTTGCACACGAGCTACAAGAAGAGGTAATAGATGACCCAGTTCTTGACCCCGATTGGCAGCCATTGGGGGAACAGGGTGCAGGCGGCAGCAGTTCTGAAGCGGAGGAGGAGGGGCCGCAGCAGGCATCAACATCGCAACAGGTTGCATCTGCCGGGCCCGTATCTTGCCCAAAACGCGTGGCAAAGCCAAAACCTGTTGGAGGACAGCGTGGCCATCCGGTTAAAGCTCAGTCTGCAATGCCTGAAAAGGTATCCGATGCTAGAAAGAGTGCAGTCTGGCATTTTTTTAAACAACATCCAATTGATCAGCGCAAAGTCATCTGTCAAAAATGTTCAACTACCTTAAGCAGAGGGCAGAATCTGAAAAGTCTCAATACAAGTTGCATGCATAGACATTTAACCACCATGCATTTGCAAGCTTGGACTAACTACCAAACGTCCCTTAAGGTTGTAGCACCCTCGGCCAATGAAGCTAGTCATCAACGCAACATCCCTTCCGGCAGTGTAGGGCCACCATTTTCCGCACCACCTGCAGTATCTGTGCAGGTTTCTTTGCCAGGCCAAAGCAGTCAGGGTCAGGGAATCACCAGTTTCGTAGTAGGAAACACTGCATCTAGGGCACCGGCGGCAACAATACCATCTCCCACCGTCTCTCAGTCTGCCATGTCCACCGGCACCCCCGCTAGTTCCATGATCTCCAGCTCTCCAGTCCAGCTCACCCTACATGAGACTATGGTTAGAAAAAGGAAGTACTTAGCCTCGCATCCGCGTACACAGGGTTTGAATGCCCACATAGCTAGACTAATCTCGTTAGAGATGATGTCCTACCGGTTAGTTGAAAGCGAAGCTTTCAAAGCCCTGATGGACTACGCTGTACCACGCTACGAGCTACCCAGTCGACACTTTTTTTCCAGAAAAGCCATCCCAGCCCTCCACCAGCATGTTAAAGAGCGCATCGTCCATGCACTCAGGCAATCTGTGAGCACAAAGGTGCACCTGACAACAGATGCATGGACCAGTAGGCATGGACAGGGACGTTACGTGTCCATCACGGCACACTGGGTGAATGTTGTGGATGCAGGGTCCACAGGGGACAGCAAGTTTGGGACAGTTCTGCCTAGCCCACGGTCTAGGAAACAGTTGGCTGTAGCCGTTCGCACCCCCTCCTCCTCGTCCTCCTGCAGAAGCGAGAGCTCGTCCACAGACCACAGTCGCACAACCACTCCATCCGCAACTGCCACTGTTGCACACCAGGTCTCCAATTATGGGGCAGCTACTGGCAAACGTCAGCAGGTTGTATTGGCTATGAAGTGTTTGGGCGACAACAGACACACCGCGGAAGTTCTGTCCGAGTTCTTGCAGAAAGAAACGCAGTCGTGGCTGGGCACTGTAGATCTTGAGGCAGGCAAGGTAGTGAGTGATAACGGAAGGAATTTCATGGCTGCCATCTCCCTTTCCCAACTGAAACACATTCCTTGCCTGGCTCACACCTTAAACCTGGTGGTGCAGTGCTTCCTGAAAAGTTATCCGGGGTTATCCGACCTGCTCCTCAAAGTGCGTGGACTTTGCTCACATATCCGCCGTTCGCCCGTACACTCCAGCCGTATGCAGACCTATCAGCGTTCTTTGAACCTTCCCCAGCATCGCCTAATCATAGACGTTGCAACAAGGTGGAACTCAACACTGCACATGCTTCAGAGACTGTGCGAACAGAGGCGGGCTGTTATGTTTTTGTGGGAGGATACACATACACGGGCAGGCAGTAGGATGGCAGACATGGAGTTGTCAGGTGTGCAGTGGTCGAAGATTCAAGACATGTGTCAAGTCCTTCAGTGTTTTGAGGAATGCACACGGCTGGTTAGTGCAGACAATGCCATAATAAGCATGAGCATCCCCCTAATGCGTCTGCTGATGCAAAGTTTGACGCACATAAAGGATCAGACGTCTGCAGCTGAGGAAGAGGAAAGCCTTGATGACAGTCAGCCATTGTCTGGCCAGGGCAGTGTACAGGACGAGGTAGCGGGCGAAGAGGAGGAGGAGGACGAGGAGGATGATGGGGATGATTATATTTTTAATGAGGAAGCTTTTCCGGGGCCACTGAAAATTGTTGGCGCGGCAAGGCCGGGTTCTGGTTTTTGGAGGGACACAAGTGACGTGGATTTGCCTGAAACTGCCCCTCAACCAAGCACAACCGCAGATTTGAGAACTGGAACTTTGGCCCACATGGCGGATTATGCTTTACGTATCCTCAAAAGGGACACACGCATTACTAGAATGATGAACGATGACGATTACTGGTTGGCCTGCCTCCTTGATCCTCGCTATAAAGGCAAATTGCAAAATATAATGCCACATGACAACTTGGAAATAATATTAGCAACCAAACAATCAACTCTTGTTGATAGGGTTGAGCGAAACGGGTCGAACATTTTCAAAAGTCGCCGACTTTTGGCTAAGTCGGGGTTTCATGAAACCCGATCCGACCCCTGTGCGGGGTCGGCCATGCGGTACGCGACTTTCGCGCCAAAGTCGCGTTTCAATGACGCGAAAAGCGCCATTTCTCAGCCAATGAAGGTAAACGCAGAGTGTGGGCAGCGTGATGACATAGGTCCTGGTCCCCACCATCTTAGAGAAGGGCATTGCAGTGATTGGCTTGCTGTCTGCAACGTCACAGGGGCTATAAAGAGGCGTTCCCGCCGACCGCCATCTTACTGCTGCTGATCTGAGCTTAGGGAGAGGTTGCTGCCGCTTTGTCAGAAGCAGGGATAGCGTTAGGCAGGGTCCATTAACCACAAAACCGCTTGTGCTGCAGCGATTTGCACTGTCCAACACCACCCTCGGTGTGCAGGGACAGTGGAAGTTTTTTTTTTTTTTTTTTCCCCTCAGCGCTGTAGCTCATTGGGCTGCCCTAGAAGGCTCCCTGATAGCTGCATTGCTGTGTGTACGCCGCTGTGCAAACCAACTGCTTTTTTCAAAGCACAAATCCTCTTGTTCCTTCCTTTCTGCACAGCTATCTTTTTTGTTTGTCCACACTTTTTATTTCATTTGTGCATCAGTCCACTCCTTATTGCTGCCTGCCATACCTGGCTGAGATTACTGCAGGCAGGGAGATAGTAGCTGCCTGCCATACCTGGCTGAGATTACTGCAGGCAGGGAGATAGTAATTGTAGGACATTCCCTGTTTTTTTTTTTTTTTTTTTTTTGGTGGGAGATTAAGATTGGCAATTTGGCATTTCTGCTAGAGTGCCATCCCTGTGTGTGCCATCTCTCTCACATAGTGGGCCATAGAAAGCCTTTTCATTTTTCTGTATTTTTTTTTGTGGGGTGTATAAATTCTCCCTGATAAAAATACAGTGGGAGATTAATATTGGCCTTTGGGCTTGTGTGCCAGTCCTGAGTGTGCCATCTCTCTCACAAATAGTGGGCCATAGAAAGCCTATTTTATTTTTTTTTGGGTTTTATAAATTCTCCCTGAAAAAAAGGGAGATTAATATTGGCCTCTGGGCTTCTGTGCCAGTCCTGAGCGTGCCATCTGTGCCAGTCCTGAGCGTCCCATCTCTCTCACAAATAGTGGGCCATAGAAAGCCTATTTAATTTTTTTTTTGGTTTTATAAATTTTCCCTGAAAAAAGGGAGATTAATATTGGCCTCTGGGCTTGTGTGCCAGTTGTGAGCGTGCCATCTGTGCCAGTCCTGAGCGTGCCATCTCTCTCACAAATAGTGGGCCATAGAAAGCCTATTTAATTTTTTTTTTGGTTTTATAAATTTTCCCTGAAAAAAGGGAGATTAATATTGGCCTCTGGGCTTGTGTGCCAGTTGTGAGCGTGCCATCTGTGCCAGTCCTGAGCGTGCCATCTCTCTCACAAATAGTGGGCCATAGAAAGCCTATTTAAATATTTTTTTGGTTTTATAAATTCTCCCAGAAAAAAAGGGAGATTAATATTGGCCTCTGGGCTTCTGTGCCAGTCCTGAGCGTGCCATCTGTGCCAGTCCTGAGCGTCCCATCTCTCTCACAAATAGTGGGCCATAGAAAGCCTATTTAATTTTTTTTTTGGTTTTATAAATTTTCCCTGAAAAAAGGGAGATTAATATTGGCCTCTGGGCTTGTGTGCCAGTTGTGAGCGTGCCATCTGTGCCAGTCCTGAGCGTGCCATCTCTCTCACAAATAGTGGGCCATAGAAAGCCTATTTAAATTTTTTTTTGGTTTTATAAATTTTCCCTGAAAAAAGGGAGATTAATATTGGCCTCTGGGCTTGTGTGCCAGTTGTGAGCGTGCCATCTGTGCCAGTCCTGAGCGTGCCATCTCTCTCACAAATAGTGGGCCATAGAAAGCCTATTTAAATATTTTTTTGGTTTTATAAATTCTCCCAGAAAAAAAGGGAGATTAATATTGGCCTCTGGGCTTCTGTGCCAGTCCTGAGCGTGCCATCTGTGCCAGTCCTGAGCGTCCCATCTCTCTCACAAATAGTGGGCCATAGAAAGCCTATTTAATTTTTTTTTTGGTTTTATAAATTTTCCCTGAAAAAAGGGAGATTAATATTGGCCTCTGGGCTTGTGTGCCAGTTGTGAGCGTGCCATCTGTGCCAGTCCTGAGCGTGCCATCTCTCTCACAAATAGTGGGCCATAGAAAGCCTATTTAATTTTTTTTTTGGTTTTATAAATTTTCCCTGAAAAAAGGGAGATTAATATTGGCCTCTGGGCTTGTGTGCCAGTTGTGAGCGTGCCATCTGTGCCAGTCCTGAGCGTGCCATCTCTCTCACAAATAGTGGGCCATAGAAAGCCTATTTAAATATTTTTTTGGTTTTATAAATTCTCCCAGAAAAAAAGGGAGATTAATATTGGCCTCTGGGCTTGTGTGCCAGTTGTGAGTGTGCCATCTGTGCCAGTCCTGAGCGTCCCATCTCTCTCACAAATAGTGGGCCATAGAAAGCCTATTTTTTTTTGGGGGGGGGTTTTAGAAATTCTCCCTGGAAAAAAAAAGGGAGATTAATATTGCCCTTTGGGCTTGTGTGCCAGTACTAAGCGTTCCATCTCTCTCTCTCTCTCTTAGTCAGTGGGCCATAGAACGCCTATTTTTGGTTTTATTTGTTTTCTAAATTCTCCCTGAAAAAATCATTTTATTTTATTTGGTTTCTAAATTCTTCCTGATAAAATCATATTTTTTTTATTATTTTTTTTTCTAAAGTCTCCCTGAAAAAAAAAAAAAAAAAAAAAAAACAGTGGGAGATTAATATTGGCCTTTCTGCTTGTGTGCCAGTCTTGACTCCTGGGTGTGCCATCTCTCTCTCTCTCTCTCTCTCTCTCTCTCTCTCCAATTGTGGTCCATAGAAAGCCTATATTTTTTTTCCTTGATTTGGGTTCCAAAATCTACCAGAGAAAATAACTCCATCAATCATTGGTAGAAAAATATTGGCCTCTGGGCTTGTGTGCCACTCCTGATTCCTGTGTGCGTCATCTCTCAGTCAGTGGGCCATAGAACGCCTATTTTTGGTTTTATTTGTTTTCTAAATTCTCCCTGAAAAAATAATTTTATTTTATTTGGTTTCTAAATTCTTCCTGATAAAATCATATTTTTTTTATTTTATTTTTTTCTAAAGTCTCCCTGAAAAAAAAAAAAAAAAAAAAAAAACAGTGGGAGATTAATATTGGCCTTTCTGCTTGTGTGCCAGTCTTGACTCCTGGGTGTGCCATCTCTCTCTCTCTCTCTCTCTCTCTCTCTCTCTCCAATTGTGGTCCATAGAAAGCCTATATTTTTTTTCCTTGATTTGGGTTCCAAAATCTACCAGAGAAAATAACTCCATCAATCATTGGTAGAAAAATATTGGCCTCTGGGCTTGTGTGCCACTCCTGATTCCTGTGTGCGTCATCTCTCACTCAGTGGCCCATAGAAAGCATATAGTTTGTTACATTTGTTTTCTAAATTCTCCCTGCAAAAATCAATTTTTTTTTTTTGGGGGGGTTTCTAAAGTGTTCCTGAAAAAAATAAAAATAAAAAACAAATAATAGTGTGACATTAATATTAACATTTGTGCTTCAGTGACAGTCCTGCGTGTGGGGCATCTCTCTAATTTGCAGCCACCAAAAAAAGAGTGTGTAACATTGTGCCTGATTTTCGCGGTGGTCTCACCAACCTGTAAAGGGGTAGCTAAATCATACTGAAGTTATAGCTCACCGTGTAAGTTGTGTGACTGCAACAAATAACGTTAGTTTGGTTACGTTTTTAAAACAATGAGGAAGTCTAGTGGAAGAGGTCGTGGCCGGGGGCGTTCATTGTCAGCTGGTAATGAGGGTAGTGGTAGTGGTGGAGCATCAGGTGGTCGTGGGGAAAAAAATATTGCACCTAAGTCTGGAGCTGTGGAGCCAGGTTCGTCGTCCGGCTACACAAGGCCTCGAACGCTCCCTTTTCTGGGATTAGGAAAACCGCTTTTAAAGCCGGAGCAGCAAGAGCAAGTTTTGGCTTATCTTGCTGACTCAGCCTCTAGCTCTTTTGCCTCCTCTCGTGAAACTGGTAAAAGTAAAAGCAGCGCGTCGTTAGTGGATGTTCACGGTCAGGGACAAGTCACTTCCTTGTCCTCTTCAGCAAAAACAACAACAGAGAAGAATGCAGCAGGCGACACAACGGGTTACTCCATGGAGCTCTTTACACATACCGTCCCTGGCTTAGAAAGTGAAGCAGTTAACAGTCCATGCCCATTACAAATTGAATCTGACATGGAGTGCACTGACGCACAGCCACAGCCAGACTACTATGCTGGTCCTTTGACTCAGACCACAACATTGCCCTCGCAGGGTGCTGATCAAGAATCAGACCCTGATGAGACTATGTTGCCCCATCACGAACGCTATACCACCGAACGACACGGTGACACAGACGAAGTTGCGCAGGAGGTACAAGAAGAGTTATTAGATGACCCAGTTCTTGACCCCGATTGGCAGCCATTGGGGGAACAGGGTGCAGGCGGCAGCAGTTCTGAAGCAGAGGAGGAGGAGGGGCCGCAGCAGGCATCAACATCGCCACAGGTTCCATCTGCCGGGCCCGTATCTTGCCCAAAACGCGTGGCAAAGCCAAAACCTGGTGGAGGACAGCGTGGCCATCCGGTTAAAGCTCAGTCTGCAATGCCTGAAAAGGTATCCGATGCTAGAAAGAGTGCAGTCTGGCATTTTTTTAAACAACATCCAATTGATCAGCGCAAAGTCATCTGTCAAAAATGTTCTACTTCCTTAAGCAGAGGTCAGAATCTGAAAAGTCTCAATACTAGTTGCATGCATAGACATTTAACCACCATGCATTTGAAAGCTTGGACTAACTACCAAACGTCCCTTAAGGTTGTTGCACCCTCGGCCAATGAAGCTAGTCATCAACGCAACATCCCTTCCGGCAGTGTAGGACCACCATTTAGCGCACCACCTGCTGTATCTGTGCAGGTATCTTTGCCAGGCCAAAGCAGTCAGGGTCAGGGAATCACCAGTTTCGTAGTAGGAAACACTGCATCTAGGGCACCGGCGGCAACAATACCATCTCCCACCGTCTCTCAGTCTGCCATGTCCACCGGCACCCCCGCTAGTTCCACGATCTCCATCTCTCCAGTCCAGCTCACCCTACATGAGACTATGGTTAGAAAAAGGAAGTACTTAGCCTCGCATCCGCGTACACAGGGTTTGAACGCCCACATAGCTAGACTAATCTCGTTAGAGATGATGCCCTACCGGTTAGTTGAAAGCGAAGCTTTCAAAGACCTGATGGACTACGCTGTACCACGCTACGAGCTACCCAGTCGACACTTTTTTTCCAGAAAAGCCATCCCAGCCCTCCACCAGCATGTTAAAGAGCGCATCGTCCATGCACTCAGGCAATCTGTGAGCACAAAGGTGCACCTGACAACAGATGCATGGACCAGTAGGCATGGCCAGGGACGTTACGTGTCCATCACGGCACACTGGGTAAATGTGGTGGATTCAGGGTCCACAGGGGACAGCAAGTTTGGGACAGTTTTGCCTAGCCCACGGTCTAGTAAACAGTTGTCTGTAGCCGTTCGCACCCCCTCCTCCTCCTCCTCCTCCTCGTCCTCCTGCAGAAGCAAGAGCTCGTCCACAGACCGCAGTCGCACAAACACTCCATCCGCACCTGCCACTGTTGCACACCAGGTCTCCCATTATGGGGCAGCTACTGGCATACGTCAGCAGGCTGTATTGGCTATGAAGTGTTTGGGCGACAATAGACACACCGCGGAAGTTCTGTCCGAGTTCTTGCAGCAAGAAACGCAGTCGTGGCTGGGCACTGTAGATCTTGAGGCAGGCAAGGTAGTGAGTGATAACGGAAGGAATTTCATGGCTGCCATCTCCCTTTCCCAACTGAAACACATTCCTTGCCTGGCTCACACCTTAAACCTGGTGGTGCAGTGCTTCCTGAAAAGTTATCCGGGGTTATCCGACCTGCTCCTCAAAGTGCGTGGACTTTGCGCACATATCCGCCGTTCGCCTGTACACTCCAGCCGTATGCAGACCTATCAGCGTTCTTTGAACCTTCCCCAGCATCGCCTAATCATAGACGTTGCAACAAGGTGGAACTCAACACTGCACATGCTTCAGAGACTGTGCGAACAGAGGCGGGCTGTTATGTTTTTGTGGGAGGATACACATACACGGGCAGGCAGTAGGATGGCAGACATGGAGTTGTCAGGTGTGCAGTGGTCGAAGATTCAAGACATGTGTCAAGTCCTTCAGTGTTTTGAGGAATGCACACGGCTGGTTAGTGCAGACAACGCCATAATAAGCATGAGCATCCCCCTAATGCGTCTGCTGATGCAAAGTTTGACGCACATAAAGGATCAGGCGTCTGCACCAGAGGAAGAGGAAAGCCTTGATGACAGTCAGCGATTGTCTGGTCAGGGCAGTGTACATGACGAGGTACCGGGCGAAGAGGAGGTGGAGGATGAGGAGGATGATGGGGATGAGTATATTTTTAATGAGGAAGCTTTCCCGGGGGCACGGGAAATTGGTGGCGTGGCAAGGCCGGGTTCTGGTTTTTTGAGGGACACAAGTGACGTAGATTTGCCTGCAACTGCCCCTCAACCAAGCACAACCGCAGATTTGACAATGGGAACTTTGGCCCACATGGCGGATTATGCCTTGCGTATCCTCAAAAGGGACACACGCATTACAAAAATGATGAACGATGACGATTACTGGTTGGCCTGCCTCCTTGATCCTCGCTATAAAGGCAAATTGCAAAATATTATGCCACATGAGAACTTGGAACTAATATTAGCAACAAAACAATCAACTCTTGTTGACCGTTTGCTTCTGGCATTCCCTGCACACAGCGCCCGTGATCGTTCTCACACGAGCTCCAGGGGCCAGCAGACCAGAGGTGTTAGAGGGGCAGAAATCAGAAGTGGCGTTGGCCAGAGGGGTTTTCTGACCAGGTTGTGGAGTGATTTTTCTATGACCGCAGACAGGACAGGTACTGCAGCATCAATTCAAAGTGACAGGAGACAACATTTGTCCAGTATGGTTACAAACTATTTTTCATCCCTTATCGACGTTCTCCCTCAACCGTCATTCCCATTTGATTACTGGGCATCCAAATTAGACACCTGGCCAGAATTGGCAGAATATGCATTGCAGGAGCTTGCTTGCCCGGCAGCTAGTGTCCTATCAGAAAGAGTATTCAGTGCTGCAGGTTCAATACTAACAGAAAAAAGGACTCGTCTGGCTACCCAAAATGTAGATGATCTAACCTTCATTAAAATGAACCACAACTGGATTTCAAAATCTTTTGCCCCACCCTGCCCGGCTGACACCTAGCTTTCCTATGAAAAGGTCTTGCCTGTGGACTATTCTGAATGACTTTTCCAATCTCGTAATTTTCTTCACCTGATTGTCCAGCATACGACATGTTTCCACCTCACGAAATGGCCAAACTCCCCACACGGGGTCGTGCTATCGCCACTTTGCGCTTGGACCCTTGAGAGTGCTGTTTGTCTGAAGAGGTGGGTGTGGCCGCTTTTGGTCGACGGCACTGCCACTGGGTCCCTCATAGTACAATAAAGTGTCTCTGGCGGTGGTGGTGCGCACCCAACGTCAGACTCACCGTTGTAATATGAGGGGCCCTGTGCCTGTACCGCCGGCCACAAGCCAGTTCCCCCCCCCCCCAGCTCAAACAGTGCTCTACCACTAGCAAAATTATCTCTCACAGCTTCACCAATGTGTAGTCTAGGCGCTGACATCCTTCAATGCCTGGCACTGACAATACCATTGTTTTGACATTTTTGTTATGTTAGGCCTTCGAAGCCTGTCTGCGGTCACTCCTTCCACTAGACTTCCACTGACCATACACTGCTGCCCATGTACCCCTGGAACCAATTTAAAGTGCCTACAGCCAGCCCAATTTTGTTATGTTAGGCCTTCGAAGACTGTCTGCCGTCACTCCTTCCACTAGACTTCCACTGACCATACACTGCTGCCCATGTACCCCTGGAACCAATTTAAAGTGCCTACAGCCAGCCCAATTTTGTTATGTTAGGCCTTGGAAGCCTGTCTGCGGTCACTCCTTCCACTAGACTTCCACTGACCAGACCACTGCTGCCCATGTACCCCTGGAACCAATTTAAAGTGCCTACAGCCAGCCCAATTTTGTTATGTTAGGCCTTGGAAGCCTGTCTGCGGTCACTCCTTCCACTAGACTTCCACTGACCAGACCACTGCTGCCCGTGTACCCCTGGAACCAATTTAAAATTGCCTACAGCCATGTGTTAATATTTTAGGCCTTCGATGCCTGTCTGTGGTCACTCCTTCCACTAGGCCTCCACTGACCACACCACTGCTGCCCGTGTACCCCTGGAACCAATTTAAAATTGCCTACAGCCATGTGTGATTATTTTAGGCCTTCGATGCCTGTCTGCGGTCACTCCTTCCACTAGGCCTCCACTGACCACACCACTGCTGCCCGTGTAACCCTGGAACCAATTTAAAATTGCCTACAGCCATGTGTTATTATTTTAGGCCTTCGATGCCTGTCTGCGGTCACTCCTTCCACTAGGCCTCCACTGACCACACCACTGCTGCCCGTGTACCCCTGGAACCAATTTAAAATTGCCTACAGCCAGCCCAATTTTTTTATTTTAGGCCTTCGATGCCTGTCTGCGGTCCATTCTTTCAACTACTACTACACTGACCAGGGCACTGCTGCCCAAGTACCCCTGGAACCACTTTAAAATTGCCTACAGCCATGTGTTAATATTTTAGGCCTTCGATGCCTGTCTGTGGTCACTCCTTCCACTAGGCCTCCACTGACCACACCACTGCTGCCCGTGTACCCCTGGAACCAATTTAAAATTGCCTACAGCCATGTGTGATTATTTTAGGCCTTCGATGCCTGTCTGCGGTCACTCCTTCCACTAGGCCTCCACTGACCACACCACTGCTGCCCGTGTAACCCTGGAACCAATTTAAAATTGCCTACAGCCAGCCCAATTTTTTTATTTTAGGCCTTCGATGCCTGTCTGCGGTCCATTCTTTCAACTACTACTACACTGACCAGGGCACTGCTGCCCAAGTACCCCTGGAACCAATTTAAAATTGCCTACAGCCATGTGTTAATATTTTAGGCCTTCGATGCCTGTCTGTGGTCACTCCTTCCACTAGGCCTCCACTGACCACACCACTGCTGCCCGTGTACCCCTGGAACCAATTTAAAATTGCCTACAGCCATGTGTGATTATTTTAGGCCTTCGATGCCTGTCTGCGGTCCCTCCTTCCACTAGGCCTCCACTGACCTGTCTACTGCGGCCCGTGTACCCCTTGAACCAACCTAATAAAATATTTAAAAAATTAATTTGATTATAAAAAATAAGATCGTGTTGAGATCTCAAATGCAGACATTTTAACAATCAAAACAAACACACAACAAATATCTGGAACTGTACTACAAAGGTCCAACAGCTACAATTTCTTTCTCCTGCAAGAAGTTAACTGAAAGTTTTTTGGAGTTGTTAACACAGATATGGCATCCACCGAGTGTTGTCCTGTCGCGTCTCCTTTAAATTATTTCCAATAAGATGTTAAACTATTAATTTAAGAAAATCAATAATTAAAAAAATTATTGAGTAAGTCAAAAGCACATTGCAAATAAACATTAATTACAAATCAAGAAGCATGGCGCGTCCGAGGGTGAGTAGATACCGAATAAGAATATAATCACCCTCGGACGCGCAATGCTTATTTACAACAGCCTTCCTTCCTAAGAATCAGCCCTTCCGTGGTGTAGAGAGAGGTTGTTGTTACACTCCAAGGTGTTCCCCAGGTTGCCTTTCCTGAGCTTCGATCTTCCGGCTCTCGTTTAGTAGCTGTTGGAAACTACGCTGCATTAGGCCTACTAATTGTGTATGGGTGAAACAGTGGCGCATCTGCGGTCCCTCCTTCCACTAGGCCTCCACTGACCTGTCTACTGCGGCCCGTGTACCCCTTGAACCAACCTAATAAAATATTTAAAAAATTAATTTGATTATAAAAAATAAGATCGTGTTGAGATCTCAAATGCAGACATTTTAACAATCAAAACAAACACACAACAAATATCTGGAACTGTACTACAAAGGTCCAACAGCTACAATTTCTTTCTCCTGCAAGAAGTTAACTGAAAGTTTTTTGGAGTTGTTAACACAGATATGGCATCCACCGAGTGTTGTCCTGTCGCGTCTCCTTTAAATTATTTCCAATAAGATGTTAAACTATTAATTTAATAAAATCAATAATTAAAAAAATAATTGAGTAAGTCAAAAGCACATTGCAAATAAACATTAATTACAAATCAAGAAGCATGGCGCGTCCGAGGGTGAGTAGATACCGAATAAGAATATAATCACCCTCGGGCGCGCAATGCTTATTTACAACAGCCTTCCTTCCTAAGAATCAGCCCTTCCGTGGTGTAGAGAGAGGTTGTTGTTACACTCCAAGGTGTTCCCCAGGTTGCCTTTCCTGAGCTTCGATCTTCCGGCTCTCGTTTAGTAGCTGTTGGAAACTACGCTGCATTAGGCCTACTAATTGTGTATGGGTGAAACAGTGGCGCATCTGCGGTCCCTCCTTCCACTAGGCCTCCACTGACCTGTCTACTGCGGCCCGTGTACCCCTTGAACCAACCTAATAAAATATTTAAAAAATTAATTTGATTATAAAAAATAAGATCGTGTTGAGATCTCAAATGCAGACATTTTAACAATCAAAACAAACACACAACAAATATCTGGAACTGTACTACAAAGGTCCAACAGCTACAATTTCTTTCTCCTGCAAGAAGTTAACTGAAAGTTTTTTGGAGTTGTTAACACAGATATGGCATCCACCGAGTGTTGTCCTGTCGCGTCTCCTTTAAATTATTTCCAATAAGATGTTAAACTATTAATTTAAGAAAATCAATAATTAAAAAAATTATTGAGTAAGTCAAAAGCACATTGCAAATAAACATTAATTACAAATCAAGAAGCATGGCGCGTCCGAGGGTGAGTAGATACCGAATAAGAATATAATCACCCTCGGACGCGCAATGCTTATTTACAACAGCCTTCCTTCCTAAGAATCAGCCCTTCCGTGGTGTAGAGAGAGGTTGTTGTTACACTCCAAGGTGTTCCCCAGGTTGCCTTTCCTGAGCTTCGATCTTCCGGCTCTCGTTTAGTAGCTGTTGGAAACTACGCTGCATTAGGCCTACTAATTGTGTATGGGTGAAACAGTGGCGCATCTGCGGTCCCTCCTTCCACTAGGCCTCCACTGACCTGTCTACTGCGGCCCGTGTACCCCTTGAACCAACCTAATAAAATATTTAAAAAATTAATTTGATTATAAAAAATAAGATCGTGTTGAGATCTCAAATGCAGACATTTTAACAATCAAAACAAACACACAACAAATATCTGGAACTGTACTACAAAGGTCCAACAGCTACAATTTCTTTCTCCTGCAAGAAGTTAACTGAAAGTTTTTTGGAGTTGTTAACACAGATATGGCATCCACCGAGTGTTGTCCTGTCGCGTCTCCTTTAAATTATTTCCAATAAGATGTTAAACTATTAATTTAATAAAATCAATAATTAAAAAAATAATTGAGTAAGTCAAAAGCACATTGCAAATAAACATTAATTACAAATCAAGAAGCATGGCGCGTCCGAGGGTGAGTAGATACCGAATAAGAATATAATCACCCTCGGACGCGCAATGCTTATTTACAACAGCCTTCCTTCCTAAGAATCAGCCCTTCCGTGGTGTAGAGAGAGGTTGTTGTTACACTCCAAGGTGTTCCCCAGGTTGCCTTTCCTGAGCTTCGATCTTCCGGCTCTCGTTTAGTAGCTGTTGGAAACTACGCTGCATTAGGCCTACTAATTGTGTATGGGTGAAACAGTGGCGCATCTGCGGTCCCTCCTTCCACTAGGCCTCCACTGACCTGTCTACTGCGGCCCGTGTACCCCTTGAACCAACCTAATAAAATATTTAAAAAATTAATTTGATTATAAAAAATAAGATCGTGTTGAGATCTCAAATGCAGACATTTTAACAATCAAAACAAACACACAACAAATATCTGGAACTGTACTACAAAGGTCCAACAGCTACAATTTCTTTCTCCTGCAAGAAGTTAACTGAAAGTTTTTTGGAGTTGTTAACACAGATATGGCATCCACCGAGTGTTGTCCTGTCGCGTCTCCTTTAAATTATTTCCAATAAGATGTTAAACTATTAATTTAATAAAATCAATAATTAAAAAAATAATTGAGTAAGTCAAAAGCACATTGCAAATAAACATTAATTACAAATCAAGAAGCATGGCGCGTCCGAGGGTGAGTAGATACCGAATAAGAATATAATCACCCTCGGACGCGCAATGCTTATTTACAACAGCCTTCCTTCCTAAGAATCAGCCCTTCCGTGGTGTAGAGAGAGGTTGTTGTTACACTCCAAGGTGTTCCCCAGGTTGCCTTTCCTGAGCTTCGATCTTCATGCTCTCGTTTAGTAGGTGTCGGAAAGTAGGCTGCATTAGGCCTAAAAAATGGGGAATGGGGTGGAGAGAGATGGTGTGTTACACTCCAAGGTGTTCTCCAGGTTTCCTCGCCATTGCTTCGATCTTCCGACTCTCGTTTAGTAGTTGTAGAAAACTACACTGCATTAGGCCTACAAAATGGGTATCGGGTGGAGAGAGATGGTGTGTTACACTCCAAGGTGTTCCCCAGGTTGCCTTTCCTGAGCTTCTATCTTCAGGCTCTCATTAAATTGTGGTTAAATGGAACAACTGCATTTGGCGTACTAGTTGGTTTGGGGCCTACTATCGGTGTCTGCCACTCCTTGCTGTTCTCCTGGTTTCCTGTCCTGAAATTCCATTTTCAGCCTCTCGTTAAGTAGTTGTTAATGTTAGACTGCATTTGGCCTACTAGTTGGGTTGGGGCCTACTATCGGTGTCTGCCACTCCTTGCTGTTCTCCTCCACTGAACAAAGCTGTGCCGCCTGTTTACTACGGTTGCCAATTTTGAACTGCATTTCGACTACTTACTGATTTGGCCCTACTCTCTGTGTCAGCCTCTCATTCCAGTTGTCCTCCACTGCAATGCCCCCTGGTTATTCCTGTGTTACCAATTTTGAACTGCATTTAGCCCACTTTATTCTTTGGGCCTATATCTGTGTTTCCACTTCATCGTGCCCATTGCCCAGCCAGTGATAGATGAGTCTGCTGGTACATTGACCCATAACGCAACATTCCCCGTGCACGCTACACAACAAC
Source organism: Ranitomeya imitator (assembly GCF_032444005.1). Taxonomy (NCBI): domain Eukaryota; kingdom Metazoa; phylum Chordata; class Amphibia; order Anura; family Dendrobatidae; genus Ranitomeya; species Ranitomeya imitator. The sequence goes on from NC_091282.1 coordinate 989,052,296, forward strand.
ATTGTGACCCTGCTGAAAGTCAGGTTGCTCTTCCCGCATACCATACCACCTTACACGGGGACAAAGAGGAAGGTGCAGATGAAAGTGCAGGTTCCTTCATCAGGTGGGGGGAGGAATACTAGTTGGCGACGTCACTGGCACAGGGCCTCTCATAGTACGCAAAAGTGTTGCTGCCGGTGGGAGGCGCCCCCGCCGTGCAAACACACCGCTGTACTTTGAGGGGCCCTGTGCCAGTGCCAATGCCAACGAGTGGGCCCCCCCTGCTTGCTCAGGATCACAGCACTTGCAAAGTTGAAATACTTACCTCTCCCTGCTCCACTGCCGTGACGTGGTCCAGATTTACTGGGCCCACTAATTACTTGAACCAGCCCTACCCCCCACAACTTTAGCCAAATGACCCCCAATTTCAAATGCCTTCCAATTATTTTAAGGTAAATTACGCTTGACAAGCTTCATTAAGAAGAATGGATGGTTTTGACATTAAAATGGGCACTCTAGGTGTTTTCCTGGCCCCCACTCACTGCCGACTATGCTGCCCCATTGACTTGCATTGGGTTTCGTGTTTCGGTCGATCCCGACTTTACGTCATAATCGGCCGATTTCACTCGACCCGACTTTGGACATAGTCGGGTTTCGCAAAACCCGGCTCGACTCTAAAAAGGTCAAGGTCGCTCAACTCTACTTGTTGACCGTTTGCTTCTGGCATTCCCTGCACACAGCGCCCGTGATCGTTCTCACACGAGCTGCAGGGGCCAGCAGACCAGAGGTGTTAGAGGGGCAGAAATCAGAAGTGACGTTGGCCAGAGGGGTTTTCTGACCAGGTTGTGGAGTGATTTTGCTATGACCGCAGACAGGACAGGTACTGCAGCATCAATTCAAAGTGACAGGAGACAACATTTGTCCAGTATGGTTACAAACTATTTTTCATCCCTTATCGACGTTCTCCCTCAACCGTCATTCCCATTTGATTACTGGGCATCCAAATTAGACACCTGGCCAGAATTGGCAGAATATGCATTGCAGGAGCTTGCTTGCCCGGCAGCTAGTGTCCTATCAGAAAGAGTATTCAGTGCTGCAGGTTCAATACTAACAGAAAAAAGGACTCGTCTGGCTACCCAAAATGTCGATGATCTAACCTTCATTAAAATGAACCACAAATCTTTTGCCCCACCTTGCCCGGCTGACACCTAGCTTTCCTATGAAAAGGTCTTGCCTGTGGACTATTCTGAATGACTTTTCCAATCTCGTAATTTTCTGCACCTGATTGTCCAGCATACGACATGTTTACACCTCACTAAATGGCCAAACTCCCCACACGGGGCCGTGGTATCGCCACTTGGCGCCAGCACCCGTGAGAGTGATGTTTGTCTGAAGAGGTGGGTGTGCCCGCTTTTGGTCGATGGCAATGCCATTGGGTCCCTCATAGTACAATAAAGTGTCTCTGGCGGTAGTGGTGCGCACCCAACGTCAGACACACCGTTGTAATATGAGGGGCCCTGGGCCTGTACCGCCGGCCACAAGACAGTTCCCCCCCAGCTCAAACAGTGCTCTACCACTTGCAAAATTATCTCTCACAGCTCCACCAATGTTTAGTCTATGCGCTGACATCCTTCAATGCCTGGCACTGACAATACCATTGTATTGACATTTTTGTTATGTTAGGCCTTCGAAGCCTGTCTGCGGTCCCTCCTTCCACTAGGCCTCCACTAACCATTGTACTGCTGCCCGTGTACCCCTGGAACCAATTTTAAATTGCCAACAGCCCTATTTTTTATGTTAGGCCTTCGAAGCCTGTCTGCGGTCCCTCCTACCACTAGGCCTCCACTGACCATTGTACTGCTGCCCTTGTACCACTGGAACCAATTTTAAATTGCCAACAGCCCTATTTTTTTATGTTAGGCCTTCGAAGCCTGTCTGCGGTCCCTCCTTCCACTAGGCCTCCACTGACCATTGTACTGCTGCCCTTGTACCACTGGAACCAATTTTAAATTGCCAACAGCCCTATTTTTTATGTTAGGCCTTCGAAGCCTGTCTGCGGTCCCTCCTTCCACTAGGCCTCCACTGACCATTGTACTGCTGCCCGTGTACCCCTGGAACCAATTTTAAATTGCCAACAGCCCTATTTTTTTATGTTAGGCCTTCGAAGCCTGTCTGCGGTCCCTCCTTCCACTAGGCCTCCACTGACCATTGTACTGCTGCCCTTGTACCACTGGAACCAATTTTAAATTGCCAACAGCCCTATTTTTTTATGTTAGGCCTTCGAAGCCTGTCTGCGGTCCCTCCTTCCACTAGGCCTCCACTGACCACACCACTGCTGCCCGTGTACCCCTGGAACCAATTTAAAATTGCCGACAGCCAGCCCAATTTTATTATGTTAGGCCTTCGAAGCCTGTCTGCGGTCCGTTTTTTCTACTACTACTACACTGACCAGGCCACTGCTGCCCGTGTTCCCCTGGAACCAATTTAAAATTGCCTACAGACATCTGTTATTATGTTAGGCCTTCGATGCCTGTTTGCGGTCACTCCTTCCACTAGGCCTCCACTGACCACACCACTGCTGCCCGTGTACCCCTGGAACCAATTTAAAATTGCCTACAGCCAGCCCAATTTTTTTATTTTAGGCCTTCGATGCCTGTCTGCGGTCCGTTCTTTCTACTACTACTACACTGACCATGCCACTGCTGCCCATGTTCCCCTGGAACCAATTTAAAATTGCCTACAGCCATGTGTTATTATGTTAGGCCTTCGATGCCTGTCTGCGGTCACTCCTTCCACTAGGCCTCCACTGACGACACCACTGCTGCCCGTGTACCCCTGGAACCAATTTAAAATTGCCTACAGCCAGCCCAATTTTTTTATGTTAGGCCTTCGAAGCCTGTCTGCGGTCCGTTCTTTCTACTACTACTACACTGACCAGGCCACTGCTGCCCGTGTTCCCCTGGAACCAATTTAAAATTGCCTACAGCCAGCCCAATTTTTTTATTTTAGGCCTTCGATGCCTGTTTGCGGTCACTCCTTCCACTAGGCCTCCACTGACCACTCCACTGCTGCCCGTGTACCCACGGAACCAATTTAAAATTGCCTACAGGCATGTGTTATTATGTTAGGCCTTCGATGCCTGTCTGCGGTCACTCCTTCCACTAGGCCTCCACTGACCACACCGCTGCTGCCCGTGTACCCCTGGAACCAATTTAAAATTGCCTACAGCCAGCCCAATTTTTTTATTTTAGGCCTTCGATGCCTGTCTGTGGTCCGTTCTTTCTACTACTACTACACTGACCAGGCCACTGCTGCCCGTGTTCCCCTGGAACCAATTTAAAATTGCCTACAGCCATGTATTATTATGTTAGGAATTCGATGCCTGTCTGCGGTCACTCCTTCCACTAGGCCTCCACTGACCACACCACTGCTGCCCGTGTACCCACGGAACCAATTTAAAATTGCCTACAGCCATGTGTTATTATGTTAGGCCTTCAATGCCTGTCTGCGGTCACTCCTTCCACTAGGCCTCCACTGACCACACCACTGCTGCCCGTGTACCCCTGGAACCAATTTAAAATTGCCTACAGCCAGCCCAATTTTTTCATTTTAGGCCTTCGATGCCTGTTTGCGGTCACTCCTTCCACTAGGCCTCCACTGACCACACCACTGCTGCCCGTGTACCCACGGAACCAATTTAAAATTGCCTACAGCCATGTGTTATTATGTTAGGCCTTCGATGCCTGTCTGCGGTCACTCCTTCCACTAGGCCTCCACTGACCACATCACTGCTGCCCGTGTACCCCTGGAACCAATTTAAAATTGCCTACAGCCAGCCCAATTTTTTTATTTTAGGCCTTCGATGCCTGTCTGCGGTCCGTTCTTTCTACTACTACTACACTGACCAGGCCACTGCTGCCCGTGTTCCCCTGGAACCTATTTAAAATTGCCTACAGCCATGTGTTATTATGTTAGGCCTTCGATGCCTGTTTGCGGTCACTCCTTCCACTAGGCCTCCACTGACCACACCACTGCTGCCCGTGTACCCCTGGAACCAATTTAAAATTGCCTACAGCCATCTGTTATTATGTTAGGCCTTCGAAGCGTGTCTGCGGTCCTTCCTTCCAATAGTTCTCCACTGACCAGACCAATGCTGGCCGTGTACCCCTGGAACCCAGCTGAAAGTGCATGTAGCCTCCTTTTTTTCTTTGTTTTATATTTAGAAAGCCCAGATGAACTACGCTGTGCAACGGTTCAAGCTACCCAGTCGACATTTCTTTTGCGAGAAAAGCCATCCCAGCCCTCCACCGGCATGAAAAAGTCTGCATTGTCATAGCACTCAGGCAATCAAACAGTAGAAAGGTGCACCTGACAAGAGACGCATGGACCAGTAGGCATGTCCACAAAAAGTTACGTGTCCATTACGGCGCACTGGGTTAATGTGTTGGATGCATGGTCCACAGGGGACAGCCTACAAAGTCTGTCTGCAGTCCCTAATTCCAATTTTCCTCCGCTGACCACACCACTGCTGCCCGTGTACCCCTGGAACCAATTTTACAGTGTTTACAGCCTAATTTTGTTATGTTAGGCCTACTACGCCTGTCTGCGGTCCCTCCTTCCAATACTCGTCCACTGACCACACCACTGCTGCCCGTGGACCCCTGGAACCTATTTTTAATTGCATAGAGCATCCTTTTTTTAATAGTAGGCGTACAAAGTCTGTCTGCGGTCCACTATTGAAATTGTCCTCCACTGCCCAGAGCACTGCTGCTTGTGTACCCCTGTAACTTTTTTAAGCTGCAGTGAGCCACATTTTTGGTTTAAGTCCTACTACCTGTGTCTGTCTGCGCCACTCAATTCAGCTGTGTTCCTTTGAAAAAAGCTGAGCGTCAATAGTCTTGTTTTCAGCCTCTAGGAATTTTAAAACTGCATTGGGGGTACAACTTTGGTAGGGCCTACTAACGGTGTCTGCCTCCCCAAGGTGTGCCCCAGGTTTCCTCGCCATTGCTTCGATCTTCATGCTCTCGTTTAGTAGTTGTTGGAAACTACACTGCATTAGGCCTACAAATTGGGTATGGGGTGTAGAGAGATGGTGTGTTCAACTCCAAGGTGTTCTCCAGGTTGCCTTTCCTGAGCTTCGATCTTCCGGTTCTCGTTTAGTAGTTGTTGGAAACTACGCTGCATTAGGCCTACAAATTGGGTATGGGGTGTAGAGAGATGGTGTGTTCCACTCCAAGGTGTTCCCCAGGTTTCGTCCACATTGCTTCGGTCTTCCGACTCTCGTTTAGTAGTTGTAGAAAACTACACTGCATTAGGCCTACAAATTGGCTAAGGGGTGTAGAGAGATGGTGTGTTCCACTCCAAGGTGTTCCCCAGGTTTCGTCCACATTGCTTCGGTCTTCCGACTCTCGTTTAGTAGTTGGAGAAAACTACACTGCATTAGGCCTACAAATTGGGTATGGGGTGTAGAGAGATGGTGTGTTCCACTCCAAGGTGTTCCCCAGGTTTCCTCTCCATTGCTTCGATCTTCATGCTCTCGTTTAGTAGTTGTTGGAAACTACACTGCATTAGGCCTACAAATTGAGTATGGGGTGTAGAGAGATGGTGTGTTCCACTCCAAGGTGTTCTCCAGGTTGCCTTTCCCGAGCTTCGATCTTCCGGCTCTCGTTTAGTAGTTGTTGGAAACTACGCTACATTAGGCCTACAAATTGGGTATGGGGTGTAGAGAGATGGTGTGTTCCACTCCAAGGTGTTCCCCAGGTTTCCTCGCCAATGCTTCGATCTTCATGCTCTCGTTTAGTAGTTGTTGGAAACTACACTGCATTAGGCCTACAAATTGGGTATGGGGTGTAGAGAGATGGTGTGTTCCACTCCAAGGTGTTCTCCAGGTTGCCTTTCCTGAGCTTCGATCTTCCGGTTCTCTTTTAGTAGTTGTTGGAAACTACACTGCATTAGGCCTACAAATTGGGTATGGGGTGTAGAGAGATGGTGTGTTCCACTCCAAGGTGTTCCCCAGGTTTCCTCTCCATTGCTTCGATCTTCATGCTCTCGTTTAGTAGTTGTTGGAAACTACGCTGCATTAGGCCTACAAATTGGGTATGGGGTGTAGAGAGATGGTGTGTTCCACTCCAAGGTGTTCTCCAGGTTGCCTTTCCTGAGCTTCGATCTTCCGGCTCTCGTTTAGTAGTTGTTGGAAACTACGCTGCATTAGGCCTACAAATTGGGTATGGGGTGTAGAGAGATGGTGTGTTCTACTCCAAGGTGTTCCCCAGGTTTCCTCGCCAATGCTTCGATCTTCATGCTCTCGTTTAGTAGTTGTTGGAAACTACACTGCATTAGGCCTACAAATTGGGTATGGGGTGTAGAGAGATGGTGTGTTCCACTCCAAGGTGTTCTCCAGGTTGCCTTTCCTGAGCTTCGATCTTCCGGCTCTCGTTTAGTAGTTGTTGGAAACTACACTGCATTAGGCCTACAAATTGGGTATGGGGTGTAGAGAGATGGTGTGTTCCACTCCAAGGTGTTCCCCAGGTTTCCTCTCCATTGCTTCGATCTTCATGCTCTCGTTTAGTAGTAGTTGGAAACTACGCTGCATTAGGCCTACAAATTGGGTATGGGGTGTAGAGAGATGGTGTGTTCCACTCCAAGGTGTTCTCCAGGTTGCCTTTCCTGAGCTTCGATCTTCTGGCTCTCGTTTAGTAGTTGTTGGAAACTACGCTGCATTAGGCCTACAAATTGGGTATTGGGTGTAGAGAGATGGTGTGTTCCACTCCAAGGTGTTCCCCAGGTTTCCTGTCCATTGCTTCGATCTTCATGCTCTCGTTTAGTAGTTGTTGGAAACTACACTGCATTAGGCCTACAAATTGGGTATGGGGTGTAGAGAGATGGTGTGTTCCACTCCAAGGTGTTCCCCAGGTTTCGTCCACATTGCTTCGGTCTTCCGACTCTCGTTTAGTAGTTGTAGAAAACTACACTGCATTAGGCCTACAAATTGGGTATGGGGTGTAGAGAGATGGTGTGTTCCACTCCAAGGTGTTCCCCAGGTTTCCTCTCCATTGCTTCGATCTTCATGCTCTCGTTTAGTAGTTGTTGGAAACTACACTGCATTAGGCCTACAAATTGGGTATGGGGTGTAGAGAGATGGTGTGTTCCACTTCAAGGTGTTCCCCAGGTTTCCTCTCCATTGCTTCGATCTTCATGCTCTCGTTTAGTAGTTGTTGGAAACTACGCTGCATTAGGCCTACAAATTGGGTATGGGGTGTAGAGAGATGGTGTGTTCCACTCCAAGGTGTTCTCCAGGTTGCCTTTCCTGAGCTTCGATCTTCTGGCTCTCGTTTAGTAGTTGTTGGAAACTACGCTGCATTAGGCCTACAATTTGGGTATGGGGTGTAGAGAGATGGTGTGTTCCACTCCAAGGTGTTCCCCAGGTTTCCTGTCCATTGCTTCGATCTTCATGCTCTCGTTTAGTAGTTGTTGGAAACTAGACTGCATTAGGCCTACAAATTGGGTATAGGGTGTAGAGAGATGGTGTGTTCCACTCCAAGGTGTTCCCCAGGTTTCGTCCACATTGCTTCGGTCTTCCGACTCTCGTTTAGTAGTTGTAGAAAACTACACTGCATTAGGCCTACAAATTGGGTATGGGGTGTAGAGACATGGTGTGTTCCACTCCAAGGTGTTCCCCAGGTTTCCTCTCTATTGCTTCGATCTTCATGCTCTCGTTTAGTAGTTGTTGGAAACTACACTGCATTAGGCCTACAAATTGGGTATGGGGTGTAGAGAGATGGTGTGTTCCACTCCAAGGTGTTCTCCAGGTTGCCTTTCCTGAGCTTCGATCTTCCGGCTCTCGTTTAGTAGTTGTTGGAAACTACACTGCATTAGGCCTACAAATTGGGTATGGGGTGTAGAGAGATGGTGTGTTCCTCTCCAAGGTGTTCTCCAGGTTGCCTTTCCTGAGCTTCGATCTTCCGGCTCTCGTTTAGTAGTTGTTGGAAACTACGCTGCATTAGGCCTACAAATTGGGTATGGGGTGTAGAGAGATGGTGTGTTCCACTCCAAGGTGTTCCCCAGGTTTCCTCGCCAATGCTTCGATCTTCATGCTCTCGTTTAGTAGTTGTTGGAAACTACACTGAATTAGGCCTACAAATTGGGTATGGGGTGTAGAGAGATGGTGTGTTCCACTCCAAGGTGTTCTCCAGGTTGCCTTTCCTGAGCTTCGATCTTCCGGCTCTCATTTAGTAGTTGTTGGAAACTACACTGCATTAGGCCTACAAATTGGGTATGGGGTGTAGAGAGATGGTGTGTTCCACTCCAAGGTGTTCCCCAGGTTTCCTCTCCATTGCTTCGATCTTCATGCTTTCGTTTAGTAGTTGTTGGAAACTACGCTGCATTAGGCCTACAAATTGGGTATGGGGTGTAGAGAGATGGTGTGTTCCACTCCAATGTGTTCTCCAGGTTGCCTTTCCTGAGCTTTGATCTTCATGCTCTCGTTTAGTAGTTGTTGGAAACTACGCTGCATTAGGCCTACAAATTGGGTATGGGGTGTAGAGAGATGGTGTGTTCCACTCCAAGGTGTTCCCCAGGTTTCCTGTCCATTGCTTTGATCTTCATGCTCTCGTTTAGTAGTTGTTGGAAACTACACTGCATTAGGCCTACAAATTGGGTATGGGGTGTAGAGAGATGGTGTGTTCCACTCCAAGGTGTTCCCCAGGTTTCGTCCACATTGCTTCGGTCTTCCGACTCTCGTTTAGTAGTTGTAGAAAACTACACTGCATTAGGCCTACAAATTGGGTATGGGGTGTAGAGAGATGGTGTGTTCCACTCCAAGGTGTTCCCCAGGTTTCCTCTCCATTGCTTCGATCTTCATGCTTTCGTTTAGTAGTTGTTGGAAACTACGCTGCATTAGGCCTACAAATTGGGTATGGGGTGTAGAGAGATGGTGTGTTCCACTCCAAGGTGTTCCCCAGGTTTCCTGTCCATTGCTTTGATCTTCATGCTCTCGTTTAGTAGTTGTTGGAAACTACACTGCATTAGGCCTACAAATTGGGTATGGGGTGTAGAGAGATGGTGTGTTCCACTCCAAGGTGTTCCCCAGGTTTCGTCCACATTGCTTCGGTCTTCCGACTCTCGTTTAGTAGTTGTAGAAAACTACACTGCATTAGGCCTACAAATTGGGTATGGGGTGTAGAGAGACGGTGTGTTACACTCCAAGGTGTTCCCCAGGTTTCGTCCACATTGCTTCGATCTTCCGACTCTCGTTTAGTAGTTGTTGAAAACTACACTGCATTAGGCCTACAAATTGGGTATGGGGTGTAGAGAGATGGTGTGTTACACTCCAAGGTGTTCTCCAGGTTGCCTTTCCTGAACTTCTATCTTCAGGCTCTCATTAAATTGTGGTTAAATGGAACAACTGCATTTGGCGTACTAGTTGGTTTGGGGCCTACTATCGGTGTCTGCCACTCCTTGCTGTTCTCCTGGTTTCCTGTCCTGAAATTCCATTTTCAGGCTCTCGTTAAGTAGTTGTTAATGTTAGACTGCATTTGGCCTACTAGTTGGGTTGGGGCCTACTATCGGTGTCTGCCACTCCTTGCTGTTCTCCTCCACTGAACAAAGCTGTGCCGCCTGTTTACTACGGTTGCCAATTTTGAACTGCATTTCGACTACTTACTGATTTGGGCCTACTCTCTGTGTCAGCCTCTCATTCCAGTTGTCCTCCACTGCAATGCCCCCTGGTTAGTCCTGTGTTACCAATTTTGAACTGCATTTAGCCAACTTTATTCTTTGGGCCTATATCTGTGTTTCCTCCTCATCCTGCCCATTGCCCAGCCAGTGATAGATGAGTCTGCTGGTACATTGACCCATAATGCAAAATTCCCCGTGCATGCTACACAGCAAGATTGTGACCCTGCTGAAAGTCAGGTTCCTCTTCCCGCATAACATACCACCTTACACGGGGACAAAGAGGAAGGTGCAGATGAAAGTGCAGGTTCCTTCATCAGGTGGGGGGAGGAATACTAGTTGGCGACGTCACTGGCACAGGGCCTCTCATAGTACGCAAAAGTGTTGCTGCCGGTGGGAGGCGCCCCCGCCGTGCAAACACACCGCTGTACTTTGAGGGGCCCTGTGCCAGTGCCAATGCCAACGAGTGGGCCCCCCCTGCTTGCTCAGGATCACAGCACTTGCAAAGTTGAAATACTTACCTCTCCCTGCTCCACTGCCGTGACGTGGTCCAGATTTACTGGGCCCACTAATTACTTGAACCAGCACTACCCCCCACAACTTTAGCCAAATGACCCCCAATTTCAAATGCCTTCCAATTATTATAAGGTAAATTATGATTGACAAGCTTCTGTAACAAGAATGGATGTTTTTGCCATTAAAATGGGCAGTGTAGGTGTTTTCCTGGCCTCCACTCACTGCCGACTATGCTCCCCCATTGACTTGCATTGGGTTTCGTGTTTCGGGCGATACCCGACTTTTCGCCATAATCGGCCGATTCCACTCGACTCGACTTCTAAGATAGTCGGGTTTCGTGAAACACGACTCGACTCTAAAAAGGTCAAGGTCGCTCAACCCTAATGGCGACCCAATGTCATCAAGACAACATCTGGGTCATCAGAGGAAGGAAACTTGCTGATCATGCGTAGTACATGATCAACAACTTTCTCTGGCAGTGCAGAGCTGACAGTTTGTACAGCACAGGGGTGCTGCTGTATTTCGATGTTGTACAAGCAATCAGCCTGCAAAAATGATGTTCCCATAATGGGACAAAGTAAAAAAGTTAAAAAAGTAAAAAACATTTTTTAAACAGTTATAGAAATATTTTTAAAAAAATCTAAAAAATAAGAAAAATCTAAATATCTTGTATTGATAAATAAATATTTGTATGACAGAAAATATAAACAGCAAAAGTACACATATTTGGTATCGCCAAGTCCGCAACAACCCGACCTATAAAACTGTCCCACGCGTTAATCCCTTTAGCGAACACCATAACAAATAATTAAAGAACAAAACAAAAAACAACGCTTTATCATCATACCGCACCGAACGAAAAGTGAAATAAAACGCGAACAAAAAGATGGATGTAAATAAACATGGTACAGCGGAAAATGTCATATTGTCCTGCAAAAAGCAAGCTGCCATACAGCTCCTTCAGCAGAAAAATAAAAGTTATAGCTCTCAGAATAAAGAGATACAAAAATAACTATTTTTTCTGTAAAATAGTTTCTGTGTAAAAGCGCCAAAACATCAAAAGATATAGATGAGATATTGATGTAATCGTACTGACACGAAGAATAAAACTGCCTTATCAATTTTACCACACACGGATTGGCAAATCCCCCCCCCCAAAAAAAAAAAAATTCTAAATTGCTGGTTTTTGTTCATTCTGAATCCCAAAATTCAGAATAGAAAGTGATCAAAAGATGTCATGTGCCCGAAAATGTCAACTCGTCCATGAAAAAACAAGATCTCACATGACTCCGTGGGCCAAGAAATGGAAAAATTATATCTCTCAAAATGTGGTGATGCAAAAAATTATTTTTTGCAATAAAAATTGTCTTTTAGTGTGTGACAGCAGCCAAACATAAAAACCAGCTAGAAATCTGTTATCGCTGTAATCACACTGACCCGAAGAATAAAGTCTAAAGTCGCCTAATCACTTAAACTGAACGGAGTAAAGATAAATAAAACCAATTCTTCACCTGTTGTTGTTTTTTTTCATTCTGTCTCCCAAAGATCGCAGTAAGGCTCGGAGCACATTTATCCTGCACTCTGCGCTGAGCACTTACACTGGGATTTCCATGTAAATCTCTGAAATACGTAATTCAAGCAGAACCCCTGGCAGAAGATTCCCTATAATGAGGCACATGGAGGCACTGTGTTGCCCTCTGACCTGTGATCCAGCGGTGTCTGTCTTTTTAAGATTGCATAAAAGTGCCATCTGCAACAGTTTGGGGCACTTCTGAAAAGCAGGACATGGCTGAACAGAGGCCAGATGGAGTCCAGAGTGACTCTGCTGCCTCATTATAGTGAATATATCTTTCGGGGGTTTCATGTGAGTCACGTCACTAAGAGAATTAGATGGAAATCCCAATCCCAGCACCTTGAGGGGTGCAGTTTTTAGAATGGGGTCACTTTTGGGTTTCTTCTATCATATAGACCCCTCAAAGTGACTTCAAATATAATGTGGTCCCTAAAAAAATGGTTTTGCAAAATTTGTTGGAAAAATGAAAAATCACTGGTAAACCTTTAACTCTCATAACTTCCTAAAAAAACCATAAATTGGTTCCAAAATTGTGCTGATGTAAAGTAGACATGTGTGAAATGTTACTTATTAACAATTTTGAGTGACATATCATTGTGATTTCAGGGAATGAAAATTCAAAGTTGGAAAATTGCAAAGTTTTCAAGATTTTCACCAAATTTCTGTGTTTTTTTTTTTTTACCAATAAACGAAAGTCATGCCGAGGTAATTTTATGACTATCATAATGTAAATTATGTCAGGAAAAACAGTCTCAGATTCAGTGAGATCCGTTGAAGCGTTCCAGAATTATTACCTCATAAATTGCCAGTGGTCAGAATTGTAAAAATTGGCCTGGTCATTAACATGCAAACCACCTTCTGGGTTAAAGGGGTTAAAAAACAGAATGCTCAGCCAATCAGGAGAAAGACCTTTTGGTGGAACAACTGTATTTGTAATAAGCAAGAATCATAATCAAATGACAATAAAAAATACCAAGGGGTCCTGGGAAGCTTAATAGGTATTTTCATCTTCAATATCCTATTCCAATATGAAGTAAATGTAATAATAATAATAATAATAATAATAATAATAATATTAGCAAATACCTCAAATTAGAAATGTAGGCAAGTTGTATCTTGATCACATGATACTTTTTATACATGTTGTTCTACTCCAAGCTGTTCAGGCTTGAGAGCCAGCTACCAGTTAAGTAAATCAGGTGATGTGCATCTCTGTCGTGAGGAGGGGTGTTGTCTAATGACATCAAAACCCTATATAAGGGGTGCTTAATTATTAGGCAACTTCCTTTCCTTTGGCAAAATGGGTCAGAAGAGAGATTTGACGGGCTCTGAAAAGTCCAAAATTGTGAGAAGTCTTGCAGAGGGATGTAGCAGTCTTGAAATTGCCAAACTTTTGAAGCATGATCACTGAACAATCAAGCGTTTCATGGCAAATAGCCAGCATGGTCGCAAGAAGCGTGTTGGGCAAAAAAGGTGCAAAATAACTGCCCATGAATTGAGGAAAATCAAGCGTGAACCTGCCAAGATGCCATTTGCCACCAGTTTTGCCATATTTCAGAGCTGCAACGTTACTGGAGTAACAAAAAGCACAAGGTGTGTGATACTCAGGGACATGGCCAAGGTAAGGAAGGCTGAAAAACGACCATCTTTGAACAAGAAACATAAGATAACATGTCAAGAGTGGGCCAAGAAATATCTTAAGACTGACTTTTTAAAGGTTTTATGGACTGATGAAATGAGAGGGACTCTTGATGGGCCAGATGGATGGGCCAGAGGCTGGATCAGTAAAGGGCAGAGAGCTACACTCCGACTCAAACACCAGCAAGGTGGAGGTGGGGTACTGGTATGGGCTGGTATCATCAAAGATGAACTTGTGGAACCTTTTCAGGTTGAGGATGGAGTGAAGCTTAACTCCTAGACCTACTGCCAGTTTCTGGAAGAGAACTTCTTCAAGCAGTGGTACAGGAAGAAGTCGGTATTGCTCAAGAAAAACATGATTTTCATGCAGGACAATGCTCCATCACATGCCTCCAACTACTCCACAGCATGGCTGGACAGTAAAGGTCTCAAAGAAGAAAAAATAATGACATGGCCCCCTTGTTCACCTGATCTGAACCCCATAGAGAACCTATGGTCTCTCATAAAATGTGAGATTTACAGGGAGGGAAAGCAGTACACCACTCGGAAGAGTGTCTGGGAGGCTGTGGTGGCTGCTGCACGCAATGTTGATCATAAACAAATCAAGAAACTGACAGAATCTATGGATGGAAGGCTGCTGAGTGTCATCATAAAGAAAGGTGGCTATATTGGTCACTAATTTTTTGGGGTTTTGTTTTTGCTTGTCAGTAATGTTTATTTCTACATTTTGTGCAGTTATATTGGTTTACCTGGTGAAAATAATCAAGTGAAATGGAAATATATTTGGTTTTTATTAAGTTGACTAATAATTCTGCACAGTAATAGTTACCTGCACAAACAGATATCCTCCTAAGATAGCCAAATCTAAAAAAAAAAACACTCCAACTTCCAAAAATATTAATCTTTGATATTTATGAGTCTTTTGGGTTGATTGAGAACATAGTAGTTCATCAATAATAAATATAATCCTCTAAAATACAACTTGCCTCATAATTCTGCACACAGTGTAGTATAGCTTTCTGATTTACTGTCTCTTTCCTCATATGCAGGCATTGCAGGACCTTAGTTATCCATATTGGGATAGGATCTTGGAGATGGGAATACCCCTTTAAGTTGAAGAGTCACACCACCTAATACAAACTGATGCTTCATCCTTGAGGAAACATAATGTCCATTCACACTTTAAGCTGTAATATGTGGAAGGAGTAGCTGAAATTGTCCCTAGGAAACTTATCAGAAACAAGGTATAACAGTCATAGTGGCCTAATTTCAGATCATTACCTCCAAGATGTAATGGAATGTATGTAACATACTCCCAGGACAGAAACTAAAAGTGTAGAAACATAGTTTGCTTGACACCATTAAGATATGTAGATAGAACTAGTTTCACTTCTATGGATCACGCTGTCTGTATAATGTGTTCTGAATCTTTGAACAATGACATATTAGGTACATATTTCATAGCTTTGTCTACATTCCGAGGTTTCAGAGTGGGATGTGTGCAACAAGAAGAGAATTGGTACTAAAAACGGTGAACGGGACAGCACTCCCAGGTCAAGAAGAATCACAGATGGATGACTAGGATGGTTTGTTCCTTTTATTTCATAAGTTTGATACATGTTGATCAGCTAGTCCGAAGAAGAAGAGTTACACAAGTGGAAATGTGTTCCTGTAAGAACAAATACAAATTGTTTTATTTTTGTCATCCATCTGTTAATCCCATCTCTTAATCTGGGAGCGTGGCCTTGCTGACGGTTTTTCTACTTTCACCAATTATGATTTTTCGCCTAGCTGCAAACGAAGACCGAGCGTGGTCTGTAATGCTTTTATTTAGTGAATGAGTTTGTGCTTCAATAACATAACTTATGCTGAGCATTCAGTTTACTCTGTAAACCTTATGTCATTAGAATTTAATTTCATTACAATATAACCTTTGAATAAAGCTGTCAATGTAAAAGACAATATTTCAGAGGCTTAGGTCCTGTTCAGATGCACAAGGTAAATTAATTTATAGGCTTCTTTTGTTAGATAGGGGTTAAAGTGTGTCCTTCCATCCTCTAGAGTTTGGTTAAAAATTCTATGTTTAACAGATGCCATAATAGCCTATGAATGTCACATGTGTCACAACTCTGTTGTCAGGTGTCCTGGGACAAGGGGCTCCTTCTCTTTCCTTAACGCTAGGGGCGCCTTATCTTGCCCTATTCCACGTATTACTTCTGATGGTTAAGACGCTGGGGCCACGTACCTTGCCTTACCTCTTTAATCCACCCTCAGTCTGTACCTTTTCCCCACCCAGCAAAGAGGGGAGTATTAGTATACCACAATACACCAACCATACTAACAAGGTAATACGAACAGGAATAAAATACCAATCATATAAATATATACAGTACACATTAACAACAAAAGTAAACACTGGAAAGCGGCGGATGGGAATAAAACAAAGTAAATGAAGAAAGGGAATTATCACACATTCAAAACCTAGCAACAGTCACAGATAAATCCACGAAACACCTACTCCAATTTCAACCAACAACAACCTCATACCATGCAGCATAAGCTACTCTGACAATGAGTGCTAGCTAGGACCCAGTTTATATAGGAGATGGCAGTGGCTAACAGTGCACAGCTGAGAGCATCAAGGAGCTCTCAACTGAGCAGGTTAACCCTGGCACTGCTAAAAGAAATGTACACAGTTTAATATGAATGTGAAGTGATTCTAATCAGTACAGGAGTAGGAGAAATCAGATGCTGCGGTCTTCTGGCTCCTCTCTATCATAGTAAACACACTTCTGTATGGCATCTATCACTGGTTTCTGCAACTTTTATACTACAATATTGTCAGTGTGGGGGAGTTGAGATGAGCAGAGCTGTGTGTCATTACAAACACTACTTGCATCTCTTCTCTCACAGATTTGTCAGCTGTGCTCAAACTGCTTCGACCTGTAGGAGAAGAAAAATAACTTTTATTATACTCATCTGTGGGGCGGTCCAGTCCGATGAGTGTCCCTGGTCTGGGTCCGGCGCCTCCCATCTTCTTATGATCCTCATCCTCCTGCTTGCTTCATGTGGATGATGCATCCTTGCATCCTCCACACAAGCTCCCCGGAATTGCACTCCTGTGCAGGTGTACTTATCTGCCCTGATGAGGGCAGAGCAAAGTACTGCAGTGCGCAGGCGCGGGGAAAGCTCAGAGAGGCCTAGCGCTGGTGCACTGCAGGACTTTGCTCAGCCGAGAATGGAACTGTTTAATCTAGGTGAGGTCAAACTTAGGCTTTGGAAACTTGTAGTATTATGTCCCTGAACCACCAGTTATATCTTTTTTTAATAAATGACCGTATCCTGCTAGTTTTAGAAGCCGCTAGTTCCCTGAGAATCTGCCAGTCAACTTATTCTCACAGAGAGTTTGTAACTATGTTATCTGTTTTTTTCCCAGCTCTTCTCAGCCAATTTATGATGACAAATTTCAGATCTACAGTACTTTGATGTGGTCTGTGGTCATTCATCAACTGAGAGGAAAGAGAGAGATAAAAAGACATTAAAGTTACTGTCAGAACAAGATGACTATCAGATTATTTTAACGAAACCCAACGCAAAAAATTATTTTTCGCTCCAAATTCATGCTTTCATGTAAAAATTACTCAAATTATGTTAACAAGCTAATCTAAAGCCAAAATATTGCTTTCTAGACTTTCCAATCTATTTTAAGGCTACCGTCAACATGGTGTATGTAAACTGGCCCACTGTAGTGAAATAGAAATCTGTTTGTTAACAATTGCTTGTGCAATGTAGACACATTAACTGCTTCCAAATTACCCACAGACTTAAACGTCTGTGAAGTAGCGGCTAATACTCTGCAGTGACGTGTAGCTGCGGGTCAGAGTCCCCATAGAGAAGGCACCATCTGTGCCACCTCGATTTCTGTATGCACAGTGCTAAATAAGAACTGTGTAGGCCGTAATAGGAAACGCTAACGGTGCTTCCTCCCTCATATGCAGTGGTCATGTGATCACTTAGTATAGGGGGATCAGGAGCTGACTTACCATTAACCTGGTCATTTTTAGGTTACTTTTCTGATAATACATTTTCCTTGTCAATTATTCTCTTCTGGAGGCTTCTTGTGCTTGATTGTTTAGTATTTTTGCATGTAATCTTTTCATGTGCAAAAAAATGATGTTTGTCACATTGGAAGTGATGAATAAACAGATATCTGCACCAT
Organism: Ranitomeya imitator; assembly: GCF_032444005.1. Taxonomy (NCBI): domain Eukaryota; kingdom Metazoa; phylum Chordata; class Amphibia; order Anura; family Dendrobatidae; genus Ranitomeya; species Ranitomeya imitator. Next base: position 989,069,893 of record NC_091282.1, read on the forward strand.
GTGCTTGCTGCACATGTATTTTACAATACTACCACCATGTGCACTTTGTTTCTGTACAATGTGAGCGCTGTTTGCACTTTGTCTTTGTTTATGAAATGTCACAAACATGAAAATATATTATTTTTCATGGACAAAAAACCAAGGGCATATTATTTAAAGCTTGCTTGGAAAAAAATGAATGAAGCCAGCAATTGTTTTGTTTGTATAAATAGAAAATCCATTGTTGTGATGGTTTGCAAACATTGTGCATATTCAGTGCCTATAAACCCTTACTTCCTATGCCTTCATGTTATTAAATACATTCCCCACTGAACATGGCAGAGCACCCCCTGATACAGTCATATGGCCTTGGGATGCCACCATACTGGGTGCAACAATGGCATAACTTGAAGCTTGTGGGTACCAATGCAAAATCTCAAACAAGGCCCACAACTATCATTGGTCTTTATGAGCATTGGTTTTCTCATAGTGGACCTTTTGGGCCTTCCTAGCCTCCAGGACCTAGGTGTGACTACAACCCCTGAATCCCCTATACTTAACACCCAGACGTACAATGCTTATAGCAAATACGGTAATATCTTCATTAGTGATGAGCGAATATACTCGTTACTCGAGATTTTACGAGTATTTGTAAGTGCTCGGAGTTTTAGTTTTCTTCGCCGCAGCTGAATGATTTACATCTGTTAGCCAGCATAAGTACATGTGGGGGTTGCCTGGTTGCTAGGGAATCCCCACATGTAATCAAGCCTGCTAACAGATGTGAATCATGCAGCTGCTGCAAGGAAAACTAAATCTTACAAATACTCAGAGGACACCCGAGCGTGCTCGGGAAATCTCGAGTAACGAGTATATTCGCTCATCACTAATCTTCATACATATGGCATCTATTTTTTTTATTTTTTAAGTGCACGTTGGCAGAACCTTGTCAGTCAGCATCAGCGGGCAGGAAGAAGCCACAGGGGCTCTGCCTGTACGACTAGTTAATAGCGTGGCTTGGTCTAAGGTGGCTATTAAAAGCATGTTTCTCTCTAGAACGCTGCAAACTTACATGGCAGTGATCATACTATCAGTGACTGATACATGCTGCCCACAGTTTGGGTGTCATGTGTCAGTAGACAGATTCTTTTGAAAGGGAACCTGTCACCCCCAAAATCGAGGGTGAGCTAAGCCCACCAGCATCAGGGGTTTATCTACAGCATTCTGTAATGCTGTAGATAAGCCCCCAATGTATCCTGAAAGATGAGAAAAAGAGGTTAGAATATACTCACCCAGGGGCTGTCCCAGTCCTGGTCCGGTCCGATGGGTGTCGCGGTCCGGTCCAGCGCCTCCCATCTTCATCAGATGACATCCTCTTCTGGTCTTCATGCTGCGGCTCCGGCGCAGGTGTACTTTGTCTGCCCTGTTGAGAGCAGAGCAAAGTACTGCAGTGCGCAGGCGACGGGCCTCTCTGACCTTTCCCAGCGCCTGCGCACTGCAGTACTTTGCTCTGGCCTCAACTGGGCAGACAAAGTACGCCTGCGCCGTAGCTGCAGCATGAAGACCAGAAGAGGACGTCATCGTAAGAAGATGGGAGGCCCACCGGATCGGACCGCCCACCCACGTGAGCATAATCTAACCTCTTTTTCTCATCTTTTAGGATACATCGGGAGCTTATCTACAGCATTACAGAATGCTGTAGATAAGTCCCTGATGCCAGTAGGCTTAGCTCGATTTTGGGGGTGACAGGTTCCCTTTAAGACTACACCCAAAATAGGCCAGTAAGCTTAATCTCTACTGTGGATAAAATACTGGAGGGTATTCTAAGAGATACTATACAGGGGTATCTGAAGGGGAATAACCTCATGACCCAATATCAGCATGGGTTTACTAGAGACCATTCCTGTCAGACTAATTTGATCAGTTTCTGCGAAGAGGTAAGTTCCGGATTGTACAAAGGGATTGCAGTGGACATAGTGTATATGGACTTTTTAAAGCTTTTGATACAGTGCCACACAAAAGGTTGATACATAAAATGAGAACAATGGGGATAGGGGAAAATATGTGTAAGTGGGTTAAGAGCTGGCTCAGGGATAGAAAACAAAGGGTGTCAATTAATGGAGCACACTCGGACTGGGTAACAGTTAGCAGTGGGGTAGCACAGGGGTCAGTATTGGTCTCTCTTCTTTTTAACATATTTATTAATGACGTTGTAGGGGTCATACAATCAATATTTGCAGATGACACTAAACTCTGCAGAGTAATCAATACAGAGGAGGATAATTTTATATTACAGGATTTATGTAAACTAGAAGCTTGGACTGATAAATGGCAAATGAGCTTTAATAGGGATAAATGTAAGGTCATGCACTTGGATGGAGCAAATAAGATGTATAATTATGTGCTCAATTATTATTATTTATAATTATAGCGCCATTTATTCCATGGCGCTTTACATGTGGGGAGGGGTATACATAATAAAAACAAGCACAAAAATCTTGAACAATACAAGTCACAACTGGTACAGGAGGAGAGAGGACCCTGCCTGCGATGGCTCACAATCTACAAGGGATGGGTGAGGATACAGTAGGTGAGTGTTGAGCTGGTCGTGCAGCGGTTTGGTCGATCGGTGGTTACTGCAGGTTGTAGGCTTGTCGGAAGAGATAGGTCTTCAGGTTCTTTTTGAAGGTTTCGATGGTAGGCGAGAGTCTGATGTGTTGTGGTAGAGAGTTCCAGAGTAGGGGTGATGTGTTGTGAATTCTGTGGCAGAGCTCCCTTCTGTGGTCACAAGTGGTACTTCGGCTGGTTCTCTCTGTGAGCTTCCGTTGGTGGAGGAAAGTGGTACTGCGGCTTCTGAGTTTCCTTCCTCAGGTGATGTGGTGAAGTCGTTAGGTGCTGCTCTATTTAACTCCACCTAGTGCTTTGATCCTGGCCTCCAGTCAATGTTCTAGTATTGGACCTGTTTCCTCCTGGATCGTTCCTGTGGCCTGCTGCTCTGCATAGCTAAGTTCCTCTTTGCTATTTGTTTGCTGTTTTTTTTCTGTCCAGCTTGTCAATTTGTTTTTTTCTGCTTGCTGGAAGCTCTGGGACGCAGAGGGTGTACCTCCGTGCCGTTAGTTTGGTACGGAGGGTCTTTTTGCCCCCTTTGCGTGGTTTTTGTAGGGTTTTGTGTTGACCGCAAAGTTACCTTTCCTATCCTCGCTCTGTTCAGAAAGTTGGGCCTCACTTTGCTAAATCTATTTCATCTCTACGTTTGTCTTTTCATCTTAACTCACAGTCATTATATGTGGGGGCTGCCTTTTCCTTTGGGGTATTTCTCTGAGGCAAGGTAGGCTTATTTTCTATCTTCAGGCTAGCTAGTTTCTCAGGCTGTGCCGAGTTGCATAGGGAGCGTTAGGCGCAATCCACGGCTGCCTTTAGTGTGGTTGGAGAGGATTAGGGATTGCGGTCAACAGAGTTCCCACGTCTCAGAGCTCGTTCTTGTTTTTTAGGGTTATTGCCAGGTCACTGTATGTGCGCTGACCTCTATGTCCATTGTGGTACTGAATTACCTTTCATAACAGTGATGCGCGAGAGAAATCTTGTATTCGATTGTGGGAAGAGGAGATAAGAGGGGAGTAGAGAAGGAGATCTTGTGAGAATCGGAGGTTGCGTGCAGGAAAGTACCGGGAGACGAGGTCACAGATGTATGGAGGAAATAGGTTGTGGATGGCTTTGTATGTCATGGTTAGGCTTTTGCACTTGAGTCTCTGGGTTATGGGGAGCCAGTGAAGGGATTGACAGAGGGGAGAGGCCGGGGATTAGCGGGGGACAGGTGGATTAGTCAGGCAGCAGAGTTCAGAATAGATTGGAGGGGTGTGAGAGTGTTAGAAGGGAGGCCACAGAGCAGGAGGTTACAGTAGTCGAGGTGGGAGATGATGAGGGCATGGACTAGGGTTTTTTCAGATTCTTGGTTTAGGAATGTACGGATCCGTGAAATATTTTTAAGTTGAAGGCGGCAGGAAGAGGAGAGGGCTTGGATATGTGGTTTGAGAAATCAGTATCAAGGATTGCCCAAGACAGCGAGCTTGTGGGACTGGGGAGAGTGGGCAGCCATTTACTGTAATGGACAGGTTCGTTGGGGCGGTCGCGTGAGATGGGGTAAAGACAATGAATTCTGTTATGTCCATGTTAAGTTTTAGAAATCTAGTGGACAAGAAGGATGAAATAGCGGTCAGACATTGAGGGATTCTGGTTAGTAGGGTGGTGATATCTGGTCCAGAGATGTAGATCTGTGTGTCGTCAGCATAGAGGTGATACTGATAACCGTGAGATTCTATGAGCTGTCCCAGGCCAAAGGTGTAGATGGAGAAGAGCAGGGGCCCTAGAACTGAACCTTGCGGGACTCCGACAGATAGGGGGCGAGATGAAGAGGTGGTGTGTGAGTCCAACATACAGGCTCTCCATGCATGTGTTGTGACTGTGACACAGCCGCGACACATACAGCTGCAGCATCGGACAGCTGATTATCGGGAGCACTCCAGGTATCCAGATTCCCGATGCAGCTATTCGGTAAGTGCTATAGCTATTCGGATAGGGAGTTAAGTACTTTCACTTAAGTTTATGTTCTCGTTTGGAACTTTAATACTAGAAAGTCCACCTCCTTGCTAAAACAAGGAGTTAGCAAGTCAGACATGTCATTTTACGTTACATACTTTTACACGTGTCCTATCTGCGTGCCCTCAGCCACTGTGATCGGCACAGCTATCCGTACATTCCATAGTGTTTTGTTATGCATACAATACAATTACAATACTGACCTCTTGTGGAAAAATCTTCAACTACATATTTCTCAAAACAAGTTAAAGGGAGCTTAATTTTAAGGATGATTACAAAATGAAGTAGTATTTTGCTGCAATACAACCTGTATATATATAAATATTTTTGTAATCTGATTTGTGTGCAATGCATCAGAACTAAACAGTCTAAGTTAGTAAAGTGAAGTGAGAAAAATAAAGGCATAAATTAAATTTATGGGATCAAATAACTAAAAATTCGCATGTACATATGTATTCACTCCTTTTGCGATTAAACCACTAAAAATTTCTGGTGCAAAACAATTACCTTCATAAGTCACATGCAAAGTGAAAGGAAGACCACTTGTGCACAATCTAAGTGTCATATGTTCTGTCAGTATATACACAGCTTTTCTGAAAGGCCACAGAGGCGGCAACACCATTAAGCAAGTTCTCCACTAACCATAAAACACCATGAAGCCCTATGAGATCTCCAAACAAGTCAGGGACCACCAAAACTCTCAGCCCTGGCAAGCAGGGCATTACTCAGAGAGGCAGCACAGAGACGTAACCTTGAAGGAGTTGCAGCATTCTCAATCAGAGACTTTAGTATCTGTTCATATGACCACAATAAACTGTACACTGCATAGAGGTGGTCTTTATGGAAGAGTGAGCAGAAAAATGTTTTTATGTCATGACTCTGTTGTTGGGCGTCCCGGGACCAGGGGCTTCTTTCCTGTACCTAACGCTAGAGGTGCTCTAGCTGGCCCTGTTACCCTGATAACTTCTGATGGTGAAGATGACAGGGCCATGTACCTTACTTTAGCTACTGAGTCTGCCCTCAGTCTGTACCCTTCCCCAACACAGGGAAGACAGGAGTAGTAGTGAGCAGTAATACACCCACCCCACTAACAAGGTAATAAAAACAAGAGTAAAGGAAAATACCAATCATACAAATAAGCTCACAAAAACAACAGATAAATACACCAGGGAGTGAAGGATGGGGTAAAACCAAAGTAGGGAAGGAGGGGAAATAGCACACACCCAAAACCTAGCAAAAGTCTCAGAAACGCCTTTTCAAACAACAACCATAGAACACCATCTCCTAACCATGCAGCATAAGCTATCTCAGACAATGAGTACTAGCCAGGGCCCTGATTAGATAGGAAATGGGAGTGGCTAACAGTGAACAGCTGAGAGCCTTAATGTGGTAAGCTTCCAAGAGCTCTCAACTGAGCAGATTAACCCATGCACTGCTAAAAGAAACCTGAACCATTTAATTTGAAGGTGAAGTGATTCTAAACAGTGCTTCTAAACAGTGCAGGCTTATTAAAAATCAGAAGCTGCGGTCTTCTGCCTCCTCTCTGTTATGGTAAACATGTGACATTTTCCTTAGAAAAATTGTAACGTTTGTTTTGACTTTGCCAAAAGACATGTGGGAGACTCAGAAAAAATTGGAGTCCGACACAACAGGACTGGATTTTCCTCCTAGCACTTTGACCCCCAGAACACTGCAATCAAACAAGATCGCAGCATTCTGGTGGCATAGAAAATCATCGCCCAGGGAGGGGGCTCCCTACGTGTTTCCCTCAGGCCCTCAGAACAAAGTGATGTGATCGTGTTGTTCTGAGGTTCTCCCTGCTTGCAGTCCCCCAGTTCCAAGATGGCCATGCGGTCCTTCCGGGTCCTGCAGGGAGGTGACTTCTCAGTGCCTGATGAGAGCAGGCACCGGCAAGCCTCCTTCACTGCCTGTCAGATCGCTGATCTGACACAGTGCTGTACAAAGTGTCAGATCAATATATATAATCCTTCACTTTCTGCTACCTCCCCTAACCCCTACTCCTAGTAAGGAACTGTTCATCTCCTCTTCAATCCTCCCTATCCACCTCACCTCCTCCACAGAACTGTTCCTTAACATACAATCTTCTGTCTCCAAGCACAGACAGCCACCTCATGCCCTCTCCTGCTCCCACTTGCTAACACTTTCTCTGCTCCTTCTTACTGCTGGTGATATCTCTCCAAATCCTGGTCCTCCTCACCATATTCCCACAATCATTTCTACCTCCCATCCACGCTCTATCACAAACTTCCGTAACCTCTCTAACCTTATACCCATTCGCCCAGCCCCCGCCTCCCCAGTCCCACTAACAGGAGCTCTGTGGAACGCTCGCTCTGTCTGCAACAAGCTCTCCTACATCCATGATCTTTTTGTTACTACCAAACTTTCCTTCCTCGCCATCACCGAAACCTGGCTCACCCCTTCTGACACAGTCTCCCCTGCTGCACTCTCTTACGGTGGCTTCCACCTTTCCCACACACCCCGCCCCAGCAGCAAGCATGGCGGAGGAGTTGGTTTTCACCTGTCAGATAACTGCTCCTTCACCCCAATCCCACTGCCACCCTCTGTTACCCTCCCTTCCTTTGAGGTGCACTCTATGCGCATCTACTCCCCCACCAACCTCCAACTGGCTGTCATCTACCGCCCCCCAGGGCCAGCCACCACCTTCTTTGACCACTTCACCACCTGGCTACTTCATTTCCTTTCTGCGGACATTCCCACTATCATCATGGGCGACTTCAACATCCCCATTGATACTTCCCTCTCAGCTGCCACTAAACTTCTAACTCTCACTTCCTCCTTTGGCCTCACTCAATGGTCCTCTGCAGCCACTCACAAAGACGGTCACACACTGGACCTCATCTTCACCCGCCTCTGCTCTCTATCTAACCTCTCTAACTCACCTCTTCCACTCTCTGACCACAACCTTCTCACATTCTCATCTCTCTCCACTCTATGTCTACAATCCCCACCCCACAAACTTTCACACCCTCGCAGAAATCTTAAACATCTTGACCTACATTCATTCTCTGAATCCCTCCTCCCCCTCACAGGCATAAGTTTCTTACACAATGCAGATGACGCTGCTGCTCTATATAACACCACAATAGCTGCAGCTTTGGAATCTGCTGCCCCACTTACACATACCAAAGCTCGCAAAATCAACAGACAGCCCTGGCACACCAGCCTGACCAAAGAACTGAGGCGAGCTTCCAGGGCTGCTGAGCGCAGATGGAAAAGATCCCACTCCAACGAGCACTTCATCGCATTCAAACAGTCCCTCACTACTTTCAAGACCACACTCGCCACAGCTAAACAAACGTACTTCTCATCTCTCATATCCTCTCTCTCTCACAACCCTAAACAGTTATTCAACACCTTCAATTCTCTCCTCCGTCCCCCAGCACCTCCTCCCTCCCCACTTATCTCTGCTGAAGACTTTGCCTCATTTTTCAAGCAGAAGATTGATAGCATTAGAGACAGTTTTGGTCAACAACCCCCAGAGCCCTTCCTCCCGATTTCCCAGCCCTCCACCTCCAAAACCAACTTCTTCACCATTACAGAAGATCGACTCTCCACTCTACTCTCAAGATCGCATCTCACCACCTGTGCACTTGACCCACTCCCATCCCACCTCATCCCAAACCTCACCACAGTCTTCATCCCAACCCTAACCCATCTCTTCAACCTATCACTAACAACTGGTGTTTTCCCCTCAAGCTTTAAACATGCCTCCATCACACCTATCCTCAAAAAGCCCTCTCTTGACCCATCCTCTGTATCTAGCTATCGCCCTATATCACTTCTCCCCTATGCCTCCAAACTACTGGAACAACACATTTACCTTGAACTGTCCTCCCATCTCTCTTCTTGCTCCCTCTTTGACCGCCTACAATCTGGCTTCCGGTCACACCATCCCACCGAAACTGCCCTAACTAAAGTCACCAATGACCTCTTAACCGCCAAGAGCAAGCGACACTACTCTATCCTCCTCCTCCTCGACCTGTCGGCTGCCTTTGACACAGTGGACCATTCCCTATTATTACAAACCCTCTCATCCCTTGGCATCACAGACTTGGCCCTATCCTGGATCTCATCATACCTAACAGACAGGACATTCAGCGTCTCCCACTCACACACCACCTCCTCACCTCGCCCCTTATCTGTCGGAGTCCCACAAGGTTCAGTCCTTGGGCCCCTGCTCTTCTCCATTTACACCTTTGGCCTGTGACAGCTCATAGAATCTCATGGCTTTCAGTATCACCTCTACGCTGACGACACACAGATCTACATCTCTGGACCAGATATCACCTTCATTCTAACCAGAATCCCTCAATGTCTGTCTGCTATTTCATCCTTCTTCTCCACTAGATTTCTAAAACTTAACATGGACAAAACAGAATTCATCATCTTTCCCCCATCTCACGCGACCCCCCCAACGAACCTATCCATTACAGTAAATGGCTGCCCACTCTCCCCAGTCCCACAAGCTCGCTGCCTCGGGGTAATCCTTGACGCTGATCTCTCCTTCAAACCACATATACAAGCCCTTTCCACTTCCTGCCGCTTTCAACTCAAAAATATTTCACCAATCCGTTCATTCCTCAACCATGAATCTGCAAAAACCCTAGTCCATGCCCTCTTCATCTCTCGCCTTGACTACTGCAACCTCCTGCTCTGTGGCCTCCCCTCTAACACTCTCGCACCCCTCCAATATATTCTAAACTCTGCTGCCCGACTAATCCACCTGTCCCCCCGCTATTCCCCGGCCTCTCCCCTCTGTCAATCCCTTCACTGGCTCCCCATTGCCCAGAGACTCCACTACAAAACCCTTACCATGACGTACAAAGCCATCCACAACCTGTGTCCTCCATACATCTGTGACCTCGTCTCCCGGTACTTACCTACCCGCAACCTCCGATCCTCACAAGATCTCCATCTCTACTCCCCTCTTATCTCCTCTTCTCACAATCGTATACAAGATTTCTCTCGCGTATCACCCCTACTCTGGAACCCTCTACCACAACACATCAGACTCTCGCCTACCATCGAAACCTTCAAAAAGAACCTGAAGACCCACCTCTTCAGACAAGCCTACAACCTGCAGTAACCACCGATCGACCAAACCGCTGCATGACCAGCTCTACCCTCACCTACTGTATTCTCACCCATCCCTTGTAGATTGTGAGCCTTCGCGGGCAGGGTCCTCATTCCTCCTGTACCAGTTATGACTTGTATTGTTTAAGATTATTGTACTTGTTTTTATTATGTATACCCCTCCTCACATGTAAAGCGCCATGGAATAAATGGCGCTATAACAATAAATAATAATAATAATATAATCAATGATCTGACTTTATATAGTGATATCCCACCCTGGGACAATGTAAAACAGTAATAAAAAAAATACTATACTGTGAAAAAAAAAATATATATATAGCTCCAATAAATACATTTCTTTATGTAAATAAAAAAAATAAAAGCACACATATTTAGTATCGCCGTGTCCATAACGACCCGACCTATAAAACTTTCCCACTTGTTAACCCCTTCAATGAACACCGTAAAAAAATAAAAAAAAAAACAAGGCAAAAAACAATGCTTTATCATCAACACGCGATCAAAAAGATGGATATAAATAAACATGGTACCATTGAAAACGTCATCTTGTGCCGCTGCCACACAACTTCATCAGCAAAAAAATAAAAAAGTTATGGCTCTCAGAATAAAGCGATGCAAAAACAATTATTTTTTGCATAAAGTAGTTTTTATTGTATTAAAGTGCCCAAAACATAATAAGAAGATATAAATGAGGAATCACTGTAATCATACTGACCCAAAGAATAAAACTGCATTATCAATTTTACCACACGCGGAATGTTATAAATGCCCCACCAAAAAGAAATTCATGAATTGCTGGTTTTCTTCACTCTGCCTCCCAAATATCGTAATAAAAAGAGATAAAAAAAAGTTATGTGCCCAAAAATGGTACAAATAAAAATATCAACTCGTCCCGCAAAAAACAAGACCTCACATGACTCTGTGGGCCAAAATATGGAAAAAATTATAGCTCTCAAAATGTGGTGATGCAAAGACTATTTTTTGCAATAAAAAGCGTCCTTTAGCGTGTGACAGCTGCCAGACATAAAAATTCGATATAAAAACACATTATAAGTAGCAAATGAAACCCCCCTTTATCACCCCCTTAGTTACGGAAAAATTATAAAATAAAAAAAAGTATTTATTTCCATTTTCCCATTAGGGTTAGAGTTAGGGTTGGGGCTACAGTTAGGGTTAGGGTTGGGGCTAAAGTTATGGTTAGGGTTTGGATTAGGGTTAGAGTTGGGATTAGGGTTAGGGTTGGGATTAGAGTTAGGGTTGTGTTAGAGTTAGGTTTGTGGTTAGGTTATGGTTAGGGCTGGAATTAGGGTTATGGGTGTGTTGGGGTTAGGATTGGCGTTAGAATTGGGGGGCTTCCACTGTTTAGGCACATCAGTGGCTCTTCAAACGCAACATGGCATCCGATCTCAATTCCAGATAATTGTGCGCTGAAAAAGTCAAATGGTGCTCCTTCCATTCTGAGCTCTGCTGTGCGACCAAACAGTGATTTACCCCCACATATAGGGTATCAGCGTACTCGGTTCAAATTGGACAACAACTTTTGGGGTCCAATTTCTCCTTTTACCCTTGAAAAATTAAAAAAATTATAGGTGAAACGATCATTTTTGGTGAAAAAAATATGATTTTTTATTTTTACGGCTCTACGTTATAAACTTCTGTGAAGCAATTGGAGGTTCAAAGTGCTCAACACATATCTAGATAAGTTCCTTAAGGAGTCTAGTTTCCAAAATGGGGTGACTTGTGGGGGGTTTCCACTGTTTAGACACATCAGGGCCTAGCCAAACACAACATGGCGTCCTATCTCAATTCCAGCCAATTTAAAAAGTCAAACAGCACTCTTTCCCTTCCGAGCTCTGCCATGAGCCCAAACAGTGGTTTGCCCCCACCTATGGGGTATCAGCATACTCAAAACAAATTGGACAACAACTTTTGTGATCCAATTTCTCCTGTTATCCTTGTTACAATAAAAAAAATTTGATCTGAAGTAAAGTTTTTGTGAAAAAAAGTTAAATGTTCATTTTTTTAAACATTCCAAAAAATCCTGTGACGCACCTCAAGGGTTAATAAACTTCTTGAATGTGATTTTGAGCACCTTGAGGGGTGCAGTTTTTAGAATGGTGTCACTTTATAGTATTTTCTATCATATAGACCCCTCAAAGTAGCTTCAAATGTGATGTGCTGCCTAAAAAAAATGGAGTTGTAAAAATAAGAAATTGCTGGTCAACTTTAAACCTTATAACTTCCAAACAAAAAAAAATTTTGGTTCCAAAATTGTGCTGATGTAAAGTAGATATGTGGGAACTGTTACTTATTACGTATTTTGTGTGACATAACTCTGTGATTTAAGGGCATGAAAATTCAAAGTTGGAAAATTGCAAAATTTTCAATATTTTCACCAAATTTCTCACATGCAGCAAAACATGGCGGTATAATAAAAAGGTATATTACCTATAGCTGGACCTGTTGTGTGCTCCTCGGCGTCCCTCTGCCCCGACGCGCGTTTCGCAGTAGCTTCTTCTGGAGGCGCCTCCAGAAGAAGCTACCATGTTTTGCTGCATGTGATAGGGGGTGAAAACTATGGCATAACTTTATGCATCTCCCTATTGGGGGTACTAACAACCTATTGGCACCTATATGGAGACTCCCTGTGAGTCCGATAGAGCTAGGACACGTTGGATTTCATTAGTTTGTCCTCCCGCTAACATCTAGTGACATTATGCGGTTTACTGTTCAGCTAGTTTGTCTGGCCTGGTATTGTTGTGCCTAACTCAGGCTAATAGTCCCTCTTTTGTTGAGGATTTGCACCTTTCCCTTTATGTAGTAACTCACATGTTTTTTATTGTTATTAAGAAATATTTAATAAATTGATATTTTATATAGTACCATCGTGGGGATCATTTTGTTATTTCTTGATCACACCCTTTGTGAAAGACATTACATTAATGGTAGCCAAACCCACCGAAATCGATGCGTTTGGATGACAGTTTAATGAATATATAGGCCTCGGAAAATCCATTATTGAGAGAGCTAAGTATCTGTCATGTTCGATTTCAAACTGCCTTTTGTTCTCCCTGAGATCAGCCACTGATAGAGATGGGTGTGTAAGATGGCTGCCGGCCTAACAATGGCTCAATCGACAGCCATCTAATGTATATGGTGGGCTTAAAGAGTTTGTCTGGCCTTAGACTACAAGTCTACAGTCACTGCTCGTTGTGAGGATTTTACGGTGCCGGCGTTTCGATCAGTTGTTCATGTGACTGCGAGTATGGCGGTTTTGATACTTCTGGCCACATTCAGACTAGACTGTATCCATCTAGTAGGCTCGTTAGTGCATGTATGAAAATCACATACTGAAGTCAAATGACTGCCCGCTCCTAGGGCCGGCAGCGGAGAATCCTCACAACACACAGTGCACGCAATGTAAGGATTCACAAGTCTGCAGTTGTAGTGACCAGGAGGGCAGCAAAGAATTGAATAGTTTACCTCCTCTCAAGGCAAGACAAGGAGCCGGTGTCGCAAGTGTAATCATGTAAGGAATAGAGAACACACGTACCATATGATATATAGCATACATTAGTAATGGCTTTCCTGGAGCAGCCTCAATAACACGAGAGAAGTCTATAGCTGTAGAGTAGCTAATCTCTGCTACTCCCACAACTGTGTACATCTATATCTATAAATTATGTTATGCCAGGAGGTACCTGTAAATCAAAGCTCAATTCTCTGTACGTAAAGGTGACATTCAGGGGAGTTGGCTTACTGTTAATGAGAAGCTGAATTGGTATTGCAGATTATTTTATCATGGATCATACATTGTTGGAATACCATTTGTTTCCTTGAGGTTTTTCTAGATAAACTACAGTTGATAGCCTTCATTTAACATTAAACGTAATTCCACAAAATGTAATCCAGTGACAGCATTAACAATTAATACAATAAATACCAGAAAAACTAATCCACATTCAATTGCCAAATACTATAAATACCATCAAAAGTAATCCAGGTTCAATGGCCAAAAGCCTTAAAAAATAATCTCAAGTAATTCAAACCGTATGACCGAAAACTTAAACATCATCAAATGTAATCCTGACCTTATTGCCAAATGTCATAAAGGAAAGCAGAGGCAATCCAGGAACGAAATGGAAAAGTGGTCTTCTCAGGATATGCCTCGCGGCTTGTGATAGGTGTTACATTTGACATGTCAGATATATGTTAACTTCTAGCAAACCTGTGGTGGTTCTTGTCACAGTAAAAATTGGATTCCACATTATTTAGGCAGCACTATAATCAGGAAATACCAGGACAGAGATTTCATTTTTGATGCCGGAATCAATAATTTTAAAATCCCTACGATTTTACACTGATCATTAAGCACCAAGAAGGTAAACCATAATGGGAAGATGTCCTAACTGCATCTTAACTGTTTATCAATGACATTTGTGCTGCGAAGGTTGATTGACGGCTATTTCTCCTGATTCCCAATGCACATACTTGCTCGGCTAAGCGTACATATTTTTTAATGGTGTAAAGCACAGTAAAAGCCTCCATAAACATTAGACAAAGGTTGGCCGAATCTGATGATTTTTGGTAGGATTGGCTGACCATGATATTGTGATCACATAGTTACACAGGTTGAAAAAAGACCTAGGTCCATGAAGTTCAATCTTTCTCCACCAATTATAGATTTTATCACTAAATTATCTATAACCCACAATGTTATGTGTATTGAGGAAATCATCTAGCCCATTATAAAAGCTGTTATAGTGTCTGCCATTACTACTTCTTGTGGTTGGCATTCCACATTCTGACTGCTCTAACTATAAAGAACCCTTTCCTGTTTAGCTGTCGAAAGCTGTGGTGATCTAGACGGATCTGTTATTGTCAATTCTTTTGCTTGGCATACATATAAGCCATTTCAAGATGATTATGCCAGGGGCTCTCACATAGAAAACACAGAAATTTACGGCCAAGCCAAGCAGTTTTTGGTATGGGGAAGTCAAGAGAAATAGCTATTGATCGAACAATTAGACTTTTAGGGTCTCACATTAGTTTATTTAAATTTGTAATGACTGTGGCTCCAATCACAGAGTGTGAACTCAACACTGATAAGTTAATAAGTTGTTTTCTGAATTAGTTTAATTTTTTTTTTCATCTGCTGTTCCAGTAACCCAGCAACAAAACCAAATGAATGGAACAAATCAAAAATACACGCTCAAGGAATACACGCTGATTTGAGAAATGGTATGTTTTAGTATAAAAGTATAAAATTAAAAGCAGGAAATGTAAAGTGATGTGAAGCATTCTCTTCCAAATAAATTGAAGTACTTTGCAGCAATATTGATGTGTAACTGAAATTAAAGTCGCTTTGTCACTCGATGTCACCATGAAAACTGCATAGCTATAAATATTTTATACCTAAAGTGACTGGTGTACTTACTTCTGAAATAACCAAAAACAATCAAACATGAAGATATTTTATCAAATATCCCAACCATGCTCAACCCCACCATGGGGGAGCGGCCCAAAGAGATATTTAATTATTTTTAATCACAACGGACACTCCTAAGAATAGCATTTAACAAAAGAAAAAATGGAGTTCATGTCCATAAATAAATATTTTATTATACAAATGACAATCATAATACTACACATACATAAATAAAGATGTTTTCAAATAATACCTTAATATAAATCATAACAAAAAGGATAATTGGTAGCAAAAGATGGAAAAATAAACACCTGAAAGGGTTAAACTAGTGCCCGGTAGTTATTATTTAAAGTGCATAGTGCTGTAAACGTCTAGGGGCAAGGACCTACAATAATAAAGTTCTCATACGTAAATCTACCTGGCTAATATGAAGTCATGTAATTTGTATCAGCCCTGCGCACAGACCGAGTGACCACAATAGAGTCCGTAATAGGCCAGTCAGATCTAAGAAATCGCTATAAGTCCATCAAACTAAATCCTTACCCAGATAGGAGGCAACTAGGATAACCCGCCAGGTGGCCCCTGGAAATAAATTGCAGAAGAGGTGTAACATCTTCAAATTAAAATGAGCTGGACTGATAAAATTCTAATTTTAATATTAGGCAGTGAAACTTTCAAAAAGGATTATAAAGCCTTTATGATTTACAAAATAAGTACATCAGCTCTAAGGGATGTATTTAATTATATATGATGATCATAAATATATCAAAGGAGGTTGGCTCACTAAGAAACATTATCCATTCATAGAATAATAAATGCATGATCACTGAGACCCTCCAATCTTGACAACGACGGTCCTGAATGCACCCACTATTTGTACTGTGCTGCAGTATATGTTGATGCTGTGGCTCCTCTATTCTGCGAATAGGGGCATTGAGTAATGCTAAAGCATGTGTGAGGCAGTGACTGGTGGTACATGTGAGGGTCACTGTATGTTCCCTCCAGGATGTGCACAGAGGCGTATTGAGGCCATGAGAGGGCATTGCAGTCACAGGCGTAGCTGTGGTTGCAATGCAGACTAAAGTGAGTATAGGTCTTGGACATGCTGGTTGTCCAAGGCAGATTTAGGGAAAACCTGCTCTGGAATGTTGTGTTGTGAAACAGACGGCAGTATGGTAGTGGTGCAGTCTGTTTCATTCCTGGCCCGGGTTTTCCATGTGGCTGAAGGCCACAGGTTGCTAGATAAAAACCTTGCAGTATAGGGTTTGAGTGTGTCAGGGCCAGAGTTAGTTTTGTGCTTGGAGGAGTATAGAGCTGTCGGCTCTGTAGAGCTCCACGCTGTGTGAGGCAACACAGGCCAGCGGAGTCACACAGCCAGGGGAGATGAGACACGTGGCACACAAAGCGTACACAGTGGTGCAGTCGCCCAAGGTAACTGGTCTCAGAGATGGAATGTCTTGTGCCCTGCGGTGAATCGGAGGTAGACTGTCCTGTGCCCAAAGGAGAACTGACGTGTTTAGTGACTGTAAACTGAAGGATATCGTGCAGTATGTAAAGTTGTGAGAAGCACATTAACACAGCGGAGCAGTCGCCCACGGCAATGGGTCAGAGGTGGACTGTAATGTTTAGTGACTGTAATTCAGAGGATATGTTTCCCGGCTGCGATCCAGAGGATATCGTGTGCTGTGTTTGTATGAGTTGCTGTGAAGTAAATGCATTAAAGAGACTTTTGCTGGAACTTTGCTGGGTCGCTGCCTCATTACTGCATAAGTGTGCTACCACTGCACTACAATGAGAAAATAATTATTAAATCTGAATCCATTATAAAAACTCAATCTAGGAGCAACAAATTACATGACTGCCTGAACAGTTAATTAATGAGTGCTTTTGTTATGAATGAGTAAAGCAGACAGCTGCAGATTTCAGCTTTCATCAGTATCATGGACACCCAGAAAAGAGAATAAACTCTTTGGACACACAGCAACTTTAATCTTCATCATCAACATCATCATCATACAAGAACGAACTGAGAGGTCACACAGTACCTGCACCCACATATCAGCAATCTGTAACTGTTAATATAGCGCTATCTGTTGCCTGCTCAAGATAGGAAGCAAATGTAGCATATGCCTGCAGCTGTTGTATGCTCCAATTCAGACAGCTCTATCAACCCACAGCAGCAATGATAAATGATTATTGAGGATGTCTGAGCACAAATTTTGAGCTTCTGAAAAAGTGTTTGTGTGGAATCTAGATGCACATTTCAAAAATTGTCCTCAATCCGAAGGCTGGTGAGAATCATTCACTGCTGAAATGTATAGCTTTGATTTGTAAAAACAGCATCAGTTTTTTACTCTGCAATTTTCACTTATTCATTTTTCTAATTTTCATCAATGGATGAAATAGTCACAAAAGCTCCCGGAATAAGGAATCACAAGGGTATAGCTAAGGCCGCTGACCCTAAAACCGCAACATAGAGAAGAACAAAGCCTCATGTTAACCTAGATAGAAAAGGAGAAACCTTGAAATCCTCTGATTCAACCTTCAGAGCACATGGAAGAATTTGTGGCTTATGTGGTCTTTACTTTTTCCCAAACACAGATTTTTTTACATGTTCCAGATATGACAAAATCAGCCCTGAGTTTCCAGATACCGTACATGTACACAGAATCAATCGTGTCCTTGGACTGTTCACTAATTATGCTAATAATTATGTATAACTAACAAAATTCATCCTCAAATACAAAGAGAAAAGTGAGAGGACTTTTATGCTATCACTAAGATGGCAATGATGAAATATTGAAAGTATAAGCAATAGATCATTTCTAATATTTCTCCTTGACTGCATTCTGAACTGCATATCATTTTACAAACCACCGACCATATCATCTCATAGCAATCTCATTTACGCTGAGGTTTATTATGAGCAGTCACCACCACAAGTGCATTATGCTCCACAGACCACAAGATGTAGCTGTCCTATTAAATCAGCCTCATGTTCCGCACTGACGCTGGCAGCAGGATATAATGAAACACTGTGCTATCAATGCTATTTAATCACATGGTATCTGCAATGATTCCTAGATTGGTTTTCTGACTATGAATAATAACATTTTCTTGGATCAGGATTCAGCAAGGCTCAAACAGTTTATGATTATTCAGCATCATAAAAGAGACCGGACACCGAATAGGATTTTTTGTACATTAAAGGGGTTGACTGGTATTTTCATGAAAGTCTGCACTCTGTGACAGCAGACTTCTGAATCCTTTTATCATGGACTCCATGTGGTGTCAGGATTCTTCTATGCTGCTGGTATGAGCTGATGGTAGCGTGACTGAAAGTACAGTTGTCCTCAAAAGTTTACATACCCAGGCAGAATTTTTGCTTGCTTGTTTTTTTTTCCAGAGAATATGAATGATAACACCAAAACTTTTCCTCCACTCATGGTTTTTGGTTGGGTGAAGCCATTTATTGTCAAACTACTGTGTTTTCTCTTTTTAAATCATAATGACAACCCAAAATATCCAAATTACCCTGATCAAAAGTTCACATACCCTGGTGATTTTGGCCTGATAACATGCACAGAAGTTGACACAAATGGGTTTGAATGGCTGCTAAAGGTAACATCCTCACCTGTGACCAGTTTGCTTGTAATCAGTGTGTGCATAAAAGTTGAGCGAGTTTCTGGGATTCAGACAGACTCTTGCATCTTTCATCTAGCCACTGATGTTTCTGGATTGTGACTCATGGGGAAAGTAAAAGAATTATCAACGGATCTACGGGAAAAGGTAGTTGAACTGTATAAAACAGGAAAGGGATACAAAAAGATATCCAAGAAATTGATAATGTCAGTCAGCAGCGTTCAAGCTGTGATTAGCAAATGAACAAAATCAGAGGCTCTGTAAAAATAAAACCACAGTCTGGTAGACCAACAAAAATTTAGTCCACAACTTCCAGGAAAATTGTTCGGGAGGCAAAGAAAAACTCACAAATAACATCAGCTTAAATACCAGACTCTCTGAAAACTAGCGGTGTTGGTGTTTCAAGATGCAATATAATGAGGCTGTTGTGAATTCTGTTGTCGAACTCCCTCCTGTGGTCGTGAATGGTACTTCGGCGAGTTCTGTCCATGGACTCCCTCTGGTGGCTGTGAGTGAAGCTGCTGCTTCTGAGGTTCCTTACACAGGTGACATGGTTAATCCTTTGGTTGGCTGCTCTATTTAACTCCATTCAGATCGTTACTCCATGCCAGCTGTCAATGTTCCTGCATTGGTTCAGTTCGCTCTTGGCTCTTTCTGGTGACCTGTCTTCTCCAGCAGAAGCTAAGTTCCTGATAGTTATTATTTGTTCATTGTTTCCTTGTCCAGCTGGTTATCATGATTTTGTCTTGCTAGCTGGAAGCTCTGGGATGCAGAGTGGCACCTCTGCACCGTGAGTCGGTGCGGAGGTCTTTTTGCACACTCTGTGTGGTCTTTTGTAGTTTTTGTGCTGACCGCAAAGATACCTTTCCTATCCTCTGTCTGTTTAGTAAGTCTGGCCTCCCTTTGCTGAAACCTGTTTCATTTCTGCGTTTGTGACTTTCATCTTTACTCACAGTCAATATATGTGGGGGGCTGCCTTTTCCTTTGGGGAATTTCTCTGAGGCAAGGTAGGCTATATTTTCTATCTCTAGGGCTAGCTAGCTCTTAGGCTGTGAAGAAGCGTCTAGGGAGTGTCAGGAACGCTCCACGGCTATTTCTAGTTGTTGTGATAGTATTAGGGCTTGCGGTCAGCAGAGCTCCCACATCCCAGAGCTTGTCCTGTGTGAGTTTAACTGTCAGGTCGTGCCGGGTGCTCCTAACCACCAGGTCCATAACAGTACAGCTGGCCCAAAGTTTTAATGCATCTCAATAGAGGGATAAGAGAAGTTCTGAGACCATTTTTTTTTCTTTGCACTGTGTTTTGTCTTTCTTTTCCCCTAAACCTTTGGGTGGTTCAGGACACAGGTGTAGATATGGACATTCAAGGTCTGTCCTCTTGTGTGGATCATCTCACTGCAAGGGTACAAAACATTCAAGATTTTGTGGTTCAGAATCCTATGTTAGAGCCTAGAATTCCTATTCCTGATTTATTTTCTGGGGATAGATCTAAATTCTTGAATTTCAAAAATAATTGTAAACTGTTTCTAGCTTTGAAACCCCGCTCCTCTGGTGACCCCGTTCAACAAGTAAAAATCATTATTTCTTTGTTGCGTGGTGACCCTCAAGACTGGGCATTTTCCCTTGTGCCAGGAGATCCTGCATTGCGTGATGTTGATGCGTTTTTTCTGGCGCTTGGATTGCTTTATGATGAACCAAATTCAGTGGATCAGGCAGAGAAAATCTTGCTGGCTTTGTGTCAGGGTCAGGATGAAGCGGAGGTGTACTGTCAGAAGTTTAGAAAGTGGTCTGTGCTTACTCAGTGGAATGAGTGTGCCCTGGCGGCAATTTTTAAAAAGGGTCTTTCTGAAGCCATTAAGGATGTCATGGTGGGATTTCCCACGCCTGCTGGTCTGAATGAGTCTATGTCCTTGGCCATTCAGATCGATCGGCGCTTGCGTGAGCGCAAAGCTGTGCACCATCTGGCGGTATTCTCTGAGCATAGGCCTGAGCCTATGCAGTGTGATAGGACTTTGACCAGAGCTGAACGGCAAGAACACAGACATCGGAATGGGCTGGGTTTTTACTGTGGTGAATCCACTCATGCTATCTCCGATTGTCCTAAGCGCACTAAGCGGTTCGCTAGGTCTGCCACCATTGGTACGGTACAGTCTAAATTTCTTTTGTCCGTTACTCTGATTTGCTCTCTGTTGTCCTATTCTGTTATGGCATTTGTGGATTCAGGCACTGCCCTGAATTTGATGGACTTGGAGTTTGCCAGGCGCTGTGGTTTTTTTCTTAGAGCCCTTGCAGTATCCTATTCCATTGAGAGGAATTGATGCTACGCCTTTGGCCAAGAATAAGCCTCAGTACTGGACTCAATTGACCATGTGCATGGCTCCTGCACATCAGGAGGATATTCGCTTTTTGGTGTTGCATAATCTGCATGATGTGGTCGTTTTGGGGTTGCCATGGCTACAGGTCCATAATCCAGTGTTGGATTGGAAATCTATGTCTGTGTTCGGCTGGGGTTGTCAGGGGGTACATGGTGATGTTCCACTGTTGTCAATTTCGCCCTCCACTCCTTCTGAAGTCCCTGAGTTTTTATCAGATTACCGGGATGTATTTGAAGAGCCCAAATCCGGGGCCCTACCTCCTCATAGGGATTGCGATTGTGCTATTAATTTGATTCCTGGTAGTAAGTTTCCTAAGGGCCGTCTGTTTAATTTATCTGTGCCAGAGCACGCCGCTATGCGGAGTTATGTAAAGGAATCCTTGGAGAAGGGTCATATTCGCCCGTCGTCGTCACCATTGGGAGCAGGGTTCTTTTTTGTGGCCAAGAAGGATGGCTCTTTGAGACCTTGTATTGATTACCACCTTCTTAATAAGATCACAGTCAAATTTCAGTATCCTTTGCCGCTGCTGTCTGATTTGTTTGCTCGGATTAAGGGGGCTAGTTGGTTCACCAAGATAGATCTTCGAGGGGCGTATAATCTTGTGCGAATTAAACAGGGCGATGAATGGAAAACAGCATTTAATACGCCTGAGGGCCATTTTGAGTACCTGGTTATGCCATTCGGGCTTTCTAATGCTCCATCTGTGTTTCAGTCCTTTATGCATGACATCTTCCGAGAGTACCTGGATAGATTCATGATTGTATATTTGGATGACATTTTTTTCTTTTCGGATGATTGGGAGTCTCATGTGAAGCAGGTCAGAATGGTGTTCCAGGTCCTTCGTGCGAATTCCTTGTTTGTGAAGGTGTCAAAGTGTCTCTTTGGAGTTCAGAAGGTTTCATTTTTGGGTTTCATTTTTTCCCCTTCTACTATCGAGATGGACCCTGTTAAAGTTAAGGCCATTTATGATTGGACTCAGCCGACATCTGTGAAGAGCCTGCAGAAGTTCCTGGGCTTTCCTAATTTTTACCGTCGCTTCATCGCTAATTTTTCTAGTATTGCTAAACCATTGACTGATTTGACCAAGTAAGGTGCTGATGTGGTCAATTGGTCCTCTGCGGCTGTAGAGGCTTTTCAGGAGTTGAAGCATCATTTTTCTTCTGCCCCTGTGTTTTGCCAGACAGATGTTTCGCTCCCGTTTCAGGTCGAGGTTGATGCTTCTGAGATTGGAGCAGGGGCTGTTT
Organism: Ranitomeya imitator; assembly: GCF_032444005.1. Lineage (NCBI taxonomy): Eukaryota > Metazoa > Chordata > Amphibia > Anura > Dendrobatidae > Ranitomeya > Ranitomeya imitator. Next base: position 989,092,290 of record NC_091282.1, read on the forward strand.
TGTCGCAAAGAAGTTCTGATGGCTCGGTGATGAAACCATGTGCCTTCTTTTCTAGAAAATTCTCGCCTGCTGAGCGCAATTATGATGTTGGCAATCGAAAGTTGTTGGCCATGAAGTGGGCATTCAAGGAGTGGCGACATTGGCTTGAAGGAGCTAAACATCGCGTGGTGGTCTTGACTGATCACAAAAATTTGACTTATCTCGAGTCTGCCAAACGCTTGAATCCTAGACAGGCTCGATGGTCGCTCTTTTTCTCCCGTTTTGATTTTGTGGTTTCATACCTTCCGGGATCTAAGAATGTGAAGGCTGATGCTCTGTCAAGGAGTTTTGTGCCTGATTCTCCGGGTGTTCCGGAGCCGGCAGGTATTCTTAAAGAGGGGGTAATTTTGTCTGCCATCTCCCGATTTGCGGCGCGTGCTGCAGAAGTTTCAGGCTGATAGACCTGACCGTTGTCCTACGGAGAAACTGTTTGTCCCTGATAGATGGACTAGTAGAGTTATCTCTGAGGTTCATTGTTCGGTGTTGGCTGGTCATCTTGGAATCTTTGGTACCAGAGATTTGGTGGCTAGATCCTTTTGGTGGCCGTCTTTGTCACGGGATGTGCGTTCTTTTGTGCAGTCCTGTGGGACTTGTGCTCAGGCTAAGCCCTGCTGTTCTCGTGCCAGTGGGTTGGTTTTGCCCTTGCCGGTCCCGAAGAGGCCCTGGACGCATATTTCCATGGATTTTATTTCTGATCTCCCTGTTTCTCAAAGGATGTCAGTCATTTGGGTGGTTTGTGATCGCTTCTCTATGATGGTCCATTTGGTACCCTTGTCTAAATTGCCTTCCTCCTCTGATTTGGTGCCATTGTTTTTCCAGCATGTGGTTCGTTTGCATGGCATTCCAGAGAACATCGTCTCGGACAGAGGTTCCCAGTTTGTTTCGAGGTTTTGGCGGTCCTTTTGTGCTAAGATGGGCATTGATTTGTCTTTTTCTTCGGCTTTCCATCCTCAGACAAATGGCCAAACCGAACGAACTAATCAGACTTTGGAAACATATCTGAGATGCTTTGTTTCTGCTGATCAGGATGATTGGGTGTCCTTCTTGCCTTTGGCTGAGTTCGCCCTTAATAATCGGGCCAGCTCGGCTACTTTAGTTTCTCCTTTTTTCTGTAATTCTGGTTTCCATCCTCGTTTCTCTTCAGGGCAGGTTGAGCCTTCGGACTGTCCTGGTGTGGATACGGTGATGGACAGGTTGCAGCAGATTTGGACTCATGTGGTGGACAATTTGACATTGTCCCAGCAGAAGGCTCGACGTTTCGCTAACCGCCGGCGCTGTGTTGGTCCCCGACTTCGTGTTGGGGATTTGGTTTGGTTGTCATCTCGTCATGTTCCTATGAAGGTTTCCTCTCCTAAGTTTAAGCCTCGTTTCATTGGGCCATATAAGATTTTTGAAGTTCTTAATCCTGTGTCATTTCGTTTGGACCTTCCAGCTTCTTTTGCCATCCATAATGTGTTCCATAGATCGTTGTTGCGGAGTTACGTGGCGCTTATGGTTCCCTCCGTTGATCCTCCTGCCCCGGTGTTGGTCGAGGGGGAGTTGGAGTGTGTGGTGGAGAAGATTTTGGATTCTCGTGTTTCGAGACACAAACTCCAGTACCTGGTCAAGTGGAAGGGTTATGGTCAGGAAGATAATTCCTGGGTTTTTGCCTCTGATGTTCATGCTGCCGATCAAGTTCGTGCCTTTCATTTGGCTCATCCTGATCGGCCCATGGGCTCTGGTGAGGGTTCGGTGACCCCTCCTAAAGGGGGGGTACTGTTGTGAATTCTGTTGTCGAACTCCCTCCTGTGGTCGTGAATGGTACTTCGGCGAGTTCTGTCCATGGACTCCCTCTGGTGGCTGTGAGTGAAGCTGCTGCTTCTGAGGTTCCTTACACAGGTGACGTGGTTTATCCTTTGGTTGGCTGCTCTATTTAACTCCACTCAGATCGTTACTCCATGCCAGCTGTCAATGTTCCTGCATTGGTTCAGTTCGCTCTTGGATCTTTCTGGTGACCTGTCTTCTCCAGCAGAAGCTAAGTTCCTGATAGTTATTATTTGTTCATTGTTTCCTTGTCCAGCTGGTTATCATGATTTTGTCTTGCTAGCTGGAAGCTCTGGGATGCAGAGTGGCACCTCCGCACCGTGAGTCGGTGCGGAGGTCTTTTTGCACACTCTGCGTGGTCTTTTGTAGTTTTTGTGCTGACCGCAAAGATACCTTTCCTATCCTCTGTCTGTTTAGTAAGTCTGGCCTCCCTTTGCTGAAACCTGTTTCATTTCTGCGTTTGTGACATTCATCTTTACTCACAGTCAATATATGTGGGGGGCTGCCTTTTCCTTTGGGGAATTTCTCTGAGGCAAGGTAGGCTATAATTTCTATCTCTAGGGCTAGCTAGCTCTTAGGCTGTGAAGAGGCGTCTAGGGAGTGTCAGGAACGCTCCATGGCTATTTCTAGTTGTTGTGATAGGATTAGGGCTTGCGGTCAGCAGAGCTCCCACATCCCAGAGCTTGTCCTATGTGAGTTTAACTATCAGGTCGTGCCGGGTGCTCCTAATCACAGGTCCATAACATGAGGCACTTGAAGCAAAATGAGCTGCTGTTGTGAATTCAGCTTTTGGGCTCCCTCCGGTGGTTGTAGAGGGTAATGCGGTTGTGCCTGGATTGCAGGAGTGGACAGGTGTATCTACTAATTGCAAAACTGACTGGGGTATATAGCTTTGCAGGATCCTTTAGTCAGTGCCAGTTGTCCATTGTTCTGGAAGGATTCACTTCCCTGCTGGTCCCTCCAGTTTGCTGTGCTTTTCTACAAAGATAAGTCCTGCTTGTTTTTTTCTGTCCACCTGCAGTGGACTTTATAGTTCTGTGCATTTTTCATGTTTTTGTTTTGTCCAGCTTAGTCTGTGAAGGATTTTTTGCAGCCTAGATATTTCTCTGGAGATGCAGATATACCCTGTTTTGAATTCTGTTGTCAGGCTCCCTCCTGTGGTCATGAATGGTACTTCGGCTGGTTCTGTCCATGGACTTCCTCTGGTGGGTGTTTCTGAGTTTCCTTCCTCAGGTGACGAGGTTAATTCGTTAGCTGGCTGCTCTATTTAACTCCACTTAGATCTTTGCTCCAGGCCACCTGACAATGTTCCAGTATTGGTCTAGTTCACTCCTGGATCGTTCTTGTGACCTGTCTTCCCAGCAGAAGCTAAGTTCCAGCTTGTATTTCTTTGGTTTACTATTTTTCTGTCCAGCTTGCTATTTTATTGTTGTCTTGCTTGCTGGAAGCTCTGGGACGCAGAGGGAGCGCCTCCGCACCGTGAGTCGGTGCGGAGGGTCTTTTTGCGCCCTCTGCGTGGTCTTTTTGTAGGTTTTTGTGCTGACCGCAAAGTAACCTTTCCTATCCTCGGTCTGTTCAGTTAGTCGGGCCTCACTTTACTAAATCTATTTCATCTCTGTGTTTGTATTTTCATCTTTACTCACAGTCATTATATGTGGGGGGCTGCCTTTTCCTTTGGGGAATTTCTCTGAGGCAAGGTAGGCTTTATTTTTCTATCTTCAGGGCTAGCTAGTTCCTTAGGCTGTGCCGAGTTGCATAGGGAGCGTTAGGCGCAATCCACGGCTATTTCTAGTGTGTTTGATAGGATTAGGGATTGCGGTCAGCAAAGTTCCCACGTCCCAGAGCTCGTCCTTTATTATCAGTAACTATCAGGTCATTCCGTGTGCTCTTAACCACCAGGTCCATTATTGTCCTGACCACCAGGTCATAACAGTACAGGTGGCCCAAAGTACTAATGCATCTCAATAGAGGGATAAGAGAAGTTCTGAGACCTTTTTTTTTTTCTTTGCAGTGTGTTTTGTTTCTCTTTTCCCCTTTACCTCTGGGTGGTTCAGGACACTGGTGTAAACATGGACATTCAAGGTCTGTCCTCTTGGATGGATAATCTCACTAAAAGGGTACAAAACATTCAAGATTTTGTGGTTCAGAATCCGATGTCAGAGCCTAGGATTCCAATTCCTGATTTGTTTTTTGGTGATAGATCTAAGTTCTTGAATTTCAAAAATAATTGTAAATTGTTTCTTGCCTTGAAACCTCGCTCCTCAGGTGAACCTGTTCAACAAGTAAGGATCATTATTTCTTTGTTATGTGGTGACCATCAAGACTGGGCATTTTCCCTTGCGCCAGGAGATCCGGCATTGCGTGATGTTGATGCGTTTTTCCTGGCGCTTGGATTGCTTTATGATGAACCTAATTCAGTGGACCAGGCAGAGAAAATCTTGCTGGCTCTGTGTCAGGGTCAGGATGAAGCGGAGATATATTGTCAGAAGCTTAGAAAGTGGTCTGTGCTCACTCAGTGGAATGAATGTACCCTGGCAGCAATCTTCAGAAAGGGTCTCTCTGAAGCCCTTAAGGATGTCATGGTGGGGTTTCCCATGCCTGCTGGTTTGAATGAGTCTATGTCCTTGGCTATTCAGATCGATCGACGCTTGCGTGAGCGTAAAGCTGTGCACCATTTGGCGGTACTATCTGAGCATGGGCCTGAGCCTATGCAATGTGATAGGACTTTGACCAGAGCTGAACGGCAAGAACACAGAATGGGCTATGTTTTTACTGTGGTGATTCCACTCATGCTATCTCCGATTGTCCTAAGCGCACTAAGCGGTTCGCTAGGTCTGCCACCATTGGTACGGTACAGTCTAAATTTATATTGTCTGTTACTCTGATTTTCTCTTTGTCATCCTATTCTGTTATGGCATTTGTGGATTCAGGCGCTGCCCTGAATTTGATGGACTTGGAGTATGCTAGGCGCTGTGGTTTTTTCTTGGAGCCCTTGCAGTATCCTATTCCATTGAGAGGAATTGATGCTACGCCTTTGGCCAAGAATAAGCCTCAGTACTGGACCCAATTGACCATGTGCATGGCTCCTGCACATCAGGAGGATATCCGCTTTCTGGTGTTGCATAATCTGCATGATGTGGTCGTTTTGGGGTTGCCATGGCTACAGGTTCATAATCCAGTATTGGACTGGAAATCTTTGTCTGTGTCCAGCTGGGGTTGCCAGGGGGTACATGGTGATGTTCCATTTTTGTCTATTTCGTCTTCCACTCCTTCTGAAGTTCCAGAGTTTTTGTCGGATTATCAGGATGTATTTGATGAGCCCAAAGCCAGTGCCCTACCTCCTCATAGGGATTGCGATTGTGCAATTAATTTGATTCCTGGTAGTAAATTTCCTAAGGGCCGATTGTTCAATTTATCTGTGCCAGAGCACGCCGCTATGCGGAGTTATATAAAGGAGTCCTTGGAGAAAGGCCATTTTCACCCGTCGTCATCACCGTTAGGAGCAGGGTTTTTTTTTGTGGCCAAGAAGGATGGTTCATTGAGACCTTGTATTGATTACCGCCTTCTTAATAAAATTACAGTCAAATTTCAGTATCCTTTGCCGTTGCTGTCTGATTTGTTTGCTTGTATTAAAGGGGCTAGTTGGTTCACCAAGATAGATCTTCGAGGGGCGTATAATCTTGTGCGTATTAAACAAGGCGATGAATGAAAAACAGCATTTAATACGCCCGAGGGCCATTTTGAGTACCTGGTTATGCCATTCGGGCTTTCTAATGCTCCATCTGTGTTTCAGTCCTTTATACATGACATCTTCCGAGAGTACCTGGATAAATTCCTGATTGTGTATTTGGATAATATTTTGGTCTTTTCGGATGATTGGGAGTCTCATGTGAAGCAGGTCAGAATGGTGTTCCAGGTCCTTCGTGCGAATTCCTTGTTTGTGAAGGGGTCAAAGTGTCTCTTTGGAGTTCAGAAGGTTTCATTTTTGGGGTTCATTTTTTCCCCTTCTACTATCGAGATGGACCCTGTTAAAGTTAAGGCCATTGATGATTGGACTCAGCCGACATCTGTGAAGAGCCTGCAAAAGTTCCTGGGCTTTGCTAATTTTTATCGGCGCTTCATCGCTAATTTTTCTACTGTTGCTAAACCGTTGACTGATTTGACCAAGAAGGGTGCTGATGTGGTCAATTGGTCTTCTGCAGCTGTAGAGGCTTTTCAGGAGTTGAAGCGTCGTTTTTCTTCTGCCCCTGTGTTGTGCCAACCAGATGTTTCGCTCCCGTTTCAGGTTGAGGTTGATGCTTCTGAGATTGGAGCAGGGGCTGTTTTGTCGCAAAGAAGTTCTGATGGCTCGGTGATGAAGCCATGTGCTTTCTTTTCTGGAAAGTTTTCGCCTGCTGAGCGTAACTATGATGTTGGTAATCGTGAGTTGTTGGCCATGAAGTGGGCATTCGAGGAGTGGCATCATTGGCTGGAAGGAGCCAAGCATCGCGTGGTGGTCTTGACAGATCACAAGAATTTGACTTATCTTGAGTCTGCCAAACGGTTGAATCCGAGACAGGCTCGATGGTCGTTATTTTTCTGCCGTTTTGATTTTGTGGTTTCGTACCTTCCGGGCTCTAAGAATGAGAAGGCTGATGCCCTATCAAGGAGTTTTGTGCCTGACTCTCCGGGTGTTCCTGAGCCGGCGGGTATTCTCAAAGAGGGGGTAATTTTGTCTGCCATCTCCCCTGATTTGCGGCGGGTGCTGCAAAAATTTCAGGCTGATAGACCTGACCGTTGCCCAGCAGAGAAACTGTTTGTCCCTGATAGATGGACTAGTAGAGTTATCTCTGAGATTCATTGTTCAGTGTTGGCTGGGCATCCTGGAATCTTTGGTACCAGAGATTTGGTGGCTAGATCCTTCTGGTGGCCGTCTTTGTCACGGGATGTGCGTTCTTTTGTGCAGTCCTGTGGGACTTGTGCTCGGGCTAAGCCCTGCTGTTCTCGTGCCAGTGGGTTGCTTTTGCCCTTGCCGGTCCCGAAGAGGCCCTGGACGCATATTTCTATGGATTTTATTTCGGATCTCCCCGTCTCTCAAAAGATGTCGGTCATTTGGGTGGTTTGTGATCGCTTTTCTAAGATGGTCCATTTGGTACCTTTGTCTAAATTGACTTCCTCCTCTGATTTGGTGCAATTATTTTTCCAGCATGTGGTTCGTTTACATGGTATCCTGGAGAACATCGTTTCTGACAGAGGTTCCCAGTTTGTTTCGAGGTTTTGGCGATCCTTTTGTGCTAGGATGGGCATTGATTTGTCTTTTTCCTCGGCTTTCCATCCTCAGACAAATGGCCAAACAGAACGAACTAATCAAACTTTGGAAACATATCTGAGATGCTTTGTTTCTGCTGATCAGGATGATTGGGTGTCCTTTTTGCCGTTGGCTGAGTTCGCCCTTAATAATCGGGCCAGCTCGGCTACTTTGGTTTCGCCGTTTTTCTGCAATTCTGGTTTCCATCCTCGTTTCTCTTCGGGACAGGTTGAGTCTTCGGACTGTCCTGGTGTGGATACTGTGGTGGATAGGTTGCAACAGATTTGGACTCATTTGGTGGACAATTTGACATTGTCCCAGGAGAAGGCTCAACGTTTCGCTAACCGCCGGCGCTGTGTGGGTCCCCGACTTCGTGTTGGGGATTTGGTTTGGTTGTCGTCTCGTTATGTTTCTATGAAGGTTTCCTCTCCTAAGTTTAAGCTTCGTTTCATTGGTCCGTATAAGATTTCTGAGGTTATCAATCCTGTGTCATTTCGTTTGGCCCTTCCTGCTTCTTTTGCCATCCATAATGTGTTCCATAGGTCGTTATTGCGGAGATACGTGGCGCCTATGGTTCCCTCCGTTGATCCTCCTGCCCCGTTGTTGGTTGAGGGGGAGTTGGAGTATGTGGTGGAGAAGATTTTGGATTCTCGTGTTTCGAGACGGAAACTCCAGTACCTGGTCAAGTGGAAGGGTTATGGTCAGGAAGATAATTCCTGGGTTTTTGCCTCTGATGTTCATGCTGCCGATCTGGTTCGTGCCTTTCATTTGGCTCATCCTGGTCGGCCTGGGGGCTCTGGTGAGGGTTCGGGGACCCCTCCTCAAAGGGGGGGTACTGTTGTGAATTCTGTTGTCGGGCTCCCTCCTGTGGTCATGAATAGTACTTCGGCTGGTTCTGTCCATGGACTTCCTCTGGTGGGTGTTTCTGAGTTTCCTTCCTCAGGTGACGAGGTTAATTCGTTAGCTGGCTGCTCTATTTAACTCCACTTAGATCTTTGCTCCAGGCCACCTGACAATGTTCCAGTATTGGTCTAGTTCACTCCTGGATCGTTCTTGTGACCTGTCTTCCCAGCAGAAGCTAAGTTCCAGCTTGTATTTCTTTGGTTTACTATTTTTCTGTCCAGCTTGCTATTTTATTGTTGTCTTGCTTGCTGGAAGCTCTGGGACGCAGAGGGAGCGCCTCCGCACCGTGAGTCGATGCGAAGCGTCTTTTTGCGCCCTCTGCGTGGTCTTTTTGTAGGTTTTTGTGCTGACCGCAAAGTAACCTTTCCTATCCTCGGTCTGTTCAGTTAGTCGGGCCTCACTTTACTAAATCTATTTCATCTCTGTGTTTGTATTTTCATCTTTACTCACAGTCATTATATGTGGGAGGCTGCCTTTTCCTTTGGGGAATTTCTCTGAGGCAAGGTAGGCTTTATTTTTCTATCTTCAGGGCTAGCTAGTTCCTTAGGCTGTGCCGAGTTGCATAGGGAGCGTTAGGCGCAATCCACGGCTATTTCTAGTGTGTTTGATAGGATTAGGGATTGCGGTCAGCAGAGTTCCCACGTCCCAGAGCTCGTCCTTTATTATCAGTAACTATCAGGTCATTCCGTGTGCTCTTAACCACCAGGTCCATTATTGTCCTGACCACCAGGTCATAACAATACCCCCCATGTCTTTAGTCAGATGTGGCGATCCGTATTTTCTGCGGTGGATATTTTCTAGTGTTTTTGTACTGACCGCATAGTACTCTGTTATTTTCTTTCTTTTTAGCTAGTATGGCCTTCTATGCTAAAATCTGATTTCATATCTGCGTATGTTTTTTCCCTCTCCTCTCACAGTCAATATTTGTGGGGGGCTATCTATCCTGTGGGGATTTTCTCTGAGGCAAGATAGGTTTCCTGTTTCTGCCTTTAGGGGAAGTTAGATCTTAGGCTGTGCCGAGGGGTCTAGGGAGTGTTAGGTACGCCCCACGGCTACTTCTAGTTGCGCTGCTAGTTCAGGGTTTGCGGTCAGTACAGAGACCACCTTCTCCAGAGTCTGTCTCATGCTGCTCCTAGGCCACCAGATCATAACAGTACAACTGGCCGACAATTAGTTAATTGCATCTCAGAAGAAGGGCGGAAAGCTTTTGAGCCATTTTTTTTCCTTAGCCTGTTTGGTATTTTCCTCCCTCTTTACCTCTGGGTGGCTACGGAGTCTAGTATTAACATGAATGTTCAGGAGTTAGTTTCTCAGGTGGATCAGATTGCTGCTAGGGTACAGGGTATTTCAGATTTCATTGTTCAAACTCCTGCCTTAGAACCTAAGATTGCCACTCCTGATTTATTCTTTGGTGACAGATCCAAATTTTTGAGTTTCAAAAATAACTATAAACTGTTTTTTGCATTAAGACCCCGATCTTCTGGTGATCCTATTCAGCAGGTTAGAATCATATCTCTGCTGCGTGGTGACCTGTTGTGAATTCTGTGGTCAAGCTCCCTCCTGTGGTCATGAGTGGTACTTCGGCTGGTTCTGTCCATGAGCTTCATCTGGTGGATGTGAGTGGGGCTGCGGCTTCTGAGTTTCCTTCCTCAGGTAACGAGGTTAGGTCGTTAGGTGCTGCTCTATTTAACTCCACCTAGTTCTTTGTTCCTTGCCTCCAGTCAATGTTCCAGTATTGGTCTTGCCCTCTCCTGGATCGTCTTGTGGCCTGTCTGCCCTGCATAAGCTAAGTTCTGCTTGTGTTACTTTTGTTTGCTATTTTTTCTGTCCAGCTTGCTATATTGGTTTTTCTTGCTTGCTGGAAGCTCTGGGACGCAGAGGAAGCACCTCCGTGCCGTTAGTCGGTACGGAGGGTCTTTTTGCGCCCTCTGCGTGGTTGTTTGTCTTCTGAAGTTCCTGAGTTTTTGTCTGACTTCCAGGATGTATTCGATGAGCCCAAATCCAGTTCCCTTCCACCGCATAGGTAGTGTGATTGTGCTATTGACTTGATTCCAGGTTGTAAGTTCCCTAAGGGCTGACTTTTCAACCTGTCTGTGCCTGAACATACCGCCATGCGGAGCTATATTAAGGAGTCTTTAGAGAAAGGGCATATTCGGCCATCTTCTTCACCGTTGGGAGCGGGGTTCTTTTTTGTTGCCAAGAAGGATGGCTCCTTGAGACCCTGTATTGATTATCGTCTCTTGAATAAGATCACGGTTAAATTTCAATACCCCTTGCCTTTGCTTACTGATTTGTTTGCTAGGATTATGGGGTCTAGCTGGTTTACTAAGATTGACATTCGAGGGGCATATAATCTTATTCGTATCAAGCAGGGTGACGAATGGAAAACTGCATTTAATACGCCTGAAGGCCATTTTGAATACCTTGTGATGCCATTCAGACTCTCTAATGCCCCATCTGTGTTCCAATCCTTCATGCATGATATCTTTCGGAGTTATCTTGATAAATTCATGGTTGTATATTTGGATGATATTTGATTTTTTCCAATGATTGGGAGTCTCATGTGAAACAGGTCAGGATGGTATTTCAGATCCTCCGTAATAATGCTTTATTTGTGATGGGGTCAAAGTGCCTCTTTGGAGTGCAGAAGGTTTCTTTTTTGGGTTTCATTTTTTCTCCCTCATCTATAGAAATGGATCCGGTTAAGGTTCAGGCCATTCATGATTGGATTCAGCCCACATCTGTGAAGAGCCTTCAGAAATTTTTGGGCTTTGCTAATTTTTATCGTCGTTTCATTGCCAACTTCTCCAGTCTGGTTAAACCTCTAACCGATTTGACCAAGAAAGGCGCTGATGTGACGAATTGGTCCTTGCGGCTGTTTCTGCCTTTCAGGAGCTTAAACGCCAATTTACTTCTGCCCCTGTGTTGCGTCAGCCAGATGTTTCTCTTCCATTTCAGGTTGAGGTTGACGCGTCTGAGATTGGGGCAGGGGCCATTTTGTCTCAGAGGAATTCTGATGGTTCCTTGATGAAACCGTGTGCCTTCTTTTCTCTGAAGTTTTCGCCTGCGGAACGCAATTATGATGTCGGCAATCGGGAGTTGTTGGCTATGAAGTGGGCATTTGAGGAGTGGCGACATTGGCTTGAGGGGGCCAAGCACCGTATTGTGGTCCTGACCGATCATAAGAATCTGATTTACCTCGAGTCTGCCAAATGGCTGAATCCTAGACAGGCTCGATGGTCCCTGTTTTTCTCCCGTTTTGATTTTGTGGTCTCGTACATTCCTGGTACTAAGAATGTTAAGGCGGATGCCCTCTCTAGGAGTTTTCTTCCTGATTCCCCTGGGGTTCTTGAGCCGGTCGGCATTTTGAAGGAAGGGGTGATTCTTTCAGCCATCTCCCCTGATTTGCGACGGGTTCTTCAGGAATTTCAGGCTGATAAGCCTGACTGCTGTCCTGTGGGGAAACTGTTTGTTCCTGATAGATGGACTAGTAAAGTGATTTCTGAGGTTCATTGTTCTGTGTTGGCTGGCCATCCTGGGATTTTTGGTACCAGAGATTTGGTTAGTAGGTCCTTTTGGTGGCCTTCTTTGTCACAAGATGTGCGTTCTTTTGTGCAGTCCTGTGGGATTTGTGCGCGGGCTAAGCCTTGCTGTTCCCGCACTAGTGGGTTGCTTTTGCCATTGCCGCTCCCTGAGAGACCTTGGACGCATATTTCTATGGATTTTATTTCCGATCTTCCTGTTTCCCAAAGAATGTCGGTTATCTGGGTTGTCTGTGACCGATTATCTAAGATGGTTCATTTGGTACCTTTGCCTAAATTGCCTTCTTCTTCTGATTTGGTTCCGTTGTTTTTTCAGCATGTGGTGCGTTTGCATGGTATTCCGGAGAATATTGTGTCCGACAGAGGTTCCCAGTTTGTTTCCAGGTTTTGGCGGGCCTTTTGTGCCAAGCTGGGCATTGATTTGTCTTTTTCCTCTGCATTTCATCCTCAGACAAATGGCCAGACTAAGCGAACTAATCAGACCTTGGAGACCTATTTGAGATGCTTTGTGTCTGCTGATCAGGATGATTGGGTGGCTTTTTTGCCATTGGCCGAGTTTGCCCTTAATAATCGGGCTAGTTCGGCTACTTTGGTTTCGCCTTTTTTTTTTAATTTTGGTTTTCATCCTCGTTTTTCTTCTGGGCAGGTTGAGCCTTCTGACCTTCCTGGTGTGGATTCTGTGGTCGACAGGTTGCAGCAGATTTGGGCTTATGTGGTGGACAATTTGGTGCTGTCTCAGGAGGAGACTCAGTGTTTTGCTAACCGTCGTCGGTGTGTTGGTTCCCGGCTTCGGGTTGGTGATCTGGTTTGGTTATCTTCCTGTCATGTTCCTATGAAGGTTTCTTCCCCTAAGTTTAAGCCTCGATTTATTGGTCCTTATAGGATTTCTGAGATTATTAATCCGGTGTCCTTTCGCCTGGCGCTTCCGGCCTCTTATGCGATTCATAATGTCTTCCATAGATCTTTGTTGCGGAAATATGTGGAGCCCGTTGTTCCCTCTGTTGATCCTCCGGCCCCTGTGTTGGTCGATGGGGAGTTGGAATATGTTGTTGAGAAGATTTTGGATTCCCGTTTTTCGAGGCGGAAGCTTCAGTACCTTGTCAAGTGGAAGGGTTATGGCCAGGAGGATAATTCTTGGGTTTCTGCCTCTGATGTCCGTGCCGTTGATTTGGTTCGTGCCTTTCATCGGGCTCATCCTGATCGGCCTGGGGGCTCTGGTGAGGGTTCGGTGACCCCTCCTCGAGGGGGTTACTGTTGTGAATTCAGCTTTTGGGCTCCCTCCGGTGGTTGTAGAGGGTAATGCAGTTGTGCCTGATTTGCAGGAGTGGACAGGTGTATCTACTAATTGCAAAACTGTCTGGGGTATATAGCTTTGCAGGATCCTTTAGTCAGTGCCAGTTGTCCATTGTTCTGGAAGGATTCACTTCCTTGCTGGTCGCTCCAGTTTGCTGTGCTTTTCTACAAAGATAAGTCCTGCTTGTTTTTTTCTGTCCACCTGCAGTGGACTTTATAGTTCTGTGCATTTTTCATGTTTTTGTTTTGTCTAGCTTAGTCGGTGAAGGATTTTTTGCAGCCTAGATATTTGTCTGGAGATGCAGATATACCCCCCATGTCTTTAGTCAGATGTGGTGATCCGTATTTTCTGCGGTGGATATTTTCTAGTGTTTTTGTACTGACCGCATAGTACTCTGTTCTTTTCTTTCTTTTTAGCTAGTACTAGCTGAAGAGCCCGGCGTTGCCTGGGCATAGTAAATATCTGTGGTTAGTTATAGCACCTCACTTGTCTTATTTTCCCATCACGCCTCTCATTTTCCCAATCACATCTTTCATTTTCCCCCTCACACCTCTCATTCCCCCCTAACACTTGTCATTTCAACCTCACATCTGTCATTTTCTGATCACTCCACTATTTTTCCTCACTCCTCTCATTTTGCACTCACACCTTTTCATTCTCACCTCACACCTCTCATTTTCACCTCATCACCTCAGTATATACATGTTTGTCATCTCCCATATATATAGTATACATCTGTATGTCATCTCCTGTATATAGTATATACCTGTATGTCATCTCCCCTGTATATAGTATATACCTGCTGTGTGTCATCTCCCCTATATATAGTATATACCTGAATGTCATCTCCTTCTATACATAGTATATACCTGTATGTCATCTCCTCCTGTATATAGTATATACCTGTGTGTCATCTCCCCTGTATATAGTATATACCTGTGTGTCATCTCCTCCTGTATATAGTATATACCTGTGTGTCATCTCCCCTGTATATAGTATATATCTGTGTGTCATCTCCTCCTGTATATAGTATATACCTGCATGTCATCTTCTATATATAGCATATACCTGTATGTCATCTCCTCCTGTATATTGTATATACCTGTAGGTCATCTGCTCCTGTATATAGTATATACCTGTGTGTCATCTCCTCCTGTATATAGTATATACCTGTATGTCATCTCCTCCTGTATATATATGTACCTGTATGTCATCTCCTCCTCTATATAGTATATACCTGTGTGTCATCTCTCCTGTATATAGTATATATCTGTGTGTCATCTCCCCTGTATATAGTATATACCTGTGTGTCATCTCCTCCTGTATTAGACCTCGTTCACACGTTATTTGCTCAGTATTTTTACCTCAGTATTTGTAAGCTAAATTGGCAGCCTGATAAATCCCCAGCCAACAGGAAGCCCTCCCCCCTGGCAGTATATATTAGCTCACACATACACATAATCGACAGGTCATGTGACTGACAGCTGCCGTATTTCCTATATGGTACATTTGTTGTAGTTTGTCTGCTTATTAATCAGATTTTTATTTTTGAAGGATAATACCAGACTTGTGTGTGTTTTAGGGCGAGTTTCGTTTGTCAAGTTGTGTGTGTTGAGTTGCGTGTGGCGACATGCATGTAGCGACTTTTGTGAGATGAGTTTTGTGAGGCAACATGCGTGTAGCAACTTTTTGTGTGTCGAGTTGCATGTGACAGGTTAGTGTAGCAAGTTGTGTGCAGCAAGTTTTGCGCATGGCGAGTTTTGCGCGTGGCGAGTTTTATGTGTGGTGCCTTTTGTGTATGTGAAAGTTTTGTGTGAGGCAACTTTTGCATGTGTTGCAACTTTTGTGCATGTGGCAATTTTTCCGCGTGTGCAAGTTTTGCGTGTGGCGAGTTTTCCATGAGGTGAGTTTTGCACTTGTGGCGAGTTTTGCAAGAGCATAGTTTTTGTATGTGGCGAGTTCTGCGCGTGGCGAGTTTTAAGTGGCGACTTTTGTGTTTCGACTTTTATGTGGCGAGGTTGGTGTATTTGTGGTGAAATGTGTGCTGAGGGTAATATGTGTTCAAGCATGTGGTAGTGTGTGGCGCATTTTGTGTGTGTGTGTGGTGAGTATTCCATGTCGGGGCCCCACCTTAGCAACTGTATGGTATATACTCTTTGGCGCCATCGCTCTCATTCTTTAAGTCTCCTTTGTTCACATGTGGCAGCTGTCAATTTGCCTCCAACACTTTTCCTTTCATTTTTTCGCATTATGTAGATAGGAGCAAAATTGTTTGGTGAATTGGAAAGCGCGGGGTTAAAATTTCACCTCACAACATAGCCTATGACGCTCTCGGGGTCCAGATGTGTGATTGTGCAAAATTTTGTGGCTGTAGCTGCGACGCCTCCAACACTTTTCCTTTCACTTTTTCCCCATTATGTAGATAGGGGCAAAATTGTTTGGTGAATTGGAAAGCACGGGGTTAAAATTTCACCTCACAACATAGCCTATGACGCTCTCAGGGTCCAGACGTGTGACTGTGCAAAATTTTGTAGCTGTAGCTGCGACGCCTCCAACACTTTTCCTTTCACTTTTTTCCCCATTATGTAGATAGGTAGATAGGGGCAAAATTGTTTGGTGAGTTGGAACGCGCGGGGTTAAAATTTCGCCTCACAACATAGCCTATGACGCTCTCGGGGTCCAGACGTGTGACTGTGCAAAATTTTGTGGCTGTAGCTGCGACGGTGCAGATGCCAATCCCGGACATACACACATACACACACACACACACACACATTCAGCTTTATATATTAGATTGTTGTGAATTCTGTGGCAGAGCTCCCTCCTGTGGTCACAAGTGGTACTTCGGCTGGTTCTCTCTGTGAGCTTCCGTTGGTGGAGGAAAGTGGTACTGCGGCTTCTGAGTTTCCTTCCTCAGGTGATGTGGTGAAGTCGTTAGGTGCTGCTCTATTTAACTCCACCTAGTGCTTTGATCCTGGCCTCCAGTCAATGTTCTAGTATTGGACCTGTTTCCTCCTGGATCGTTCCTGTGGCCTGCTGCTCTGCATAGCTAAGTTCCGCTTTGCTATTTTGTTTGCTGTTTTTTCTGTCCAGCTTGTCTATTTGTTTTTTCCTGCTTGCTGGAAGCTCTGGGACGCAGAGGGTGTACCTCCGTGCCGTTAGTTCGGTACGGAGGGTCTTTTTGCCCCCTTTGCGTGGTTTTTGTAGGGTTTTGTGTTGACCGCAAAGTTCCTTTCCTATCCTTGCTCTGTTCAGAAAGTCGGGCCTCACTTTGCTAAATCTATTTCATCTCTACGTTTGTCTTTTCATCTTAACTCACAGTCATTATATGTGGGGGCTGCCTTTTCCTTTGGGGTATTTCTCTGAGGCAAGGTAGGCTTATTTTCTATCTTCAGGCTAGCTAGTTTCTCAGGCTGTGCCGAGTTGCATAGGGAGCGTTAGGCGCAATCCACGGCTGCCTCTAGTGTGGTTGGAGAGGATTAGGGATTGCGGTCAGCAGAGTTCCCACGTCTCAGAGCTCGTTCTATGTTTTTGGGTTATTGTCAGGTCACTGTATGTGCTCTGACCTCTATGTCCATTGCGGTACTGAATTAAATTATCATAACATAGTATGGCCTCCTATGCTAAAATCTGATTTCATATCTGCGTATGTTATTTCCCTCTCTTCTCACAGTCAATATTTGTGGGGGGCTATCTATCCTTTGGGGATTTTCTCTGAGGCAAGATAGGTTTCCTGTTTCTGCCTTTAGGGGTAGTTAGATCTTAGGCTGTGCCGAGGGGTCTAGGGAGTGTTAGGTACCCCCCACGGCTACTTCTAGTTGCGCTGCGAGTTCAGGGTTTGCGGTCAGTACAGGGACCACCTTCTCCAGAGTCCGTTTCATGCTGCTCCTAGGCCACCAGATCATAACAGGCTGCATGGTCGAGTTGCCAGAAGAAAGTATTATTGCACAAATGCCACAAAGTATCTGCAAACAATACTCAAAACAGCACAGAAACAAGCCTCGAAACTTTTGGAACAAGGTAATTTGGAGTGATGAGACCAAAAATTTAACTTTTTAGCCACAACCATAAATGTTACATTTGGAGAGAGGTCAACAAGGCCTATGATGAAAGGAACACCATTCCTACTGTAATGCACAGAGGTGGATCCTTGATGTTTTGGGGATATGTGAGCTACAAAGGCACAGGAAACTTGGTCAAAGTTTAAGGAAAAATGAATGTGGCATGTTATCAGCAAATACTGCAAGCAAATTTGCAATCATCAGCCTGGAAGCTGCGCATGGGACGTAATTGGACGTTCCATCATGACAACGATCCAAAACACAAGGCCAGGTCGACCTCTCATTGACTACAGCAGAACAAAGTAAAGGGCCCGGAGGGCCCATCTCAGTCTCCTGACGTCAATATCATTGAGCCACTTTGGGGAGATCTCAAGTGCGCAGTTCATGCTAGATAACCCAGAAATTTACAGGAACTGGAGGTTTTTTGCCAAGAAGAGTGGGCAGCTTTACCATCTGAGAAAATAAAGAACCTCATCCACGTAAGGTCAGTAATAAAATCCATGGACAAGTGTGACCATGATCTACTAGGAATAGGTAGTGGAAGAATGGTACCAGACAGATGTGTATGCAATACTTTAGAACGTGCGCAGTTACTACAAGCAGCTACTTATTCAAGCACATCACGATGCATCCCTGGCCATCAAAACAATGAGAAAGGAGGTCCGTGGTTGCTGTTGTGAATTCTGTGGCAGAGTTCACTCCTGTGGTCACAAGTGGTACTTCGGCTGATTCTCTTTGGGATCTTCCGTTTGTGGAGGAAATTGGTACTGCAGCTTCTGAGTTTCCTCCCTCAGGTGATCTGGTGAGCTCGTTAGCTTCTTCTCTACTTAACTCCACCTGATGCTTTGATCTATGCTTCCTGTCAATGTTTCAGTGTGGGACTTGTTTTTTTCCCTGGATCATTCCTGTGGCCTGCTGCTCTGCAAAGCTAAGTTTTGCTTATGTTATTTTGTTGCTATTTTTCTGTCCAGCTTGCTTAATTGGTTTTTCTCGCCTGCTGGAAGCTCTGAGACGCAGAGGGACCACCTCCGTACCGTTAGTCGGTGCGGAGGGTCTTTTTGTCCCCTCTGCGTGGTTTTTTATAGGTTTTTGTGCTGACCGCAAAGTTATCTTCCCTATCCTCGTTCTGTTCAGCTAGTCGGGCCTCACTTTGCTAAATCTGTTTCATCTCTATGTTTGTGTTTTCATCTTACTCACAGTCATTATATGTGGGGGGCTGCCTTTTCCTTTGGGGAATTTCTCTGAGGCAAGGTAGGCTTATTTTTCTATCTTCAGGATTAGCTAGTTTCTCAGGCTGTGACGAGGCGCCTAGGTTCTGGTCAGGAGCGCTCCACAGCTACCTTTAGTGTGGTTTGATAGGCTTAGGGATTGCGGTCTGCAGAGTTCCCACGTCTCAGAGCTCGTTCTATTATTTTGGGTTATTGTCAGTTCACTGTATGTGCTCTGACCTCCATGACCATTGTGATTCTGAATTGCCTTTCATAACAGTACAGGAAGCCAAAAGTGCTAATGATTCTCAATAGAGGGAAAAAAGAAGTTCTGAGACCATTTTTTTTTCTTTGCACTGTGTTTTGTCTTTTTTTTCCCCTAGACATTTGGGTGGTTCAGGACACAGGTGTAGCAATGGACATTAAAGGTCTGTCTTCATGTGTGGATCAGCTCACGGCAAGAGTTCAAAATATTCAAGATTTTGTGGTCCAGAATTCTTTGCTTGAACCGAGAATTCCTATTCCTGATTTGTTTTTTGGAGATAGAACTAAGTTTCTAAGTTTCAAAAATAATTGTAAGCTATTTCTGGCCTTGAAACCTCATTCTTCTGGTAATCCTATTCAACAGGTTTTGATTATTATTTCTTTTTTGCGCGGCGACCCTCAGGACTGGGCGTTTTCTCTTGCGTCAGGAGATCCTGCATTGAGTAATATCGATGCGTTTTTCCTGGCGCTTGGGTTGCTGTACGATGAGCCTAATTCAGTGGATCAGGCAGAAAAAAATTTGCTGGCTCTTTGTCAGGCTCAGGATGAGATAGAGGTATATTGTCAGAAATTTAGAAAGTGGTCAGTGCTCACTCAATGGAATGAATCTGCGCTGGCAGCAATATTCAGAAAGGGTCTCTCTGAAGCCCTTATGGATGTGATGGTGGGATTTCCTATGCCTGCTGGTTTGAATGAGTCTATGTCTTTGGCCATTCAGATCGGTCGACGCTTGCGTGAGCGTAAACCTGTGCACCATTTGGCGGTATTACCTGAGCTTAAACCTGAGCCTATGCAGTGTGATAGGACCTTGACCAGAGTTGAACGGCAAGAACATAGACGTCTGAATGGTCTGTGTTTCTACTGTGGTGATTCCACTCATGCTATCTCTGATTGTCCTAAGCGCACTAAGCGGTTTGCTAGGTCTGCCACCATTGGTACTGTACAGACAAAATTTCTTCTGTCCGTTACCTTGATCTGCTCTTTGTCATCATATTCTGTCATGGCATTTGTGGATTCAGGCGCTGCCCTGAATTTGATGGACTTGGAATATGCTAAGCGTTGTGGGTTTTTCTTGGAGCCCTTGCAGTGTCCTATTCCATTGAGAGGAATTGATGCTACGCCTTTGGCCAAGAATAAGCCTCAATACTGGACCCAGCTGACCATGTGCATGGCTCCTGCACATCAGGAGGTTATTCGCTTTCTGGTGTTGCATAATCTGCATGATGTGGTCGTGTTGGGGTTGCCATGGCTACAAGCCCATAATCCAGTATTAGATTGGAAATCCATGTCGGTGTCCAGCTGGGGTTGTCAGGGGGTACATGGTGATGTTCCATTTCTGTCAATTTCGTCATCCACTCCTTCTGAGGTCCCAGAGTTCTTGTCTGATTACCGGGATGTATTTGATGAGCCCAAGTCCAATACCCTACCTCCGCATAGGGATTGTGATTGTGCTATCAATTTGATTCCTGGTAGTAAATTCCCAAAAGGTCGATTGTTTAATTTGTCCGTGCCTGAGCACACCGCTATGCACAGTTATGTGAAGGAATCTCTGGAGAAGGGGCATATTCGCCCGTCATCGTCGCCATTAGGAGCAGGGTTCTTTTTTGTAGCCAAGAAGGATGGTTCGCTGAGACCTTGTATAGATTACCGCCTTCTTAATAAGATCACGGTTAAATTTCAGTACCCTTTGCCATTGTTATCTGATCTGTTTGCTCGGATTAAGGGGGCTAGTTGGTTCACAAAGATAGATCTTCGTGGTGCGTATAATCTGGTGCGAATTAAGCAAGGTGATGAATGGAAAACTGCATTTAATACGCCCGAGGGTCATTTTGAGTATCTCGTGATGCCGTTCGGACTTGCCAATGCTCCATCAGTGTTTCAGTCCTTTATGCATGACATCTTCCGAGAGTACCTGGATAAATTCCTGATTGTGTACTTGGATGACATTTTGATCTTCTCGGATGATTGGGAGTCTCATGTGAAGCAGGTCAGAACGGTTTTTCAGGTCCTGCGTGCTAACTCTTTGTTTGTGAAGGGATCAAAGTGTCTCTTTGGTGTGCAGAAGGTTTCATTTTTGGGGTTCATCTTTTCCCCTTCTACTATCGAGATGGATCCTGTTAAGGTCCAAGCCATCCATGATTGGACTCAGCCGACATCTCTGAAAAGTCTGCAAAAGTTCCTGGGCTTTGCTAATTTTTATCGTCGCTTCATCTGCAATTTTTCTAGTATTGCTAAACCATTGACCGATTTGACCAAGAAGGGTGCTGATGTGGTCAATTGGTCTTCTGCTGCTGTGGAAGCTTTTCAAGAGTTGAAGCGTCGTTTTTCTTCTGCCCCTGTGTTGTGTCAACCAGATGTTTCTCTTCCGTTCCAGGTCGAGGTTGATGCTTCTGAGATTGGAGCAGGGGCTGTTTTGTCGCAGAGAGGTTCTGGTTGCTCAGTGATGAAACCATGTGCTTTCTTTTCCAGGAAGTTTTCGCCTGCTGAGCGTAATTATGATGTGGGCAACCGAGAGTTGCTGGCCATGAAGTGGGCATTCGAGGAGTGGCATCATTGGCTTGAAGGAGCTAAGCATCGCGTGGTGGTATTGACTGATCATAAGAACTTGACTTATCTCGAGTCTGCCAAGCGCTTGAATCCTAGACAAGCTCGTTGGTCATTGTTTTTTGCCCGTTTTGACTTTGTGATTTCGTACCTTCCGGGCTCTAAAAATGTGAAGGCGGATGCTCTGTCTAGGAGTTTTGTACCCGACTCTCCGGGTTTATCTGAGCCGGCGGGTATCCTCAAGGAAGGAGTAATTGTGTCTGCCATCTCCCCTGATTTGCGGCGGGTGCTGCAAAAATTTCAGGCTAATAAACCTGATCGTTGCCCAGCGGAGAAACTGTTTGTCCCTGATAGGTGGACGAATAGAGTTATCTCTGAACTTCATTGTTCGGTGTTGGCTGGTCATCCTGGAATCTTTGGTACCAGAGAGTTAGTGGCTAGATTCTTTTGGTGGCCCTCTCTGTCGCGGGATGTGCGTGATTTTGTGCAGTCCTGTGGGATTTGTGCTCGGGCTAAGCCCTGCTGTTCTCGTGCCAGTGGGTTGCTTTTGCCCTTGCCGGTCCCGAAGAGGCCTTGGACACATATCTCTATGGATTTTATTTCTGACCTTCCCGTTTCTCAAAAGATGTCAGTCATTTGGGCGGTCTGTGATCGCTTTTCTAAGATGGTCCATCTGGTACCCTTGTCTAAATTGCCTTCCTCCTCTGATTTGGTGCCTTTGTTCTTCCAGCATGTGGTTCGTTTGCATGGCATTCCAGAGAATATTGTTTCTGACAGAGGTTCCCAGTTTGTTTCGAGGTTTTGGCGAGCCTTTTGTGGTAGGATGGGCATTGACTTGTCTTTTTCCTCGGCTTTCCATCCTCAGACTAATGGCCAGACCGAGCGAACCAATCAGACCTTGGAAACATATCTGAGGTGCTTTGTTTCTGCTGATCAGGATGACTGGGTGTCCTTTTTGCCTTTGGCTGAGTTCGCCCTTAATAATCGGGCCAGCTCGGCTACCTTGGTTTCACCGTTTTTCTGCAATTCTGGGTTCCATCCTCGTTTCTCTTCTGGACAGGTTGAGTCTTCGGACTGTCCTGGTGTGGATACTGTGGTGGACAGGTTGCAGCAGATTTGGACTCAGGTAGTGGACAATTTGACCTTGTCCCAGGAGAAGGCTCAACTTTTCGCTAATCGCAGACGCCGTGTGGGTCCCCGACTTCGTGTTGGGGATCTGGTTTGGTTATCTTCTCGTCATATTCCTATGAAGGTTTCCTCTCCTAAGTTTAAACCTCGTTTTATTGGTCCGTATAGGATTTCTGAGGTTCTTAATCCTGTGTCTTTTCGTCTGACCCTTCCAGATTCTTTTTCCATACATAACGTATTCCATAGGTCATTGTTGCGGAGATACGTGGCACCTATGGTTCCTCCTGCCCCGGTTTTGGTGGAGGGGGAATTGGAGTATATTGTGGAGAAGATTTTGGATTCTCGTGTTTCAAGACGGAAACTCCAGTATCTGGTTAAATGGAAGGGTTATGCACAGGAGGATAATTCCTGGGTTTTTGCCTCTGATGTTCATGCTCCCGATCTTGTTCGTGCCTTTCATGTGGCTCATCCTGGTCGGCCTGGGGGCTCTGGTGAGGGTTCGGTGACCCCTCCTCAAGGGGGGGTACTGTTGTGAATTCTGTGGCAGAGTTCACTCCTGTGGTCACAAGTGGTACTTCGGCTGATTCTCTCTGGGATCTTCCGTTTGTGGAGGAAATTGGTACTGCAGCTTCTGAGTTTCCTCCCTCAGGTGAACTGGTGAGCTCGTTAGCTTCTTCTCTACTTAACTCCACCTGATGCTTTGATCTATGCTTCCTGTCAATGTTTCAGTGTGGGACTTGTTTTTTTCCCTGGATCATTCCTGTGGCCTGCTGCTCTGCAAAGCTAAGTTTTGCTTATGTTATTTTGTTGCTATTTTTCTGTCCAGCTTGCTTAATTGGTTTTTCTCGCCTGCTGGAAGCTCTGAGACGCAGAGGGACCACCTCCGTACCGTTAGTCGATGCGGAGGGTCTTTTTGTCCCCTCTGCGTGGTTTTTTTTATAGGTTTTTGTGCTGACCGCAAAGTTATCTTCCCTATCCTCGTTCTGTTCAGCTAGTCGGGCCTCACTTTGCTAAATCTGTTTCATCTCTATGTTTGTGTTTTCATCTTACTCACAGTCATTATATGTGGGGGGCTGCCTTTTCCTTTGGGGAATTTCTCTGAGGCAAGGTAGGCTTATTTTTCTATCTTCAGGATTAACTAGTTTCTCAGGCTGTGACGAGGCGCCTAGGTTCTGGTCAGGAGCGCTCCACGGCTACCTTTAGTGTGGTTTGATAGGCTTAGGGATTGCGGTCTGCAGAGTTCCCACGTCTCAGAGCTCGTTCTATTATTTTGGGTTATTGTCAGTTCACTGTATGTGCTCTGACCTCCATGACCATTGTGATTCTGAATTGCCTTTCATAACAGGTTGCCTTGCCACCTGGGATGACCACCAAGCACAGAGTTGTGATGTTCCCCAATTACTTTGCGGCACAGATTAGGCGGCACAAATAACCTTCCTGAAGGGCAGGAGGGCAGGGCATCCCCCTGGGCCTCCAACACCTTACCCTCCAGCTCAGGGTACAATACCAAAATGCCTATCCCCTGCAAAATCAGGACAGGGTCACAGCTATGGATCCATCTAAAAACCTGAAGATGACAACAGGTACCCCAAAAACTGCACCTCCTGGACGGCGGAAACACATTTTTCTAGTTTGGCATATCATTTGTTATATCTTAATATTTGCAGCACCTGTTTAACATACCCCCGATGTGTCTCCAAATCAGGAGCGTAAACCAAAATGTCATCTAGATAGACCACTACAAACCTACCCACCAAATGATGGAAAATATCATTGAGGAAATGCTGAAATACAGCAGGTACATTGGTGAGACCGAAAGGCATGACCATACTCTCAAAATGACCCTCAGGGGATATTGATCGCCATATTCTATTCATGCCCTTCTCTTATTCTAACCAGCTTGTAGGCCCCCTTTAAATCCAACTTGGAGAACATCTTTGCTCCCACAACCTGACTGAACAGATCAATAATCAGAGGAAGAGGGTATGGATCTTGGATGGTAATTTGATTTAATTCCCAGAAATATAAACAAGGTCGTAGACCGCCATCTTTTTTCTTCACAAAGAAGATCCCTGCTGCCATGGGCAAAGATGAGGGTCTGATGTGTCCCTTCTCCAGACTTTCTGCAATGAAATCCTTATACAGTTCTCAAGGCAGTAATCCCTCCACTCAATGATCTCCCTGGCTTGCCAACCCACCAACAGAATATGTTTCACCATCCAGGGAAGACCCAATGCAATTGGGGTGGGAAGACCGTCCAGGAAATAGCTAGGAATTATTTTGGAATGAATCGACCCCACCCTCAGTCTTATATTCTATACAATTTGAGCGAGAGCTTTCTGTGCAAGTGGCGCTGAGTCAATGGCGAAAATGGGAATGGGCTTAGCTAAAGCACAGCAAACCAGCCCGTGAGTTCTGGCAAACTCAGCATAAACCATGCTGACTCCAGCTCCACTGTCAGCAAACACAGAAATCTGCTTGGTTTTGTTCTCCAGCACTACCTCTGCTGTCAGGACAAACTGGGAACTGGAGGATGACAATAGATGTACCACTTACTTATTCCACTTTAGACTACCACGGGGTTAATCAAGTGTCCTTTTGTTTAGGCATCAAAGGACAGGCCCCAATAAAATGTCCCTTTTTTGTAAAAAAAAAAGCACACCCCTTTTTTTGCAAACATCCTGGGAAATATACGATGCCGAGGCACTCCATAACTGCATGGGTTCCTCCACGCTCTCCCGTATGGGTTTACCACTAGACTGCTCCCTTGGCAAAGGGGAAATACCCCCAAAAAGAGGCTCCGGAGAAGGTGGTGTTACCCACCTATCTCAAAGGTGTCTGTCAACATGTATAGCCAATGACATAGCGGCCTCCAAGAACTAAGGGGTTTCATATACCACCAAGGTATCTCTCAACCTTTCAGTGAGACCCTGAAGAAATTGGTTTCTGAGAGCCAGGTCATTCCACTTGGTATCAATTGCCCACCTGTGGAATTCGGAGCTATACATCTCCACTGACCAATTCTCCTGCTGAAGGTGACGCAACCTGGACCCAGCCAATGTGACTCATTAGGAATCATTATAGATAAGGGCTAGAGCCCAAAAAATCCCTCCACAGACTGGAGACAAACCGTATCCTGTGGCAAAGAGAAAGTCCAGGACTTCCTGTAGTAGAGAGATACAATACAGACTCATTGCTGTTCATTTCCGGAGGAGTGAAGACGAAGTTTAAAATAAAGTCTGCAAGCTTCCTTAAACACAAAAAAACTTGTCCCTTCCTCCAGAAACCTGTCTGGGAGGGCAAACTTGGATTCAGGTTGGACTGGCCTACCTGCAGAGACCCAAACATCAGCTACTGTTGTTGCTGCTGAACCTCATATCAGAGGTCATTCACCTCCAGAGACAGACAGTGTAGATGCTCTGTTAGCCCTGCGACCGGATCCATATTAAGAGAGAAAAAGAAAAAAAACACACCTGAAAAATCATATACAAGAAAAACCAAGTCAGTTTTTTTTTCCTTAAATGTGCACGGCTAGTGATAATGTCACGCACAGTGTTGGAAAAACTAAGTGCACCATGATGGTATGAGGGGAAAGAAGCCCAACACTAAGGAAGGGGAAAGTGTAGACCACTAGGCATATCTAGCATCTTCCCCTCTGCCCTACATGTCCCTATGTACATTCTGCACCTATCGCCGAGAAAGAACCTAATCATTGCCTGACACTGTCTATATGCCCTGCTTAGGGAATGACGAGGTAAGCACTAGTCGATCCCCACTAAACTAAAGGCCCACATATAGACATGCCCATTTTTTACCGTCAACACGGGTGGCAAAAAGTCTCACACACTTGCACATGGAGAACACAAATTGACGTAATCTGTGTGACACGCATTGGCAATGGGGAAGAAGCGCTCCAGTAAGCGCTGTTCCCCAGAGGCAGGTGCTGAAGATGGCTCTCATCATTCTCCCCTGCTCTGCCAGCGATCGGCGCGATCAGGGGAGAATGATGAGAGTTATATTAACCCCTTAATGACAGCCAATAAGCCTTTTAACTGACCTGAGATATAAGAGAATAGCATCCCCATACAGGTGACAATCTCGCAGCTGTCGGCTGTACACTCTACCTGACAACTTGCTGCATCAGCCACGATTAGTGTTTGCACCTTCCAAATCTGTTGAACCCCTTAGATGCTGCTTTCGGTAGTGACTACATCATTATAAATGGTTAACAGACTGTGGGGGCTTCCTCCTAATCCCAAATGGTGCCCTCAGATCATGATTGTATGGTCCTGATGTTTGCAATTGGCAATTCATGACCAAATTCTGGCCTAAGAGTCTGCCGACTGTTGTAACCTGTTCAGAAGTTAGAGGCATTTACATGGTAAAAATGCACATGTGGATTTTGCTGGGGATCCGCAGCGTTTCTGCAGCTGTTTCCCATGCGTTTACAGTTCAATGTAAACCTATGGGAAACCAAAAACGCTATGCACGTGCTGCGGAAAAGAACGCGCGGAAACGCAGTGGTTTACATTCCACAGCATGTCACTTCTTCCTGCGGATTCCGCAGCGGTTTTACAACTGCTCCAATAGAAATCCGCAGTTGTAAAACCGCAGTAGAAACTGCGGTTTTCCACTGCAGATTTATCAAATCTGCTAGAATCCGCTGCAGAAAAATCCGTAGTGGACCCAGAATACATGTGCACATACCCTTATAAACTACTTGACAGCAGTTTTCATTATGTCAGGGGGTGTTGTTTTTAATATGGTATCACATTTGGGGGTTTCCAAATACATGGGACCCCTAAAGGCACTTCAAATATGGCTAAGTCCCTAAAAAAATAAATTTTGTAAATTTCCTTGAAAAAATGAAAAATTACTGCTACATTTTTAAACCTCCTAAAATGCTAACAAAATAAAAGAACATTTTACAAATGGTGCTGATGTAAAGCCGACATGTGGGAAATGTTATTTATTAATGTTTTGCTGTGGCATGACTATCTGGATTAAAGAGATAATCATTCAAAGTTTGGAAATTGCTAATTTTTTAAAATTTTTCTCAAATTTCTGATATTTTTTTATAAATAAACACAAAACATATCGGCCTAAATTTACCATTATCATAAAGTATAATGTATCACGAAAAAACAATCTCAAAATCACTGGAATTTGTTGAAGCGTTCCAGAGTTATTACCACATAAAGTGGCACTGGTCAGATTTTAAAAAATTGGCTCCGTCACTAAGGCCGGCCTCACACTAGCGTGTTTTATGGACGTAAGAGAGGTGCTGAAAATACGGATTGCATACGGTACAATGCTTCTCTATGACCCAGCTCCTATCAGCCGTATTTTACTGATCCGTATTATACGGTCTTCTACGGCCGTAGAAAATCGCAGCATGCTGCGTTTGTCACCGTATTGCGCAAAAAATACGCCAATGAAAGTCTATGGGGGCCAGAAAAATACGGATTACACACGGAACAACAGTGTGACTTGCGAGAAATAAGCAGCGGTGTTCTAGCGATAAGCCGGCAATTCAGTGCGGTGTACAGTAAAATCACACTGACAGGTTAGAATAGAATAGCTAAAATAAATGTCTACACATAGTATAGGGGTATATCTATATATATATAATTGTCTAAGGGTTTTTCCATCTGTCTGTCTGTCTGTCTTTCTGTCTGTCTGTCCTGGAAATCCCGCGTCTCTGGTCTCCCGGGCACAGTATCGACGTAGAAATCCCGCGTCTCTGACTGGTCGATGCTGCCAGGCCTAGACCAATCAGCGACGGGCACAGCGACGATGATGTCATAAAGGATGTAGACATCCCGCGTCTCTGATTGGTCGAGGTCACCAGGCCTCGACCAATCAGCAACGGGCACAGCGACGATGATGTCATAAAGGACGTAGAAATCCCACTTTTCTGATTCAGCGACGGGCACAGTATCGACGTAGATGTCATAATGGTTGCCATGGCGACGATGATGTCATAAAGGTTGCCTCGACCAATCAGCGACGGGCACAGTCTGCCGCAAATTCTGGAATCATCATTGTCCATATACTACGGGGACATGCATATTCTAGAATACCCGATGCATTAGAATCGGGCCACAATCTAGTATATCTATAATTGTCTAAGGGTTTTTCCGTCTGTCTGTCTGTCTGTCCTGGAAATCCTGCGTCTCTGATTGGTCGAGGCCGCCAGACCTCGACCAATCAGCGACGGGCACAGCGACGATGATGTCATAAAGGACGTAGAAATCCCACGTTTCTGATTCAGCGACGGGCACAGTATCGACGTAGATGTCATAATGGTTGCCATGGTGACGATGATGTCGTAAAGGTTACCTCGACCAATCAGCGACGGGCACAGTCTGCCACGAATTCTGGAATCATCATTGTCCATATACTACGGGGACATGCATATTGTAGAATACCCGATGCGTTAGAATCGGGCCACAGTCTAGTATATATATATATATATATATATGTGTGTTAGTGAGACACATATATGTATATATATTAATATTTCATACAGCGCTAGATAGCTTAAAAGCCGGTAATTCAATTGCCAGCTATTGCTATCTCCTTTCCAAACCCGACATGATATGAGACACGGTTTACATACAGTAAACCATCTCATATCCACTTTTTTTGCATATTCCACACTACTTATGTTAGTAGTGTGTATGTGCAAAATTTGGGCACTCTAGCTATTAATTTAAAGGGTTAAATCGCGGAAAAAATTGGCGTGGGCTCCCGCACAATTTTCTCCGCCAGAATGGTAAAGCCAGTGACTGAGGGCAGATATTAATAGCCTGGAGAGGGTCCATGGTTATTGGCTCCCCTCGCTAAAAACATCTGCCCCCAGCCACCCCACAAAAGGCACATCTGGAAGATGCGCCTATTCTGGCACTTGGCCACTCTCTTCCCATTCCCGTGTAGCGGTGGGATATGGGGTAATGAAGGGTTAATGTCACCTTGCTATTGTAAGGTGACATTAAGCCAGATTAATAATGGAGAGGCATCAATTATGACACCTATCCATTATTAATCCAATTGCATGAAATGGTTAAAAAACACACACACATTATTACAAAGTCTTTTAATGAAATAAAGACACAGGTTTTTGTAATATTTTATTAACCTGGTAATCCACCTGAAGACCCTCATTCTGTAAAAAGGTAAAATAAAAAAACAGCAATATCCCATACCTTCCAATGATCTGTCATGTCCCACGATGTAAATCCATCTAAAGGGGTTAACTAATTTTACAAGCAGAAGCTCTGCTAATGCAGCTGTGCTCCTGCCTTTAAAACCCCAGGGAATTAATGGAATGTAGGTCAATGACCTGTATTTACCTTCAGTTGCAGTGATGCGCCCTCTGCTGGATTTCCTCATATGAACTCGAGCCTGGGAAATTTTCTGAATATTTTCCCATGCTCGAGTTCATATGAGGACATCCAGCAGAGGGTGCATCACCGCAACTGAAGGTAACTACTGAGGCCGGCCTAAAGGGTTAAAGTCAGAATGATGACATCAGGTGGGGGCTTTTTGGACTATTACTCCCATCATTCGACACCTGCTGCCGCTAATAACAGTAACAGCAGGAGTGGATGATCGGGGTATTCCTCAACCACTGCCTGCGATATAATGAAATAAATGAATGAAAAACCCGGAATGGGGCCCCCCCTTATTTTCTTTAACCAACCAGGCAAAACTCACAACTAAACGCTGCACCCCTTAGGTGTCAGCTTCAGTAAGGTTGGTTATCAAGAATAGATCTGTCCTCACCCTGCCACAAATATTACACACATGGACACAAGGACACCGATATCTCCGGTAACAGTTTTTCCGATACCGGAAATATCAGGACGCGTGAAAGAGGCCTAAGGCTGAGAAGCTGCAAGTGCATCGTCATGTGTCAATGCAATTTCTCACTGCTGGAGTTGTGTTTATAAAGAGATTCAAAGACTTTATAGTCATAAAAAGATTCAATTAACTTATCTTTTAAAGGGCTACTCAATCATATAAATTATTTAGGGAGTTAAAGTGTCTGACATGTTCTCTTTAAAAGATCAATGAAGCTTTTTTTATTGCAAATTAAAGGGGTAGGACAGGCCGGAGCGAGCCGTCCCATCCCCCCCCACGGCCTAAGCGAAGGCCAGCATGACAATGGGTTGGAGAGGAGTGGGTGAGGCTGAAGGGGTTAATTACATTAGGGGGTGGGGGCTAGTGGTGGAGGGGTTAGAGAAGTGTCAGGGGGCGGGGGGCGGTCAGTTCCCGCTCACCTTCACAAGAAGCAGCATGTCTGGAGTGGACGCTGTGCTGCAGAGCCTGAGGGCGGCTGCAGCCTCTCGGCCTCCTGGATGGCTGGAGGCGCAGGTGGCCCACCTGCTGGACGGCGGCGCCGGTGGCAGCGGATCCTTGCCGGCGGTCCCCCCTCTTGACCGGCGATCTCGGCGGACACGGCCCCCCGAGCACCTATCGCCGGATCCCGGGCCAAGTGCCCCCCGCAGGCGCAGGCACCCCTCCCGGGACCCTCCAGGCTGGGCGCCGGTAAGAGCAGCGGCGAGCAGGCCCCGGCCTGGGAGGAATCCGACAGCCAGGGGGGGTGCAGTGGCGGTTGCGAGGCCCTCACCTCGTGGCGCGGTGGGGCGGAGCCTAGACGTGCCGGGCAGCGTCAGGGGCCTAGAGCAGCGGGAGGCCGTGGCGGTGTTGTTCCTGCTGCGCGGCCTGCCTCGGCAGTGCGAGCTGGGTCCAGAGGAGCGGTGGATGGAAGCGGGGCGGGCGGCCCGAGACTGGACGGCGCTGGGTCGGCCCCTGCAGCAGCGGCGCGGGGTCCTCCTGCTCCAGGGCTGTGGAGCGGACAGCCTTCTGCGGCGGCCGGGAGTGTGGCTGGCGTCGGTCGACTGGACGTGCCCTCACCGGTCCAAGCGGCGTCTCCCCCTATCGCCTGGAGTCCGAATCTGGTGTCCCACGTGTCGGCGACACCCCGGAACAGCGGGTCTGATGGACACCTCCAGGGCACATCGGTGGACAGGTCGGTGGCGGATTGGACAGCTCGTGGACGTCCGGATACCAGCACTCCGGATGGAGGGACCACAGATCCCTTGCAGCCCGGTGAGTATGCGTCTGTGTCTCGCGTTTGTCTTTCTGATGCTGGGGCGCCTGTGTTTAGTGGTGGTCAGGGAGCGCTTAGCGGCGTAGCTGCGGCAGGGGTAGCAGGCGGCGGTGAAGCGGCAGGGGTGCGGGAGCTTTTGGCTAGTGTGCAGAACCTGCTAGCTAGATTGGATCGCGATGTAGCTCCGCAGGGTTTTTTGGGTGCTTGGTCTGGTGCGCAGCGCAGTCCGGTTAGTGCAGCAGTGGTGCAGGCCGAGGTCGCGGAGCCGGTTTCTGTTTCTGTGCAGACTGAGAAGGAAAAGGAGTGCAGGGTCCACTTAGATGACAGGGTGCACGGCGAAGTATACGTGTGTTTTGAGGGCCCGCTGGGGGCGTATCTTAAGAAAGAGGTTAGGGAAAAGATAAGTAAGGATGAGTATGTTGAAATTTTTTCACTGCTTCCGCTTGAGAAATTTAACCTTGATAAGGGGAAGAAGGAGGATTTGAAAAAGGAGGAGGAAGAAAAACGGCGTTGGCGTTTGATTCCCCAGACTTTCGCTAATTGGCTTCAGGCTTTTGCCATTCTGGTCAGTGTCATTGGCGAGAAGGCTCCTGAGAATTGCTCGGGGCTATTTTGCTACATGGATTCCATCAGTGAGGCTCACAGGGTGTATGGCGGTCAGGTGTGGCTTAGGTACGACGAGCAGTTTAGGCAGAGAAAAGCGGTGCGGCCGGCCATTAGATGGGACCAGAAGGATATTGGCCTCTGGTTGCGGGTAATGGCGCAGTACAAGTTCGGCCATCCCTTTCAGGGGGGGGGCTGGTGGGTCCGGCCATGGATCACAGTCCGGTTCGGGGAGTACCTCAGGCAGCGCTGGTCATGCAGGCGGACAGAAGTTGGGCGTCTGCTGGCAATTTAATGAGGGACAGTGCAAATTTGGAGCCAATTGTAAGTTTAAGCATTTGTGCTCCCACTGCAATGGTTCCTCCCACGGAGCCGCAAAATGCTTTAAGAAGAGCAAGGCAAAATCAGGTTCAGGTAATTCCCATGGGGGAGACTCCGGTGATGGTGGAAAGGATGGCCCCTTATCTAAATAGGTACCCGGATAGGGAAAAGGCGGCCTTGTTGTTGTCCGGTTTTACGGAAGGTTTTGTTATTCCAGCCCCTCCTTTTGTGGTTCCTTTTGTTAGAAAAAATTTGCATTCAGCTTTGTTACACTCTGAGGTGGTTTCAGAGAAGTTACGTAAGGAGGTGGCTCTGGGCCGCATGGCGGGCCCATTGGACCATGCTCCATTTGAGGACTTGGTTGTTTCCCCTCTGGGGGTGGTCCCTAAGAAGGAAGCGGGTAAATTTCGCCTTATTCAGCACCTGTCGTATCCCAAGGGTAGGTCGGTGAACGACGGCATTGATCCTGAGTTGCGTTCAGTAGTTTACGCATCGTTTGACGAGGCAGTAGTTTGGGTGCAAAAATGCGGAAAAGGCGCCATTCTTGCAAAAACGGACATAGAATCTGCTTTTCGATTGGTGCCGGTTCATCCGTCTAGCGTTAGACTTCTTGGTTGTTTTTGGGAGGATCGATTTTTTGTCGACAGATGTTTGCCCATGGCTTGTTCGTTGTCTTGTGCTCTGTTCGAGGCGTTTAGTTTCATTTTGGAATGGGTTGTGCGGGATGTGTCTGGTTGTGACTCGGTACTGCACTACCTAGATGATTTTTTGTGCATCGGTCCGGCGGGGTCTGATTGTTGTGCGAGGATTTTGAGTGCGATTGAATGGGTGGCTTTGCGGTTTGGCGTTCCGCTGGCCCCGGGTAAGACAGAGGGCCCGAGTACGTGTTTGTGTTTCTTAGGCATAGTCATTGATACCGTGCGGTGGGAGTTTCGGTTGCCCGAGGACAAAGTGGTGGGCCTGCGGGAAGATGTTCGGCGGGCTGGTCACCTGCGTAAGTTGCCTTTGCGAGACCTGCAATCACTGCTTGGTAAACTTAATTTCGCTTGTCGAGTCATGCCGAAAGGCCGAGTTTTTTCTAGGAGGTTGGCTAGCGCCACGGCGGGAGTTAAGGCTCCTCACCATTTTGTGCGGTTATCGGCAGAGCACAAGGAGGATTTGGCAGTTTGGTGTGAGTTTCTGAAGACTTATAACAGCAGGTCATTGTTTATGGCGGGAGTGATTGACAACGAGTCTTTGGAGTTATTTACTGACACAGCCGGAGGTTCGGGTTTTGGGGCATACTTTCAGGGGTATTGGTGTGCGGCAAAGTGGCCTGCGAGTTGGATTTCTTCCAGTTTGGTTCGCAACATTGCTCTTCTGGAGATTTTTCCCATTCTGGTAGGGGTGCACTTGTGGCAAGGGATTTTTCGGAACAGGCGTGTTCGGTTTCGTTGCGATAACATGGGGGTGGTGTGTGCGATTAACAGTTTGTCCGCTTCATCGCCTCCGGTGGTTTGCGTGTTACGGCATTTGGTGTTGTTGTGTTTGTCGTTGAACGCGCATGTCACAGAGTCGCATGTGCCGGGAGTTCATAATTCTATCGCTGACTCTCTTTCTCGTTTACAGTTCGATCGTTTTCGGTCGTTGGCCCCGGAGGCGGAGATGGTCGGTTTGGAGTGCCCTCCAGAGCTTTGGCTAGTGGTGTCCGGGATGCTCAGGCGTTGACTAAGGCGTCGTTGGCTCCCAAAACTTGGGAGGCTTATCAGGCAATTTGGCGTGAGTGGGAGGATTTGTTAGTGGAGGCATCTTGTGGGGTGAGCCAAAAGGATCAGGTCGGGATCTTGTTGTCATGGTTAAGCCGGGGGGCATCAGCGGGTTGGTCGGCTGCTAAGGTGTCAAGAGTCATGGCGGCTTTGGCATTTTGTTGAAAATTGCGGTGTCACGATGATATCACCAAGTCCTTTTTGGTGCAGAGGGCTGTAAAAGGTTTCAGGCGGCAGCCCGGAAGAATAAATTCAAGGCGGCCCGTGTCTTTTAACGTTTTGGAAAAGTTGGGCGAGGCATTGTCTTCATTGTGTTTTTCGTTTTTTGAGCTTTGTTTGTTTCGGCTGGCTTTTTCGTTGGCCTTTTTTGGGGCTTTTAGAGTAGGTGAGTTGGTGGCTAGGGACGGGGACTTGTTGGCCAGGGTTGTGATGTTGGCTGAGGGCCGGGTGGAGCTATGGTTGCGGCGTTCAAAGTTGGATCAGGAGGGTCGGGGTAGCAGAATTGTTTTGGGTTCAGTCGCGGGTTCTATTATGTGTCCAGTCTCTTGCCTTAACAGTTTTTGGGGCATTCAGCCTAGGCGTGATCGGTCTTTGTTATGTCACCAAGACGGTTCCTGCTTGTCCCGATACCAGTTCACGGCGGTTTTCAAAAAGGCGATTGCTTTGGTAGGTTTGGATGGGGCTTGTTTTGCCCCTCACTTTTTCTGGATAGGAGCTGCAACTGAGGCGGCAATTGGGGGGTTGGGGGCTTCCGCCATTCGCAGGATTGGTAGGTGGCGCTCCAACCGCTTTAAGAGCTATGTGCGGCCACAAGGGGTGGTTGAGGCGGTTTGATAGGTTTGGATGGAGTGGTTTTTTCCTTAGGCGATGACAATTTTTCAGTTTGTGTTTTGTTTTCCAGGTCCCCAGGCTTTATTGGTGTGGATTCTCGGACACTCGTACGTGCATTGGGGAGCTCTGCGCGCCGATGTTCGGACAGAGGGCAGGCAACTTGGTTTTGACCGAAGCGTGGCAGTCATCCGGTGGCTTGGTTTTCGGGGAATGGCCTTGAATCGCGTGTTGCGGGAGATCCATAACAGCGTGAGATTGGATAGAGCCCCCGACGTTTTGGTCTTGCATGTGGGGGGTAACGATCTAGGGGTCCGACCTTTTCGGGAGTTGGTTAGAGACATAAAGCAGGATTGTTTGCGGTTGTGGGTTTTGTACCCGGGGTTGAGTATCGTTTGGTCGGAAATCGTGCCACGGAAACGGTGGAAGCACATGCGGTCTTTGGTAAAAATTGACAAGGCCCGCATAAAGGTTAACAGGGCGGTGTCCGCCTTTGTGGTTAGGAATGGGGGTGTGGCGGTTAGACATTTTGAACTGGAGTCAGGAAAAGGGGAGTATTGATTGGCGGACGGCGTTCATTTGAATGCTGTGGGAATGGATTTCTGGGATCTCGGGTTGCAGGAGGGCATTGAAAAAGCCATAGCTTTTCGGTCGGGTGGGGTCTCGGGCCTTTAAGGTGTTCAAAGGCCTCTCGTTATGGCGGCTGGGGGGAGTCCTTGGAGTTGGTGGAAATTGGTTTGGGGGGTCCATCGGTATATGGCTCCTCTGTTTTGGAGTTCAATATGTTTAGGATCTGGTGAATGGTGGTGGGGAGTTCCGGCAGGGGTGGTCGGATCTCCCGTTTATTACCGCGAACAGTGAACCCTCTTGTAGGGTTTTTGGTGCTCCCGAGCCAGGGTTACAACGGTTTGGAGTAAGATATGGTTTTAAGTTATGTTCACGGTATGGTTAAAATCACCAGATTCTTGTGGGCTCTAAGGACTTCTCCTAGTTTTTGAAATGTATGTTTTTTACATTCATTGTTAACTGTTGTTTTGTTTAATAAACAGGCTGCTGTGGCCTACATAATTCCAAAGAAACACCTGTCTCTGTCTTAATTGGGAAAAATGGGTTCGGGTGGTCGTGTTAGGATGGGAAAAAGGTAAGGGATTGAAAGGGTGTGAACAGGAGGTATTTCCCTCTTTCCCATGAAGCGCCTTCGACAATACCAGGGTCAAGGACAGGCCGGAGCGAGCCGTCCCCTCCCCCCCCACGGCCTAAGCGAAGGCCAGCATGACAATGGGTTGGAGAGGAGGGGGTGGGGCTGAAGGGGTTAATTACATTAGGGGGTGGGGGCTAGTGGTGGAGGGATTAGAGAAGTGTCAGGGGGCGGGGGCCGGTCAGTTCCCGCTCACCTTCACAAGAAGCATCCCTCCCTCCCGCCCTTTATTTTGTGATTCTGTGGGGTTACATTACTCGCGGTGAGCGGGTATAGTATATATATATGGTTCTTTTTGGGTCATTGCGGCCGGGGCGGCTGGGGGGAGTCCTTGGAGTTGGTGGAAATTGGTTTGGGGGGTCCATCGGTATATGGCTCCTCTGTTTTGGAGTTTAATATGTTTAGGATCTGGTGAATGGTGGTGGGGAGTTCCGGCAGGGGTGGTCGGATCTCCCGTTTATTACCGCGAACAGTAAACCCTCTTGTAGGGTTTTTGGTGCTCCCGAGCCAGGGTTACAACGGCTGGGAGTAAGATATGGTTTTAAGTTATGTTCACGGTATGGTGACAATCACCAGATTCTTGTGGGCTCCAAGGACTTCTCCTAGTTTTTGAAATGTATGTTTTTTACATTCATTGTTAACTGTTGCTTTGTTTAATAAACTGGCTGCTGTGGCCTACATAATTCCAAAGAAACACCTGTCTCTGTCTTAATTGGGAAAAATGGGTTCGGGTGGTCGTGTTAGGACGGGAAAAAGGTAAGGGATTGAAAGGGTGTGAACAGGAGGTATTTCCCTCTTTCCCATGAAGCGCCTTCGACAATACCAGGGTCATGCCTTCTAATAAAAGTCTGCAGTCACTCTATGGCTATGTGCACACGTTGCGGATTCTCTGCGGATCCGCAGTGTTTTTTGCAGTGCAGAAACGCTGCAGATCCGCAATCGATATACAGTACAATGTAAATCAATGAGAAAAAAAAAATGCTGTGCACACTTTGCGGAAAATCCGCTGCGGAAACGCTGCGGTTTAAAAGAAGTAGCATGTCACTTCTTTTTTGTGAATCTGCAGCTTTTTTGTACCCATTCCATTATAAAATACCACAGGGGTAAAAAACGCATCAAATCCGCAAGAAAACCGCAGCAAAAACGCACAAAAAACCGCTGCGTAAGCGCACAAAAAACACGACAAATCCGCAGGTGCGTTTTCTGCCAGGAGAAGCAGAATCCGCACCAGAAATTCCTAAGCCTAATCCGCAACGTGTGCACATAGCCCAAGTGGGGATTGGAATAGTAAAAAAGGTGTCCTTTAATATAATGTAACATCTATGGAATGAAGAAGTGTATCTACATTACCTCCATTATTGTATTTTTGTTTCAGGGTACATTATAATGATTTTTTCTCACCAAAGAGAACCACTTATGTTTATAGGTTGTGTATGCTACTAGCCCTGTTCAAGTGAACTGTGTTGGCTTTTTTGGATCAGATATAGTAAATCACGCTATCTGGTATTAGGTGCAGGTATTTTTTTTTTTTATATTTGATACTGATTTTAGTCAACGATTGGTAAAAAAATAATTTTCTACAATTAATCCACCATGTGTGAACATCTCCTAATTCTCATAGGAGTATTTGCAATCTCAAGCTTATAGGAATTACAAAAGACAAAAAGGTACAAACTTTGCATTTTACCTTTTTCTCTGTGTTTGTTCTACTGGTTTTAGTTTAGAAACATTGTGTGAATGTGTGAGCTCCTCCTCAAACTTTTTCCTGATTGTGGAGCGTATAAAAATATAATCCTAATATTGTATATGGATTGTTATTATCCAGTTTCAGCACATAGAACATTATTTGCACACGATGCAGATTTAGTGCAGATCTGCTGCGTTTTTTTCTGCGCAGAAACGCTGCAGATCTGCACTGTGATTTACAGTACAATGTAAATCAATGTGAAAAAAAAAAGCTGTGCACATGGTGCAGAAAAATCTGCGCAGAAACGCTGCAGATTTCAAAGAAGTGCATGCCACTTCTTTTGTGCAGATCTGAAACATTTCTGCACCCCTCCATTAATAGAAATGCGCAGTGGTAAAAACTGCAGAAAATCCACACAAAATCCGCATCAATTCCGCACTAAAACTGCATAAAAAACAGGTGTCTTCCCCTCATCCTTCAAGCATGCCAAGATCACACCCATCCTCAAAAAGCCCTACCTCGACCCATCCTCTGTGTCTAGCTATCGCCCGATATTTCTTCTCCCTTATGCCTCCAAATTGCTGGAGCAACACGTCCATCTTGAACTGTCCTCCCACCTCTCCTCCTGCTCCCTCTTTGATCGGTTACAATCAGGCTTCCGTTCCCATCACTCAACTGAAACTGCCCTAACTAATGTCACCAATGACCTACTAACTGCCAGGAGCAAGCGACACTACTCTGTCCTCCTTCTCCTGGACCAGTCTTCTGCCTTTGACACTGTGGACCACTCCCTTCTGCTACATATCCTTTCATCTCTTGGCATCACAGACTTGGCCCTTTCCTGGATCTCGTCATATCTGACAGACCGAACATTCAGTGTCTCCCTCCCCCACACCACCTCCTCACTTCGCCCCTTGTCAGTCGGTGTTCCTCACGGCTCTGTTCTAGGACCCCTACTCTTCTCCATCTACACTTTCGGCCTGGGACAGCTCATAGAATCCCACGGTATGCAGTACCATCTCTACGCTGACGACACGCAGATTTACCTATCCAGACCTGACCTCACCTCCTTACTTACCAAAATCCCGCACTGTCTGTCTGCTATTTCAGCCTTCTTTTCTGCTCGCTTTCTACAACTGAACATGGACAAAACAGAATTCATCATCTTTCCCCCCATCTCACTCTGCCCCTCCACGAGACCTATCCATCAATGTCAATGGCTGCTCACTTTCCCCAGTCTTATACGCCCGGTGCCTCGGGGTGATCCTCGACTCTGCCCTCTCTTTCAAGCCACATATCCAAGCCCTTGCCTCCTCCTGCCATCTCAAACTCAAAAATATTTCCCGGATCCGTGCTTTCCTTGACCGCGACACCGCTAAAACGCTAGTGCATGCCCTTATCATCTCCCGCCTCGACTACTGCAACCTCCTACTCTCTGGACTCCCCTCTAGCACTCTGGCACCACTCCAATCCATCCTACACTCTGCTGCCCGACTAATCTACCTGTCTCCCCGCTATTCCCTGGCCTCTCCCCTCTGTCAAGCCCTTCACTGGCTTCCTATCGCCCAGAGACTCCAGTTCAAAACCCTCACAATGACATACAAAGCCATCCACAACCTGTCTCCTCCATACATCTGTGACATGGTCTCCCGGAACCTACCTACACGCAACCTCCAATCCTCTCAAGACCACCTTCTCTACTCCCCTCTCATCTCTTCTTCCCACAACCGCATCCAAGACTTCTCCCGTGCTTCCCCCATACTCTGGAACTCTCTACCCCAACACATCAGACTCTCGCCTACCATAGAAACCTTCAAAAAGAACCTGAAGACTCACCTCTTCCGACAAGCCTACAGCCTGCAGTGATCCTGAAGTTACTGAACCGCCGCACAATCTGCCCGACCCTCTCCTAGTGTTTCATCACCCATCCCCTGCAGACTGTGAGCCCTCGCGGGCGGAGTCCTCCCTCCTTATGTACCCGTGTGCTTTATTTGCTCATGTTTAATGTACTTGTCTATATTTGCCCCGTATTCACATGTAAAGCGCCATGGAATAAATGGCGCTATAAAAATGTGTTACAATAATAATAATAATAAAAAAAAACGCAGCAAATCCGCAGCTGTGGATTCTGCCAGGAGATGCGGATTTTGTGCAGAAAATTCTGCACCTCTTTTCTTACGTGTGCACATAGCCAGTAAAAGTAAAAAGTAGAGAGTTTGTCCTGAGGTATAAGAGTGCGTGCACAAAATGTCTTTTAAACTCGGGCAAACCAGGCAAATTTTGAAAGTGAAATCCGCTTCAGGAAACGGCTACTTTTTGCAGCATTTTTAAAGTGCTATAAATGATGCCAGCCATCTTCTGTTTGTCTTTTGGAATTTCCCCCCAAAACTTCTTTATTTCATTTGTGACGTCTTCCAAGCTCAAGGCTTTAGAAGAATGGTCAGGTCACTTGTAACTGCTTCGCATCTTTTGAAGCCGTTAAAAGACAATCATAGTAACATAGTTAGCAAGGCTGAAAAAAGACATTTGTC
Source organism: Ranitomeya imitator (assembly GCF_032444005.1). Lineage (NCBI taxonomy): Eukaryota > Metazoa > Chordata > Amphibia > Anura > Dendrobatidae > Ranitomeya > Ranitomeya imitator. The sequence continues at coordinate 989,132,394 of NC_091282.1, forward strand.
CATCCAGTTCAGCCTATATTCCATCAGAATACATCCCCAGATCTACGTCCTTCTAAAGAACCTAATAACTGTAAGATACAATATTGTTACGCTCCAGGAAGACAACCAGGCCTCTCTTGAACCCCTTGACTGAGTTCACCTTTACCACCTCCTCAGGCAAGGAATTCCAGATTCTCACTGCCCTAACAGTAAAGAATCCTCTTCTATTTTGGTGGGAAAACCTTCTCTCCTCCAGATGCAGAGAACACCCCCCTTGTGACCGTCATCTTCCTTGGTATAAACAGATCCTCGGAGAGATATTTGTATTGTCCCCTTATATACTTATACATGGTTATTAGATCTCCCCTCAGTCGCCTTTTTTCTAGACTAAATAATCCGAAGTTTGCTAATCTCTCTGGGTATTGTAGTTCCCCCAAATCAATAGGCTGAATATATACACTGCTCAAAAAAATAAAGGGAACTCTTAAACAACAGAATATAACTCCAAGTTTATCAAACTTCTGTGAAATCATAATGTCCACTTAGGAAGCAACATTGTTTAACAATCAATTTCACATGCTGTTGTGCAAATGGAATAGACAACAGATGGAAATTATTGGCAATTATCAAGACACCCCCTATAAAGGAGTGGTTCTGCAGGTGGGGACCACAGACCACATCTCAGTACCAATGCTTTCTGGCTAATGTTTTGATCACTTTTGAATGTTGGTTGCGCTTTCACACTCGTGGTAGCCTGAGACGGACTTTACAGCCCACACAAGTGCCTCAGGTAGTGCAGCTTTTCCTGGATGGCACATCAATGCGAGCTGTGGAAAGAAGGTTTACTGTGTCAGTCAGCGTAGTGTCCAGAGGCTGGAGGCACTACCAGGAGACAGGCCAGTACACCAGGAGACATGGAGGGGGCCGTAGGAGGGCAACAACCCAGCAGCAGGACTGCTACCTCAGCCTTTGTGCAAGGAGGGACAGGAGGAGCACTGCCAGAGCCCTGCAAAATGACCTCCAGCAGGCCACAAGTGTGCATGTGTCTGCACAAATGGTTAGAAACCAACTCCATGAGGATGGTCTGAGTGCCCGATGACCACAGATGGGGGTTGTGCTCACAGCCCAACACCATGCAGGACGCTTGGCATTTGCCACAGAACACCAGGCGCCCTGGGCTCTTCACAGATGAAAGCAGGTTCACATTGAGCACATGTGACAGATGTGACAGAGTCTAGAGATGCAGTGGTGAGTGATCTGCTGCTTGCAACATCCTTCAGCATGACCAAGTTGGCAGTGGATCAGTAATGGTGTTGGGTGGCATTTCTTTGGAGGGCCGCACAGCCCTCCATGTTATCGCATGAGGTAGCCTCACTGCCATTAGTTACCAAGATGACATCCTCAGACCCCTTGTGAGACCATATGCTGGTGCAGTTGGCCCTGGGTTCCTACTAATGCAGGACCATGCCAGACCTCATGTGGCTGGAGTGTGTCAGCAGTTCCTGCAAGATGAAGGAATTGAAGCTATGGAATGGCCTGCCCCTTCCCCAGACCTGAATCCAATTGAACACATCTGGGACATCATGTCTCGCAGCATTCACCAAGGTCACATTGCACCACAGAGTCTCCAGGAGTTGGCAGATGCTTTAGTCCAGGTCTGGGAGGAGATCCCTCAGGAGACCATCCGCCGCCTCATCGGGAGCATGCCCAGGCATTGTAGGGAGGTCATACAGGCACGTGGAGGCCACACAGACACACACTACTGAGCATCATTTCCTTGTTTTGAGACATTTCCACTGAAGTTGGATCAGCCTGTAATTTGATTTTCCACTTTGATTTTGAGTATCGCTCCAAATCCAGGCCTACATTGGTTAATAAATTTGATGTCCATTGATGATTTTTGTGTGATTTTGTTATCAGCACATTCAACTTTGCACAGAACAAAGTATTCAATGAGAATATTTAATTCATTCAGATCTAGGATGTGTTATTTGAGTGTTCCCTTTATTTTTTTGAGCAGTGTATATAGTATGCAAAGCAGGTTGTTTTGAAATAGAATATGCCATATACTGTATTTTGAGCATGTTAGGGCACTTTGTTCAGGAGGGTTTCAGAGCAGAAAAGTCTGAAAAACATTATGTGCATATGCCCTAAGAGTGTTAAAAAAATTCTTCATCACGCGCTTTCCTTTCCACAGTATACAGCCGGTTCCCAGGATAAACAGTAACTAAGCCATTTTTATTAACAAATGTCATTGCCTTAGCTGCTAATATGGATGCAGATCTACTAATTTAACTTTCAGTTTTTATGATCAGAGTAGAGCAGTTGGCAGCTTGTACCTTGTAGCTTTAAAGGTGTGTGCACCCTACATATTTTTTCAGGCCTCAAAACATGAAAGTAGTGCACAGCAATATAAAAACAACATTGCTGTGCACATGTTCCATTTTTTGATACTTCAGGACTCTGAAACCGTGAAGCAGTTATATGAAATAACACAGTCATTCCTCACGTTCCTCAGGTCCACTAGGAAGCTATCTCGCCCCTCTTGTGGAAAGTACAGAGAACAAACGCTGGTGGCAGAACTTCCACAAAAAATGACGGCAATGCCACTAGCAAAGCCATAGGAGGAAAAAGATTGCCAGCGTTATCCAGGAGCAGTTTTTTCTGGAAAAGTATGACAGCTCTACCACTTGTGTGTACATTCACTTAGGGGTTTTCTTCTTTAAAGCAAACCTGTCATAAGGATTTTGCTAAGTAAACTACATACACTGTGAGGTTGGTGCTGTTATACTGATTAAAATGATACCTGGGTTGAAGAAATATGTGGCTCCCTAGGAGTCCGGTTGCCATAGTGGCATTGCCTTCCTCACAGTGGGTGATGTCATGCCTGGAAGCAAGGAGTGATCCCCTTTCCAGGTACTGCAGCATGCAACACCTTTCCTACTTCAGACCATAAGGGGGAGCGCTAACACCTAATTTCAGGGGAGCTTCCCTATACGTTCTGGCCTGGAGGCGGGGTTAGTGAGTTTTAGGCAGAGTCTGAGAGAGGCAAGTGAGGAGAACCTGGGGGATTGGAGCTGCGACTGAGCTCACCCCAGGAATGAGCGGACCACCGGAGTCCGTGGTTGTGTGGGGACTGCAGGCCCAGCAACTAAAACTGGAGGGCAAGAGATTGCAGGTCTCCTGGCCCCAGATGACACCCTGATACACAGCAGCATATGAGAGCCCGGAGTCACCACAAGGGAGTGACACCTTGAACAGGTTCAAGCTGCCTGACATCCGGGGAAATGTTCCATTTCATGAACAGACTGTAACAGGGACACTTCCTCTTGATAAAGCAACGCTATTAGCAGCGAAACGCGCGTCGGGGTGCGTGCAAAGGCTCTGGCCACACTAGGTAAGACATGCTGTTCTGACTACCCGCCGCTCATGGACACAATATGGGGCAAAGAATATTTATACATGCCTGACATACATTACGTGTACCGGAGGCTGGGAATTTCCCATATAGCCATCATTTGGGGTTTATAATTTGTAACATGGTCTATCCCCACATGTGACTGATAGTCTTTGGGCATAGTGTTAGAATATATTTGTCTGTACCTATACTAACCATGCAATTATGTGCACAAAGTGTTTATTTTGTGGCAGACCTTTTTTGTCTGGTGTCTTTTTTGCACTTTAGCGTCTATTGCGCAGTCACTTTTGGATATGTGCTTGTTTTTTAACTATATGTATTGTCTTCAATAAAGCTTGTTACACTTTTACACAAACTTCCATTTGTTCTCCTGATTAATAAATGTAACAGGGACTTGTGGGGGGCTTAAGGCACAAAGGACCTAGGAAATAGCGCAGAAGGAATGCCTCCAAATCCACCTGGCTAAGGGGACCCTGAAATGCTTTCAAGCTGCCTGGATCTCCATCACCATCTGTTACCTGTGCCTCAGACTGCACCTTCAACCAGGGATTAAAGGTAAAGAAAACTGCAGCCCTTGTGTCCTCTAGTCCTTTCCCACACCCTCAGTCCTGCAGCCCAACATCCATGATCCCTGATAGACTATACTGGAAGTCCTGGGGCCCCACTCCACCTGTGGGGAGCAGAACCATCTCAGCTGCGACACCATCAGCCCCAGCGGTCCCCTTAAAAAGCGTCGGCTACCCATTGCCAAACACCACAGGTGGCGTCACGTGAAATCCCCTATAAACATTCCTTTCTCATTTTTATTATGCCCAGGGCCACGGACCAGGTCACTGCTGCCATGAATCATCTGACCCAGTTCCGAGTACCCCACGGCCCAGCGGATGTCACATTCTGGCGTCACGAACAGGATGGACTGACCCAGCAAACTGGGTCCTGTGCGCCATAGATTTTATGAAACTACATGATAACCGTCATTTTTCATGCCGTGCAGCATGCAAGAAGCAGAGGAGGTGTGTCTTTTTGGGCGGAGCCAGAGAAAGAGAGCGAAGGGAAACCGTGCTCCATGCTCTGCCATCAGCGGGCGAAAAAGCAGGAGGCCCCAACCTGAAACCCGCAGGATCTCAATTGATCCCACCAGGGGAGCAGCCGCTGACTATGGTAACGATACCCAGAGCCTGGCTGAGGTTAACTAGTGGGGAGGAACATGTCCAGCCTGGCTGAGGGTGCGGCAGCAGCCGCAGCCCCCATGATGCCACTATCAATGTCTTGGTTACTGCAATACTCAGTGGAGTCACACACCCTGAGCGATTTTAAGGAGAGCCTATGTAGTTTGTTTGAAGTGTACTCTGTTATGACCTGGTGGTCAGGACAATAATGGACCTGGTGGTTAAGAGCACACGGAATGACCTGATAGTTACTGATAATAAAGGACGAGCTCTGGGACGTGGGAACTCTGCTGACCGCAATCCCTAATCCTATCAAACACACTAGAAATAGCCGTGGATTGTGCCTAACGCTCCCTATGCAACTCGGCACAACCTAAGGAACTAGCTAGCCCTGAAGATAGAAAAATAAAGCCTACCTTGCCTCAGAGAAATTCCCCAAAGGAAAAGGCAGCCCCCCACATATAATGACTGTGGGTAAAGATGAAAATACAAGCACAGAGATGAAATAGATTTAGCAAAGTGAGGCCCGACTTACTGAACAGACCGAGGATAGGAAAGGTACTTTGCGGTCAGCACAAAAACCTACAAAAAGACCACGCAGAGGGCGCAAAAAGACTCTCCGCACCGACTCACGGTGCGGAGGCGCTCCCTCTGCATCCCAGAGCTTCCAGCAAGCAAGACAACAATAAAAATAGCAAGCTGGACAGAAAAATAGCAAACCAAAGAAATACAAGCTGGAACTTAGCTTCTGCTGGGAAGACAGGTCACAAGAACGATCCAGGAGTGAACTAGACCAATACTGGAACATTGACAGGTGGCATGGAGCAAAGATCTAAGTGGAGTTAAATAGAGCAGCCAGCTAACGAATTAACCTCGTCACCTATGGAAGGAAACTCAGAAACACCCACCAGAGGAAGTCCATGGACAGAACCAGCCGAAGTACCATTCATGACCACAGGAGGGAGCCCGACAACAGAATTCACAACAGTACTCCCTGTCTCAGAATCAAAAAGTCAGCATCCTAACTGGCCACTTAACTGGTGCGGCCCAGAGGGAGGTAAAGTTCTGGCAGGACGCTGATAAAAGAACTGTTATGCAAATCTTGGCCAGGCTGAAGGACACCTTTCACACCCAGACTGCAGCAAAGTTTAAAATGAGATTCTTTGGGTGCAAACAAAGGGTGCAGGACAGTATACGGGACTATGCCCTTAATCTCCAGGAGGCACTGTGGGCCATTAATCAGGTTGACCCCAACAGCGTGCAAGATGGGGACAGATTGTTAAAGGAGCAGTTTATTGAGGGACTCCTGTTCAACACCCATCGGACACAGCTGCGCATCATGGCCCTACAAAACCCTGACCTGGACTTTTCGCACTTTAAGGATAGGGCCATCCGGGTGCTGTATGAACCAAATTCCAGCACAGTGCCCCTAGGTGACCAGCAATTACATACCACCAGGAAGTGACATCCTTTCCCCAGACCCTCTTGGAAGACGATGCACAGACCCTAGATATGACCCTTCTGCAGAACTACAACACCAGGTTCAGGAGCTGACCAAAAGTGTGGCTGCACAAACCAAAACCATGCCCTTGCAAGTGTCCCCGAAGGAGAAGATCCAGCTGGCCTCCAGTCCAGATGATGTCCCGTGGCAATGGCAGAAGAGGATCCCACCGATGAGAGGGAGAGACAACGATCGCTATGACCAGGATGGACGACCCATTTGTCACCGCTGCAGCAAGGCAGGATACATCGCAAGATTCTGCAATTTAAATGAGCAACTCCTGGGGCAGAGGGCCAACCCCAGAAGTAAGATGACCAGGCCCACAAAGCTGGCGAGGCAAGTATATGGGAGGATGGCCGGTCCTGCCCATTGTGTTCAATGGTATCCAGATGAACGCTTTACTGGACATTGGCTCCCAGGTGACGACTATGCCATATATTCTTTACAAATGGTACTGGGCTGACTCTATTACCCGCGGCCTAGATACTGATCTGACAATAGTCGTCTGCAATGGTCAGCCTTTGCCGCTGGGGTATAAGGAGGTGAGCATTAAGGTGGGGCAAGTACAGATGAAAGCCCAAGGTCTGATAATTGTAGATATTGATCGGCGAGAATGCAACCCAATTATGACGTTAGGTACCAATGTGATAGAAAATTGTCTTGGCGAGGTTATTGTTTTATTGCAGGAGGCAGCCGAAACTGTCAGTTCTGGTGAGCAGCGGGTCCTGTAGAAAGAGATCAAAGCTCTAATGCAGCGACAACAGGTAGAGCTGTCTGGTGGAGAAGTCGTCAAGTCAGAGTGAGTGATCCAATCCCCATTGCAATACCCTCTAGGAGTGAAATGTTAATCTGGTGTCGAGCAGCAATAGGCCTCAGAGGTCAAGACTACCAGGCCCTGGTAGAACCCGTGTACTCTGACAGTAGGCCCACCATCCTGACAGCCAGAGGGGTAATCGATGTCCATAAGGGAAGGGTACCGATACGCATCCTGAATTGTGGGGAGAAAGAGGTCCATTTACACTGATATGCCACCCTTGCTGAGCTGTTCACTGTAAATAGCAATGCAATACAGGCAGTAGAACCCTTGCTTCCATCTGACTAGGTGGAAGACAATGGCTCTGAGGGTCAATTGGAGGATTGGTGTCAGAAGTTACACGGGGGCACTGACTCTACCCTGTTGCACCAAAAGCATGGGGCTTACCGGGTGGTCCAAGAACAAGAGCGGGTCTTTAGCAAACCCCCTCTAGACTGTAGGGCATGTAAAAGGGTTCCAACACCTTATCTTCACCGGAGATTAACCCCTTAACCCCCAAGGGTGGTTTGCATGTTAATGACTGGGCCAATTTTTACAATTCTGACCGCTGTCCATTTATGAGGTTATAACATCTGGAACGCATGCATGGATCCCAGTGATTCTGACAATGCATTCTCATGACATATTGTATTTCATGTTAGTGGTAAAAATTCCGTGACATTACTTGCGTTTATTTGTGAAAAAAATTGAAATTTTGTGACAATTTGGAAAATTTCGCAATTTTCCAACTTTGAATTTTCATGCCCTTAAAGAACAGAGATATGTCACACAATTTACTTAATAAGTAACATTTCCCACATGTCTAGTTTACATCAGCACAATTTTGAAACAAACATTTTTCTTTGGTTAGGAAGTTATAAGGGTTAAAAGTTGACCAACAATTTCTCATTTTTTTTAGGGACCACATCACATTTGAAGTCACTTTGAGGGGTCTATATGATAGAAAATACCCAAGTGTGACACCATTCTAAAATCTGAAGCCATCAAGGTGCTGAAAATCACATTCAAGAAGTTTATTTTTTTTATTTTTTTATTTTTTCCAAATAAACTTTATTGGAAGTTTTTAAACTTTAACAGGGAGGAAAAAACCAGGAGGGGGAGGAAGGAAGGGGAGGGATATTAGGTCAGGAAAAGAAGGGTAGACGAGGAAGGGGAAGGGGGTAAGGGGAGGGATATGAGAGTAGGGAAAGAACCCCTATGAAAATAGGGGAGACAAGCAATCACATACAACTGTAAGATTTTAAAAGGTAGAAGTAGCATAAAAATAATACTTAAGAGAGTATTGAGTAAAATATGTGTTGACAAAGGAAATGATGAATGAAACTCTTATACTAGAAATTAAACTCACTTTGGAGTTGCAGTAGGCTATGAATTTTAGGCTATATGCTGTGCTGCAGATTAGTATAGATAAAAAACCGTCTACATTTAAACTTGGCTCTGACGCTACGCTGTAACTTGGAAAAACAATACCTAAGAAACAAAAGGGATTAGTAAGAAATGCAGTGACATAGAAAATGCAATAATATACAGGTCCTTCTCAAAAAATTAGCATATAGTGTTAAATTTCATTATTTACCATAATGTAATGATTACAATTAAACTTTCATATATTATAGATTCATTATCCACCAACTGAAATTTGTCAGGTCTTTTATTGTTTTAATACTGATGATTTTGGCATACAACTCCTGATAACCCAAAAAACCTGTCTCAATAAATTAGCATATCAAGAAAAGGTTCTCTAAACGACCTATTACCCTAATCTTCTGAATCAACTAATTAACTCTAAACTAGTGTTGAGCGATACCTTCCGATATCGGAAAGTATCGGTATCGGTTTGGATCGGCCGATATTCAAAAAATATCGGATATCGCCGATACCGATACCCGATCCCAATGCAAGTCAATGGGACCAAAATATCGGAATTAAAATAAACCCTTTCTTTCCTTGTAGGTTCATTCTACATCAAGGAAAACAACTAAGAATAATGTAGGATGTATTGGGGGAGGTGGCGGAGACATTAAAGGCAATGAGGATTAGCGCAATCAAATAGAATAGCATGATTTTTTTTTTTTAAAAGACGTTCGGATTGAAAAAGATATTGACTATGTAAATTTTTTTTTATTTTGTCAGATATTGATGTTTCACTATTCCACGACCTTCCCCTTCTTTTTTTTCCTTTTCCCACACTTTCATCTTCATCATCATCAGCATCTTTGACATCAACTTCTTCACCTTATTCATCTTCTTCTTCATCTTCTACCTATTTTTTTTTTTTATTACATTCTTCATATTCATTTTATTCAACTATTATTATTCTTCCTATTCTACATATTCTTTTTATTCCACTGTTATTATTCTTCCTATTCTACTTCTTCATCATATTCTCATTTGTGACAGGCATTCCCGTAGTTGTTATCTATAAAAGTTGGAAGATTACACCTTCCGTTCTGCCAGTCACAAAAGTTACATTTGTCCGCGTTCAGTTTGGCCTGCAGCATCAGGCTTTAGCCAGGGGCACCACGAGGAGGAACGGACTCACCCCCATACACTGCTTAGTCTTCTTCTGCATATAATTTAGATAATATCTTTTGCTCTGATATTAAGTCTTATGCTTAATGTTCTTCTGCTCTTTGTTCTGCAGCCTCTTGTTCTTCTGCTTCTCGGTCTTCCATGTCGTCGTCTCCAGGGTCGTCGTCTTCAGTGTCGTCATCTCCGCCGTCGTCGTCTCCGCCGTCGTCGTCTCCGCCATCGTCGTCTCCGCCGTCGTCGTCGTCATCTCCGCCGTCGTCGTCGTCATCGGGGTGGTCTTCCGGGTCGTCGTCGTCATCGGGGTGGTCTTCCGGGTCGTCGACTTTAGGGTCTTAAACTTGGAAATGTAGCAGAAGGTACAAGAAGGCTGAGAAAATGCCAAGAACCAGCTGATGGAACTGGAACTCGGATGGCTACCCGAAGGTTCAAGAGCCTATGGAACTACCGAGGACCAGCTGACGTTACTGGAACCCGGTTACTAAGCAGGAGGTACCCGTGCTAAAAAGCACTACCAAGGACCGCCTGACGTTGGCGGAACTCGGATACCCAGAAGGAGGCACCTAAGCCAAAGGCTCTGCCCGGAACCAGCTGACGTTACTGGAACCAGGATGGGGAGCAGAAGGTACAAGAGCAAAAGACACTGCCGAGAACCAGCTGACGGTACTGGAACCCGGATGGGTAGCCGAAGGTCCAAGAGCCAATGGAACTACCGAGGACCAGCTGACGTTACTGGAACCCGGTTACTAAGCAGGAGGTACCCGTGCCTGAAAGCACTACCAAGGACCACCTGACGTTGGTGGAACTTGGATACCCAGAAGGAGGCACCTAAGCCAAAGGCTCTGCCCGGAACCAGCTGACGTTACTGGAACCAGGATGGGGAGCAGAAGGTACAAGAGCAAAAGACACTGCCTAGAACCAGCTGACGGTGCTGGAACCAGGTGGTGGACCCGAAGGTCCACAGGAGAGGAGAGAACAGCTAGGCCGCGAGGCAGCCGCAGTTACCGAACCCCAACAGTCCTACAGGGGGAGCTGGGCCTACTGGCACTACAGAACCAGCCTTGAGTACCAGTTCACGGAGCCCACATAGGAAGCTCCTAAACTGGAGGCACCCTGGAGTTGGCTAACTCGACCGCACCACGACGGGGCAAGCATAGGCGTCTCAGTGAAGTTGACACAACCCGGAAACAGCTGACGGTGCTGAAACCAGGCTTGGCACGAGGGAGTACCTGTGACAAGAACACTGCCGAGAACCAGCCGGCGGTGCTGGAACCCGGATGCGTTGCCCCAGTGTGCAAGAGCCAATGGCACGACCGAGGACCAGCTGACGGTGCTGGAACCCGGTTACTAAGCTGTAGGTGCCCGCGCTTAAAAGCACTACCAAGGACCGCCTGGCGTTGGCGGAACTCGGATACCCAGGAGGAGGCACCTAAGCCAAAGGCTCGGCCCGGAACCAGCTGACGGTGCTGGAACCAGGTGGTGGACCAGAAGGTCCACAGGAGAGGAGAGAACAGCTAGGCCGCGAGGCAGCCGCAGTTACCGAACCCCAACAGTCCTACAGGGGGAGCTGGGCCTACTGGCACTACAGAACCAGCCTTGACTACCAGTTCACGCAGCCCACATAGGAAGCTCCTAAACTGGAGGCACCCTGGAGTTGGCTAACTCGACCGCACCACGACGGGGCAAGCATAGGCGTCTCAGTGAAGTTGACACAACCCGGAAACAGCTGACGGTGCTGAAACCAGGCTTGGCACGAGGGAGTACCTGTGACAAGAACACTGCCGAGAACCAGCTGGCGGTGCTGGAACCCAGATGCGTTGCCTTGCCTATTAAAGATTGTCTTCCTAGAGCCCCAACTAGCGGTGTTGGAGCAAAGGGTAAGCAGGGGGAGATGAGTGTAGGCCGAAGCCTGCACTGGAGGCAGCTTTGTGTCTGCGTTGCGTTTGCAGGACACTTTGCCGGCTACACACTGGGGGAACAGCTGGCGTTGCTGAACCACACTAACACAATGGCGTGTGTTTTTCTCTGTGCAGCTAGCACTTGCGGGCAAAAACTAGCGATGTTAGAGCCCATGTTGAAGCAGGAGGAGGAGGAGAGGAGCAGAGTGTAGGCCGAAGCCTAGTTGAACCAATTTCAAAGGAAACCTTTAACCCCCCCCTCAGGTGTTACAAAGTACAAGAGACACACCTTGTGCAGTATTAATGCTGCACAAGTGAAAGGTTGCTCTATTAATTTGTCTACTTGCACACGCTGAATGAAAGACATACACAATTTACCCCATTCTACAGTCAAACTGTAGTGGATGCGTGACTTGGTTTTTTGATGAGACGCAGCACAGGTGTCCAAAATAACGCCTTGGTGCTTGGCGCAGCTTCCTGAGCGTTGTTATTTGCTGTACAGGAGTCTGCGCTCTTGTGTTATCCCTTGGCAATGCCCTGTTAGCGCTGCCCATCTTATGACATCATTTCATGTTGGCCGGTGCGGTTAACGATGGCCATAAATCCCAGACCCACAGTGTTTTTTCATAAAGCCACACTGCGGTGCTGGGATTCGTGGCCTTGAACAGTAAATATTTTGGCCGCTCACACACGTCCTTACACCTGCTTCAGACTGGGCGGCCTCTGCTGATCCCTTCTCGCATGCCGCGGCCATGAGGCTGCACAGTCTGAAGAAGGCGGAAGGAGATGAGTTAAGACAGGCGAAGATATGCACTGCTCGTGCCCATCAATCACACCCTCGCAGTCAAAATAAGTAAGACAACGAGGAGCATTTTATTCAGGCAGGGCGGACGAACAGGCGCAAGTAGCCAACCAATGATGTCAGAAGACGGGAAGCGCTACCAAGGGGGGTGCTGCGTATCATTAGAAAGGAAAGTCACACCTCAGGGACAGTGGAATGGTCTCAAAGAGACACATTTTGTACGTGTTGAGTTCCACGTGGGCAAGGAGAAAACATCAGCCACCTTGTACAAATGCAGCAGTACTGCTGTACAAGGTGGCTGTTATACATAGAAACACCTGGGGGTGGGGGCCAGGCTCCCTTCAATTTCAGTTCATGTGCCTGCGTGGCGTTTGCAGGTCACGTTGCAAGCTACACAGCAGGGGAACAGCTGGCGTTGCTGAACCCCACTGACACATTGACTGGTGTTTTTCTCTGTGCAGATCGCATGTCCGGGCAAAAACTGGCAGTGTTAGAGCCCAGGGTCAGCAGGAGGAGGAGAGGAGCAAAGTGTAGGCCGAAGCCTGCACTGGTGGCAGCTTTTGGTCGGTTGTGCCAGCGTGGCTTGTGCTGGACACGATGCCGGCTACACAGCGGGGGAACAGCTGGCGGTGCTGAACCCCACTAACACATTGGCTGGTGTTTTTCTCTGTGCAGCTAGCATTTCCGGGCAAAAACTAGCGGTGTTTGAGCCCAGGGTCAGCAGGAGGAGGAGAGGAGCAAAGTGTAGGCCGAAGCCTGCACTGGTGGCAGCTTTTGGTCGGTTGTGCCAGCGTGGCTTTTGCTGGACACGATGCCGGCTACACAGCGGGGGAACAGCGGGCGTTGCTGAACCCCACTAACACATTGGCTGGTGTTTTTCTCTGTGCAGCTAGCATTTCCGGGCAAAAACTAGCGTTGTTAGAGCCCAGGGTCAGCAGGAGGAGGAGAGGAGCAGAGTGTAGGCCGAAGCCTAGTTGAACCAATTTCAAAGGTTACCTTTAACCCCCCCTCAGGTGTTACAAAGTACAAGAGCCACTCCTTCTGCAGCATTAATGCTGCACAAGTAAAAGGTTGCTCTATTAATTTGTCTACTTGCACACGCTGAATGCAACACGTACACTATTTAGCCCATTATACTGTTAAACAGTAGTGGAGGCGTGACTTGTCTTTTTAAAGAAAAGCAGCACAGGTGTCGAAAATAACACCTTTTTGCATGGGCGCAGCTTCCTGAGCGTTGTTAGTTGCTGTACAGGAGTCTGCGCTCTTGTGATCCCTTGGCTATGCGCTGTGAGCGCTTCCTGTCTTATGACCTCATTTCATGTTGGCCGTTGCGGTTAGCGGTGGACATGAATCCCAGACCCACAGTGTTTTTTTAAAAAATCACACTGCGGTGCTGGGATTCTTGCCCTTGTGCACTAAATATGTTTGCCGCTCACACATGTCCTTACACCTGCTTCAGACTGGGCGGCCTCATCTGATCCCTTATCGCATGCCGCGGCCATGAGGACACCCAGTCTGAAGAAGGCGGAAGGAGGTGACTTAAAACAGGCGAACATATGCACTGCACATGCCCATCAATAACACCCTCGCATCCAAAATATGAGACAACGAGGGGCGTTGTGTCGGGCAGGGCGGACGCACAGGCACATGCAGCCAACCAATGATGTCAGAAGACGGGCAGCGCTAACAATGGGGGTGCTGCGTGTCATTAAAAAGGAAAGTCACACCTCAGGGACATTAGCATTGGTCTCTAATGAGACACATTTTGTACGTGTTGAGTTCCACGTGGGCAAGGAGAAAACATCAGCCACCTTGTACAAATGCAGCAGTACTGCTGTACAAGGTGGCTGTTATACATAGAAACACCTGGGGGTGGGGGGCAGGCTCCCTTCAATTTCAGTTCATGTGCCTGCGTGGCATTTGCAGGTCACGTTGCAAGCTACACAGCAGGGGAACAGCTGGCGTTGCTGAACCCCACTGACACATTGACTGGTGTTTTTCTCTGTGCAGATTGCATGTCCGGGCAAAAACTAGCGGTGTTAGAGCCCAGGGTCAGCAGGAGGAGGAGGAGAGGAGCAAAGTGTAGGCCGAAGCCTGCACTGGTGGCAGCTTTTGGTCGGTTGTGCCAGCGTGGCTTGTGCTGGACATGATGCAAGCTACACAGCAGGGAAACAGCTGGCGTTGCTGAACCCCACTAACACATTGGCTGGTGTTTTTCTCTGTGCAGCTAGCATTTCCGGGCAAAAACTAGCGGTGTTTGAGCCCAGGGTCAGCAGGAGGAGGAGAGGAGCAAAGTGTAGGCCGAAGCCTGCACTGGTGGCAGCTTTTGGTCGGTTGTGCCAGCGTGGCTTTTGCTGGACACGATGCCGGCTACACAGCAGGGGAACAGCGGGCGTTGCTGAACCCCACTAACACATTGGCTGGTGTTTTTCTCTGTGCAGCTAGCATTTCCGGGCAAAAACTAGCGTTGTTAGAGCCCAGGGTCAGCAGGAGGAGTAGAGGAGCAGAGTGTAGGCCGAAGCCTAGTTGAACCAATTTCAAAGGTTACCTTTAACCCCCCCTCAGGTGTTGCAAGGTACAAGAGCCACACCTTGTGCAGCATTAATGCTGCACAAGTAAAAGGTTGCTCTATTTAATTTGCTCCTTGCACACGATGAATAAAACACGTACACTATTTAGCCCATTATACTGTCAAACAGTAGTGGAGGCGTGACTTTCCTTTTTACGGAGATGCAGCACAGGTGTCAAAATTAACACATAGCTGCTGTGCGCAGATTCCTGAGCGTTGTTATTTGCTGTACAGGAGTCTGCGCTATTGTGTGATCCCTTGGCCATGCGCTGTGAGCGCTTCCTGTCTTCTGACCTCATTTTATGTTGGCCGTTGCGGTTAGCGATGGACATGAATCCCAGACCCACAGTGTGTTTTCAAAAAATCACACTGCGTGGCTGGGATTCGTGGCCTTGTGCAGTAAATATGTTTGACGCTCACACATGTCCTTACACCTGCTTCAGACTGGGCGGCCTCATCTGATCCCTTATCGCCTGCCGCGGCCATGAGGACACCCAGTCTGAAGAAGGCGGAAGGAGATGAGTGAACACAGGCAAACATATGCACTGCACATGCCCATCAATCACACCCTCGCTGTCCAAAACAATAAGACACCGAGGGGCGTTGTTTCGAGCAGGGGAGATGCACAGGCGCAGCCAGCTAACCAATGATGTCAAAAGACGGGCAGCGCTAACAAGGGTGGTGCTGCGTGTCATTACAAAGGAAAGTCACACCTCAGGGACATTGTAATGGTCTCTAATGAGACACATTTTGTACGTGTTGAGTTCCACGTGGGCAAGGAGAAAAAGTCAGCCACCTTGTACAAATGCAGCAGTACTGCTGTACAAGGTGGCTGTTATACATAGAAACACCTGGGGGTGGGGGGCAGGCTCCCTTCAATTTCAGTTCATGTGCCTGCGTGGCGTTTGCAGGTCACGTTGCAAGCTACACAGCAGGGGAACAGCTGGCGTTGCTGAACCCCACTGACACATTGACTGGTGTTTTTCTCTGTGCAGATTGCATGTCCGGGCAAAAACTAGCGGTGTTAGAGCCCAGGGTCAGCAGGAGGAGGAGGAGAGGAGCAAAGTGTAGGCCGAAGCCTGCACTGGTGGCAGCTTTTGGTCGGTTGTGCCAGCGTGGCTTGTGCTGGACACGATGCAAGCTACACAGCAGGGAAACAGCTGGCATTGCTGAACCCCACTAACACATTGGCTGGTGTTTTTCTTTGTGCAGCTAGCAGTTCCGGGCAAAAACTAGCGGTGTTAGAGCCCAGGGTCAGCAGGAGGAGGAGAGGAGCAAAGTGTAGGCCGAAGCCTGCACTGGTGGCAGCTTTTGGTCGGTTGTGCCAGCGTGGCTTGTGCTGGACACGATGCAAGCTACACAGCAGGGAAACAGCTGGCGTTGCTGAACCCCACTAACACATTGGCTGGTGTTTTTCTCTGTGCAGCTAGCATTTCCGGGCAAAAACTAGCGTTGCTAGAGCCCAGGGTCAGCAGGAGGAGGAGAGGAGCAGAGTGTAGGCCGAAGCCTAGTTGAACCAATTTCAAAGGTTACCTTTAACCCCCCCTCAGGTGTTACAAAGTACAAGAGCCACTCCTTCTGCAGCATTAATGCTGCACAAGTAAAAGGTTGCTCTATTAATTTGTCTACTTGCACACGCTGAATGCAACACGTACACTATTTAGCCCATTATACTGTTAAACAGTAGTGGAGGCGTGACTTGTCTTTTTAAAGAAAAGCAGCACAGGTGTCGAAAACAACACCTTTTTGCATGGGCGCAGCTTCCTGAGCGTTGTTATTTGCTGTACAGGAGTCTGCGCTCTTGTGATCCTTTGGCCATGCGCTGTGAGCGCTTCCTGTCTTATGACCTCATTTCATGTTGGCCGTTGCGGTTAGCGGTGGACATGAATCCCAGACCCACAGTGTGTTTTTAAAAAATCACACTGCGGTGCTGGGATTCGTGCCCTGGTGCACTAAATATGTTTGCCGCTCACACATGTCCTTACACCTGCTTCAGACTGGGCGGCCTCATCTGATCCCTTCTCGCATGCCGCGGCCATGAGGCTGCACAGTCTGAAGAAGGCGGAAGGAGATGAGTTAAGACAGGCGAAGATATGCACTGCTCGTGCCCATCAATCACACGCTCGCAGTCAAAATAATTAAGACAACGAGGTGCATTTTATTCAGGCAGGGCGGACGCACAGGCGCAACTAGCCAACCGATGATGTCAGAAGACGGGAAGCGCTACCAAGGGGGGTGCTGCGTATCATTAGAAAGGAAAGTCACACCTCAGGGACAGTGGAATGGTCTCAAAGAGACACATTTTGTACGTGTTGAGTTCCACGTGGGCAAGGATAAAAAGTCAGCCACCTTGTACAAATGCAGCAGTACTGCTGTACAAGGTGGCTGTTATACATAGAAACACCTGGGGGAGAGGGGGCCAGGCTCCCTTCAATTTCAGTTCATGTGCCTGCGTGGCGTTTGCAGGACACGTTGCCAGCTACACAGCAGGGGAACAGCTGGCGTTGCTGAACCCCACTAACACATTGGCTGGTGTTTTTCTCTGTGCAGCTAGCAGTTCCGGGCAAAAACTAGCGGTGTTTGAGCCCAGGGTCAGCAGGAGGAGGAGAGGAGCAAAGTGTAGGCCGAAGCCTGCACTGGTGGAAGCTTTTGGTCGGTTGTGCCAGCGTGGCTTGTGCTGGACACGATGCCGACTACACAGCAGGGGAACAGCTGGCGGTGCTGAACCCCACTGACACATCACCTAGTGTTTTTTCTGTGTAGACAACACTTCCAGGTGTCAACTGACAGTGTTGAAACCCAGGGAATCAAAGAGGAGCAGAGTGTAGGCCGAAGGCTGCAGTGGAGCAAGTGTAAAGGGAACCTTTAACCCCCCCCCCCCAGGCATTTGTTGCTGAAAGAGCCATCTTGTACAGCAGTAATACTGCACATGGAAAATGGTGGCTCCGAAAATAATGCTCCTTGCAAACGCTGAAGTACACACTCATATAATGTGTCCCCTCACACCGTCAAACCATCCCGGAAGTGGGACTTTCCTTTGTAATGTGACACAGCACAGCCGTCATTCCAACCCCCTTGGTGCCGTGCGCCACCTCCTCAACGTTGTTTGGTTCTGTCACGGAGCCCGCGCTGTAATGTTATCCCTTGGCCATGCACAGTTAGCGGTGCCCGTCTTCTGACATCATTTAGGTGTCAGGCTGGCAGTGCCTGTGCGTCAAAGCTGCCCGAGATCCAACCTTGCAGTGTCATCAAATGTAATCCCACTGCGGGCCAGGGATCCATGGGCATGCGCAGTGCATATCATCGCCTCTCACTCACCTCCTTCATGCTTCTTCAGACTGTGCGGCGTCACGGCCGTGGCATGCTATTAGGGATCAGCTGACGCCGCCTAGTCTGAAGAAGCATGAAGAAGGGGAATGAGAGGCTAGTATATGCACTGCGCATGGCCATGGATACCAGGCCCACTGTGGGATCACATTAGACGACACTGCGAGGTGGGATTTCGGGCAGCGTGGACGCACAGGCGCAGCCAGGACGACAACAAATGATGTCAGAGGACGGGCAGCGCAAACTGTGCATGGCCAAGGGATAACATAACAGTGCAGGGTCCATGACGGAATCAAACAACGCTAAGGAGGCAGCGCACGGTGCCAAGGGGGTAGCAATGACGGCTGTGCTGCGTCACATTACAAAGGAAAGTCCCACCTCTGGGACGGTTGGACGGTGTGAGGGGACACATTACATGAGTGTGTAGTTCAGCGTTTCCAAGGAGCATAATTTCAAGAGCGACCTTTCCCTTGTGCAGTATTAGTGCTGCACATGGTGGCTCTTTCAGTAACAAACGCCTAGGGGGGGGGGGACAGGTCCCCTTACATTTTAGTTGTGCCAGCGTGGCGGTCGCATGACACGTTGCCGGATACACAGCTGGGGATCAGCTGACGTTACTGAACCCCAATAACAGAGGAGCGACTGTTGACTGTGCACACAGCACTTCCAGGCACCAACTGGCGGTGTTAGAGCCCAGGGACAGCAGGAGGAGCAGATTGGAGGTATTATCGCACACACAGCTGGGGATCAGCTGACGTTACTGAACCCCAATAACAGAGGAGCGACTGCACACAGCACTTCCAGGCACCAACTGGCGGTGTTAGAGCCCAGGGACAGCAGGAGGAGCAGATTGGAGGTATTACCGCACACACAGCTGGGGATCAGCTGACGTTACTGAACCCCAATAACAGAGGAGCGACTGTTGACTGTGCACACAGCACTTCCAGGCACCAACTGGCGGTGTTAGAGCCCAGGGACAGCAGGAGGAGCAGAGGAACAGAGTGTAGGCCGAAGCCTGATTGGAGCAAGTTGAAAGGGAACCTTTAACCCCCCCCCCAAGACGTTTGTAGCTGAAAGAGCCATCTTGTGCAGCGCTAAGGATGCAAAAGGAAAAGGTTGCTCTTTTAATTATGCTCCTTGCAAACACAGAAGTAAACACTAAAAATGTGTCCCCTTATACCGTTAAACCGTCACGGAGGTGCGAATTTCCTTCGTAATGGGACACAGCACAGCTGTCATTCCTATCCCCTTGGTGCCGTGTGCTGCCTCCTCAGCGTTGTTTTAAGCTGTCACGGAGCCTGCGCTGTTCTGTTATCCCTTGGCCATGCCCAATTAGCGCTGCCTGTCTTCTGACATAATTTGGTGTCAGGCTGTCAGTGCCTGTGCGTCCACGCTGCTCCAGATCCCACCTCGCAGTCTCGTCTAACGTAATCCCACTGCGGGCCTTGGATCCATGGGCATGCACAGTGCATATCCTCGACTCTCACTCCCCTCCTTCCCTCTTCTTCAGACTGTGCGTTGTCACGGCCGTGGCATGCTATTAGGGATCAGCTGACGGCGCACAGTCTAAAGAAGGCGGAGGGAAATGAGCGAGAGCCCGAGGGGAAGATATGCACTGCGCATGCCCATGGATCCCAGGCCCGCAGTGTGACTCAATCAGAAGACACTGCGAGGCGGGATCTATGGCAGCGCGGCCGCACAGGCGCAGCCAGCCTGACACCAAATTATGTCAGAAGACAGGCAGCGCAAATAGGGCATGGCCAAGGGATAACAGAACAGCGCAGGCTCCGTGACAGCTTAAAACAACGCTGAGGAGGCAGCGCATGGCACCAAGGGGGTAGGAATGACGGCTGTGCTGCGTCACATTACAAAGGAAAGTCCCAGCTCTGGGACGGTATAACGGTATCAGTGAACACATTTTATAAGTGTTAAGTTCTGCGTGTGCAAGGAGCCCCAAAAAAATAGCTACCTTTTCCTTGTGCAGCATTACTGCTGCACAAGATGGCTCTTTCAGTAACAAACGACGGGGGGGGGGGCAGGTTCCCTTACATTCAGGTTGTTGTGCCAGCATAGCGGTCGCAGGACACATTGCCGGCTACACAGCTGGGGATCAGCTGACGTTACTGAAACCCAATAACACTGGGTCGTATGTTTTGACTGTGCAGCCTGCACTTCTGAGCCGCAACTGGCGGTGTTGGAGCCCAGGAATAGCATTTCAGGTGGTAGAAAGATGAACACAGCAGAAGACCTGGATGACACCCAATTAATTAATCAGGCAGAGGAGTGGCAAATTCCTGCGAGATCCAGGCCTGGTTCATTTTCAGGAAAGTAAGCCGGTCAACGTTATCGGAGGATAGTCGCATGCGACGGTCTGTTAGTACACCACCTGCGGCACTAAAGACACGTTCCGATAAGACACTAGCCGCAGGGCAAGCCAGCACCTCCAATGCATACTGACTTAGCTCTGGCCATGTATCCAGCTTAGAGACCCAAAACTTGAACGGGGAAGAGCCGTCGGGGAGTACAGTAAGAGGGCAAGCCATGTAGTCTGTCACCATCTGACGGAACCGTTGCCTCCTGCTGACTGGAGCCGCCGGTGATGGTGTAGACATTTGGGGCGGGCACACAAAAGTGTGCCAGAGTTGTGCCATACTCGGCTTGCCTTGGGCAGAGGCACTGCTTCTGCTCCCTCTTTGGGCAGAGCCTCCCCCACTGCCTCGACGCACTGAGCTGCTTTGTAAAGCACTAGCAGCACTCCTCTCAGTTGGACAGGAGAAGATGATGGAATTCACCAGTGTGTCGTGGTACTCCCGCAATTTACGCTCCCGGGTCAACGCAGGGATGAGGTTTTGGACGTTGTCCCGGTAGCGAGGATCGAGGAGGGTGAACACCCAATAATCAGGCATGTTGAGAATGTGGTCGATGCGGCGGTCATTTCTCAGGCACTGCAGCATAAAATCCACCATGTGCTGCAGAGTGCCAACCGGCCCAGAAACGCTGTCCCCTGCTTGAGACATGATCTCTGCCCGCTCGTCATCACCCCACCCTCGCTGTACACACTGACCACTGGACAATTGTGTCGCTCCCTCCTCTGGACGGAGCTCTTCCTTGTCCATTGACTCCTCCTCATCCTCCTCACAAATTGGCCCCTGCGTACCCCTTTGTGAGGAACCACGTGGCGCTGACTCTCCAGAAGCTGATGGAAAAGGTGACTCCTCATCCTCCACCTCTTCCACCACATCATCCCTTAACCCTTGCAAAGTTTGCTGAAGCAGGCAGATAAGGGGGACAGTCATGCTGACTAGTGCATCATCTGCACTTGCCATCCGCGTGGAATAATCAAAAGGACGCAAAACCTGGCAGACGTCCTTCAGAGTGGCCCACTCTGTGGTTGTGAAGTCTGATCGGCGCTGACTGCGACTTCTTTGCGCCTGATGCAGCTGGTACTCCATAACTGCTTGCTGCTGCTCACACAACCGCTCCAACATATGTAACGTGGAATTCCACCGGGTAGGTAGGTCACATATGATGCGGTGTTCCGGAAGGCGGACTCTGCGCTGCAGAGCAGCAATGCGGGATCTGGCCAAGCTGGAACGCCGCAAGTGAGCACACTCTAGGCGGACCTTGTGCAGCAGGGCATCAAGATCCGGATAGTCCCTCAGAAAACTCTGCACAACCAAATTGAGCACATGTGCCAGACATGGGATGTGAGTGAGGTTGCCAAGGGCCAAAGCTGCCACCAGATTTCAGCCATTGTCACACACTACCATGCCTGGCTGGAGATTCGCTGGCAGTAACCACACATCGCTCTCCTGCTTGATGGCATTCCAGAGCTCCTGCGCTGTGTGGCTTCGATGCCCCAATGAAACTAGTTTCAAGACGGCCTGCTGACGTTTGGCCACGGCTGTGCTCATGTCGGTCATAGGTAAACGTTCACGGGTCCATGTGGGGGTGGACTGTGACGGATCCTGCAGAGAGGAATCAGAGGAACTGGTGTAAGAGGAGGAGTCGATGCGTACAGACTGGATTCCTGCAATCCTTGGAGTGGGCAGGACACGTCCTGCGCCACTCGCACGATCTGTACCTGGCTCAACAACATTAACCCAATGGGCAGTGAGGGAAACATATCGCCCCTGTCCATGCTGACTGGTCCACGCATCGGTGGTGAGGTGGACCTTGCTACTGACGGCGTTCAGTAGCGCATGTTTTATGTTTGCCTCAACATGCCTGTGCAGGGCAGGGACAGCCTGCCTGCTGAAGTAAAAGCGGCTGGGCACCTTGTACTGTGGGACTGCCAATGCCATCAAGTCACGGAAGCTGTCAGTCTCCACCAGCCTGAACGAGAGCATTTCCAGGGACAACAGTTTGGCAATGCCTGCATTCAGAGCCTGTGCTCGGGGGTGGTTGGCCGAGAATGCCCGCCTTTTCTCCCATGCCTGTACTACCGATGGCTGTAGAGTAGACTGGGAGTGTGAGGATGACTGGGAAGGTGGTGCTGTGGGTGGAATTACACAAGGTCTCTGGGAGGAAGCCAAACCAGCTGTGCGTGAGCTGGAGGAAGAGGCAACACGAGCTGAAGAGGTGGTAGCTGCCGCTGTTGGTTGGCCTACATCTTCAGTGTGTTTCTGTAACTCCACCGCGTGCCTGGTCCGCACATGTTTCCACATATTTGTGGTATTGAGGTTGCTGACATTTTTCCCTCTTTTTACTTTATGATGACACAGCTTGCATTTGACAAAACAAATGTCATCTGCAACTGTGTCAAAAAAGGACCAGGCACTGCAAGTCTTGGGAGCGCCCTTTTTGGCTTTGGAAAGAGACAGGCTTCTAACGGGTGCCAAAGTGGAGGCTACAGGCTCCGCAGTCTTCCCCCTCCCTCTCCCTCTTTGGCCCGTAAGAGGAAGCTCTTCCTCTGAGCTGCTCCCACCACCTTCCTGTTCCTCACGCCACGATGGGTCAAGGACCTCATCATCTCCACTACCCTCTGCCACCAACTGCTCCTCCTGGGTAGTTTCAGCAGCACAGTACGCACGAGAAAGCGGCACCTGAGTTTCATCATCAGATGCGTACTGCGCTGTGGTCACCGGAGGCACTGGCCCACCTGCCTCTTCAGAGTCAGAGAGAAAAAGGTGTTGGGCATCACTGCACACTGCCTCTTCTTCCATTTCTCCAATGCTGCTTGGCTGGCCCCCTGTTTCCAAGCCAAGAGATTCAGAGAACAGAAGTAGAGACGGCTCCTGTCCTGGGCTCTCTGACTGCCTGGCCAATTTGGCAGGTGGTGAAGAGACAGATGGCTGCTCTCCAGTGCTCTGTGCCTGAGAGGATGTGGCACTAACTGAAGTCGATGCCGAGGCGTTAGCTGCCATCCACCCGACAACGGCTTCAATTTGGTCTTCACGCAGCAGCGGTGCACGGCGCTCTCCGACAAAGCTGCGCATGAAGGACTGTTCCCTGCTGAAACTGAGTGACGACGAGTCACCGGCGCCCGCAGCAGGCACAGAATCACCACGTCCTCTCCCTGCTCCTCTCCCTGCTCCGCGCCCACGCCCACGTGCCTTACTCCCTGCCCTCTTCATCTTGGTTGACAGATAAAGATAAGCAGAAAAGTACTAAGGCCTTAGTGTGCTTATTCCTGTAATGCTCCTCCTAACAGGTGTAAGAAACACTAATGTTGTAAATTGTGGACTAAACTTTATTATTTTTCAAATGTGGCCTACACAAGTGTTAAGTTGTGTTTGGTGAACTTAACTTTTTTTTTGGTGCAGATCGGGCTACAGAGCTAGTTTAACCCCTTAATGACCGCCAATACGTCTTTTAACTGACCTGAGATATAAGAGAATAGCCTCCCCATACAGGTGACAATCCAGCTGCTGTCGGCTGTCCACTATAACTGACAACTTGCTGCATCAGCCACGATCAGTGTTTGCACCGTCCAACTCTGTTTAACCCCTTATATGCTGCTGTCAATAGTGACTACATCATTATAAATGGTTAACAGAGTGTGGGGGCTTCCTATTTAATCAAATTGGTGGCCTCAGATCTTAATTTTGTGGTCCTGATGTTTGCCATGGCAATTCATGACCAAATAGCGGCCTTAGAGTCTGATTGCTGTAGTAATCTGTTCAGAAGTTACAGACATTTAGGTGGTAAAAATGCACATTTTCATTCCTATCATGCCACTTTGCATTAATTCCTGTAAAGCACTTGAAGAGTTAATAAACTACCTGACTGCAGTTTTCAATATGTCTGGGGGTGCTGTTTTTAAAATGGTATCACATTTGGGGGTTTCCCAAAATATGAGACCCTTAAAGTCACTTCAAACATGGATAAGTCCCTAAAAAAATAAATTTTGTAAATTTCCTTGAAAAAAATGAAAAATTGCTGCTACATTTTTAATCCTCCTAAAATGCAAACAAAATAAAATAACATTTTACAAATGGTGCTGATGTAAAGCTGACATGTGGGAAATGTTATT
The DNA here is from genome assembly GCF_032444005.1 of Ranitomeya imitator. Lineage (NCBI taxonomy): Eukaryota > Metazoa > Chordata > Amphibia > Anura > Dendrobatidae > Ranitomeya > Ranitomeya imitator. Next base: position 989,156,875 of record NC_091282.1, read on the forward strand.
TATTAATGGTTTGCTGTGGTATGGCCATCTGGATTAAAGGGATAATCTTTCAAAGTTTGAAAATTGCTAATTTTTTACATTTTTCTCAAATATTTTATATTTTTTATAAATAAACACAAAACATATTGACCTAAATTTACCATTATCATAAAGTATAATGTGTCACGAAAAAACAATCTCAAAATCACTGGGATTTGTTGAAGCATTGCAGAGTTATTACCACATAAAGTGACACTGGACAGATTTCAAAAATTTGGCTCTGTCACTAAGGGGTTAAATCACACGGAGACCGTGCAGACAGCCGTAAACGGCGCTGCAAGGCCAAAAAACCCTCCTCTAGGTTATCCTATATAGTGTTTTTCCACTATTTAGCTGGATACAAGTGGAAAGACACTTATAGGAATTTTTTTTTTCAAATTTTAAACTGGCTGCACTATTTGAAAAAAAGGAAATTGTTTTTCAAGGTATGAGGCAGTAACGCACCCTGAGCTGAATCCAACCGGCTATGGCTGCACACAGACTACAGGGCGAGCTGCGCTCACACAGAGACCGTGCAGACAGCCGTAAACGGCGCTGCAAGGCCCAAAAAAACCCCTCTAGGTTATCCTATGTAGTGTTTTTCCACAATTGAGCTGGAGACTGGTGGAAAGACACTAATAGGAATTTTTTTTTTTCAAATTTTAAACAGGCTGCACTATTTCAAAAAAAGGAAAATTTTTCTCAAGGTATGAGCCAGTAACGAACCCTGAGCTGAATCCAACCGGCTATGGCTGCACACAGACTACAGGGCGAGCTGGGCTCACACGGAGACCGTGCAGACAGCCGTAAACGGCGCTGCAAGGCCAAAAAACCCTCCTCTAGGTTATCCTATATAGTGTTTTTCCACTATTTAGCTGGATACGAGTGGAAAGACACTTATAGGATTTTTTTTTTCAAATTTTAAACAGGCTGCACTATTTGAAAAAAAAGGAAATTTTTTCTCAAGGTATGAGCCAGTAACGAACCCTGAGCTGAATCCAACCGGCTATGGCTGCACACAGACTACAGGGCGAGCTGGGCTCACACGGAGACCGTGCAGACAGCCGTAAACGGCGCTGCAAGGCCAAAAAACCCTCCTCTAGGTTATCCTATATAGTGTTTTTCCACTATTTAGCTGGATACGAGTGGAAAGACACTAATAGGAATTTTTTTTTTCAAATTTTAAACAGGCTGCACTATTTGAAAAAAAGGAAAATTTTTCTCAAGGTATGAGCCAGTAACGAACCCTGAGCTGAATCCAACCGGCTATGGCTGCACACAGACTGCAGGGCGAGCTGGGCTCACACGGAGACCGTGCAGACAGCCGTAAACGGCGCTGCAAGGCCCTAAAAACCCCCTCTAGGTTATCCTATGTAGTGTTTTTCCACAATAGAGCTGGAGACTGGTGGAAAAACACTAATAGGAAATTTGAGAAAAAATGTGCAGCAGGCTGCACTAAGAGCAAAAAAGAACAACTGTGTGAGGCAGTGTGAACCCCCCCTGAGCTGAATACAACCGGGTATATGGCTGCACACAGACTACAGAGTGAGCTGCACACACACACACACAGAGACCTTGCAGAACGCTGTTAAAACAGCGCTGCAAGGCAAGAGCAAGGTGAACAGTGAAGAACACACAGCGTTTTGCTAAATTAGCCTTTGGAAAGGAAAATAAAGCAATTAGCAAGCTCAACTGGCCCTCAGTTAGAACACAGCGTCCTGTCCCTAACTGAAATCACAGCAGAGTGAGCGCAAAATGGCGGCAGCGCTTTTTTATAGTGCAGAGTGACATCATTTCAGCAGCCAATCCCAGCCTTGCCAGTACTTACATGCCCACCATGCTAAACAGGATGTGCCCACACTTTCATTCATTCCTCATTGGCTGCTGCGTTCAATTTGAATTCTGGGAACTTCCGATTCCGGTATCCGATACGCGGGAAGTATCGGAATTCGGTATCGGAATTCCGATACCGCAAATATCGGCCGATACCCGATACTTGCGGTATCGGAATGCTCAACACTACTCTAAACACATGCAAAAGATACCTGAGGCTTTTATAAACTCCCTGCCTGGTTCATTACTCAAAACCCCCATCATGGGTAAGACTAGCGACCTGACAGATGTCAAGAAGGCCATCATTGACACCCTCAAGCAAGAGGGTAAGACCCAGAAAGAAATTTCTCAACAAATAGGCTGTTCCCAGAGTGCTGTATCAAGGCACCTCAATGGTAAGTCTGTTGGAAGGAAACAATGTGGCAGAAAACGCTGTACAACGAGAAGAGGAGACCGGACCCTGAGGAAGATTGTGGAGAAGGACCGATTCCAGACCTTGGGGAAAATGAGGAAGCAGTGGACTGAGTCTGGTGTGGAAACATCCAGAGCCACCGTGCACAGGCGTGTGCAGGAAATGGGCTACAGGTGCCGCATTCCCCAGGTAAAGCCACTTTTGAACCATAAACAGCGGCAGAGGCGCCTGACCTGGGCTACAGAGAAGCAGCACTGGACTGTTGCTAAGTGGTCCCAAGTACTTTTTTCTGATGAAAGCAAATTTTGCATGTCATTCGGAAATCAAGGTGCCAGAGTCTGGAGGAAGACTGGGGAGAAGGAAATGCCAAAATGCCTGAAGTCCAGTGTCAAGTACCCACAGTCAGTGATGGTGTGGGGTGCCATGTCAGCTGCTGGTGTTGGTCCACTGTGTTTCATCAAGGGCAGGGTCAATGCAGCTAGCTATCAGGAGATTTTGGAGCACTTCATGCTTCCATCGGCTGAAATGCTTTATGGAGATGAAGATTTCATTTTTCAGCACGACCTGGCACCTGCTCACAGTGCCAAAACCACTGGTAAATGGTTTACTGACCATGGTATTACTGTGCTCAATTGGCCTGCCAACTCTCCTGACCTGAACCCATAGAGAATCTGTGGGATATTGTGAAGAGAAAGTTGAGAGACGCAAGACCCAACACTCTGGATGAGCTTAAGGCCGCTATTGAAGCATCCTGGGCCTCCATAACATCTCAGCAGTGTCACAGGCTGATTGCCTCCATGCCACGCCGCATTGAAGCAGTCATTTCTGCCAAAGGATTCCCGACCAAGTATTGAGTGCATAACTGAACATTATTATTTGTTGGTTTTTTTGTTTGTTATTAAAAAACACTTTTATTTGATTGGATGGGTGAAATATGCTAATTTATTGAGACAGGTTTTTTGGGTTATCAGGAGTTGTATGCCAAAATCATCAGTATTAAAACAATAAAAGACCTGACAAATTTCAGTTGGTGGATAATGAATCTATAATATATGAAAGTTTAATTGTAATCATTACATTATGGTAAATAATGAAATTTAACACTATATGCTAATTTTTTGAGAAGGACCTGTACACATTAGTAAAGATAATTAATTCTGAGACTGTCCAGTAAAAATGGGTGGTATGCAAAGGCCTGTCAAAGCCGGGTCATCTCCAGATGACCACCGGACTGTTGGTGGGGCAATGTCCGGTTCAAGTCAGTAAAACTGGCAAGTGGAGATTTAACGAGTGGTAAAAAAGACTGTTAATTGACTGAACTGTTAGTAGGCCAAGAGGGGATGGGAGAACTACAATACCCAGATAGATTAGCGAAATTAGGATTATTTAGTCTAGAAAAAAGACGACTGAGGGGCGATGTAATAACCATGTATAAGTATATAAGGGGACAATACAAATATCTCGCTAAGGATCTGTTTATACCAAGGAAGGTGACGGGCACAAGGGGGCATTCTTTGCGTCTGGAGGAGAGAAGGTTTTTCCACCAACATAGAAGAGGATTCTTTACTGTTAGGGCAGTGAGAATCTGGAATTGCTTGCCTGAGGAGGTGGTGATCATACAATTAGGTTCTGTAGAAGGACGTAGATCTGGGGATTTATTATGATGGAATATAGGCTGAACTGGATGGACAAATGTCTTTTTTCGGCCTTACTAACTATGTTACATGTGGCTAAGTGATACTTCGGTCCACGTGATAAGACTTTTAATCAAGTAGAATATGTTGAGGATGAAAAAGAGCAGTTGTGAGAGGCCGATGAGGGAAGTATGCCGATTTTTTCCAAAAAGACGATTCCTTCACACGGCTATGTGATGTGTGTTAGTTTTGACGCATATTTGACTCGTATGGTGGAAGTCTGAGACCAGTAGTAGGGAATTCTTGCACGTAGTAATTCTCTAGTCACGCAATCAAATGATTTCCTTTTTTGGATTGTGGCTTTAGACAAATCTTTAAACAGGCTAATTTTGTCATATGGATATGCGAGGGTCCCTGAGTTCCTTGTCAGGTCTAGAAGGTCATTCCTCACCCACCCAGGGTAAAAGGATACTATAACGTCTCTTGCAACATCCGGAGGGAGAGATGGTGGTCTTGGGATTCTGAATGTCCTCTCAACCAAGTTTGTGACTTTGGAATTGGGTAGCAGATTGGATATCATAGTGGAGCTTTAGTCCTTCAGTTGTGAGGGTTGAACTGACTCTGGGATTCCTCTGATTTTTAATTTTTTTTTCCTTTTAAAATCTTCATATTTGATTAGGTCTTCCCTAAATAAGAGGATGTCATTTTTTATCCTTTCCAGGGAATCAGAGAATAAAGACGGGTTTTTAGTATCCTTTGAAATTATGGTTGAAAAATCTTTGCTTGTTAAGTCAGATGTTTTTAAAGGGAGTGAAGAAAGAACATGGGCCTTAGTAGGAGTAAGCTTGGGGGTTTTCACAATGGCTGACAAGGTGTTTGTTAGTAGTTTTTTGATAAATGTCTCTGAGGTCGTTGTTTCTGGGTCAGGTGTCAAATTATAATCCGTGCCGATACCTCCTCCTGTGATGTTCGCTGATGATAGGAAGGCCTTGCATAGTTTAATCATAAATCCTACAGAAGGAGAGTTTTTAGAAGCAGGAATGCTATCCATTATAAATGTGTTATTGGGGTGTGACTCAGATTCCCTAACAATTTGCCTTGGATTAGGGTATTCTGCATCAGAGTGTTGTGAGAGGGCTCCCTGGGAGTCAGAATCTTGGAGTCCGTCAGATTCCTCAGAGTGGGAGTGTGAAGAGAAGGAACTAGAAGACTCTTCCCCATATGAAAACTCACTCCCTCCAGAAGAAGAGGACATTTTTGCATCTGAGAAATCCTCTGAGTATACACTCCCACTCCCCCCTTCAGGGCCGGAGAGGACCTCGGGGCCAGGGAGATATGTCTGGCATGAGATCAGTAGTTCTGAGTGATCCTCCCTGATTCTTCTATCCTTCCTAGTAGAAGCAAGCCACACTTTTAAGTCCCGGATGAAGTCCCTAGATAGTTCCTCAAGGGATTCGGTGAAATCTTTGCGTGAAACGGGTGGAGGTTTTAGAGGGTCGTTGGGGTTAAACTCGACGGGGCAGTGTGGATAAACTGAAGGGGTATAGGTGGCAGTGTCCCCTGTTGTGTGGTAGGTTTGAGGCTTTTCAATGGGCTCATCAAGGGACCCTATATCTGCTTTTTGCTGCATTTCTTTATATTTGTGGTTGTCATCTCCGGGAATTCCGTCATGTTGTCTTATGTCTGGTGGGACCTCATAGGTCTTGTATGTTCCCTGTAAATTTCATGCTCATATTCGGGGATTTAGGGGTGGCACACCACTTTTGAAATGTATGGGACTGCTGTATGCAGTCGCGGTGTTGAGGCTGGTTGGTGTCTCCTGTTTCAATAATGCTCATAGGTGTGAGAGCGTTTGCAGGGCTAATCCACTGACCGATCGTCATTGGGGGTGCCCTGTTGCTGTCTCCTTCCCATCCCCCCTTGCTGGAGTGTCCCCTTTTCCCTGCTTCATGTCCCAACCAGCCGCTGGCATTCCTCCTCTTCCCCTGTCTCCCATTACCTCCGATCTAGTTCCACAGCTGGCTCCCGCTTTGTTGTCTGCGTGCAGCTCTCTGGGCCGGTCTATCAATCCCGGCTTGGTGTCCTGCTCCCCCGCCACTGCATTCTGCTGCGGTGATCCCGCAGCCACCCACCTCCTCGGCACGAAGTCCGGAGCGCTGATCCTCAGCTGCTGTGGAACAGGCGCCATCTTGCTTCCGCCTGCAGCCGCCTTGTCCCGTCCTTTGTCCTGCTGTGTATCCTCCCGCCCCGGCTTGTGCCGGGTGCGGGGAGGTCCGGGCTCTGTCCTCCACAGCTGTGTGGCGTCTCTCTTCTGCGCCGCTGCAGCCTGAGGCTGCAGCTCGTCAGCTGGCCGCTGCTTCAGACCAGGTCCCGGAGCGCTGATCCTCGGCGCTAGCGGCGTGGGCGCCATCTTGCTTTTTTGTGCGTTCCCGTCCTGCCGAGTCTCAGCTCCTTGTCGGCATCTTTCACTGGCGCTGCGGGGCGGGTGCAGGGCTGTGTCGGTGGTGGATGTGCATCGGTGAGCCCCGAATCCTCAGCCCACGCTGGATGAGGGGAGGGGACTTCTTTGTCCCTACATACCCGGCCTGAGTCCTTCTGTGAGCCGGATCTCCGTCCTTCTCAGCCCCTCTCTGGCTCCAAATTGTGTTAGTCTTGCTGGGAGTAGATCCCTTCTTTGTTTGGCTGGCTCCTGGCATGATATAAATGCTACAGGAGTCCAAAAATCCACTTTAATACGCTGATAGTAGGCTTATTAAGGGGAATTAGCAGGAGCAGATGTGAGACAAGTCTGCTCCCTTCCCCTGGCAAACCACGCCCCCTTCAAGAAGTTTATTAACCCTTCAGGTGTTTCTCAGGAATTTTTGGAATGTTTAAAAAAAATGAACATTTAACTTTTTTCACAAAAAATGTATTCAGATCCAATTTGTTTTATTTTACCAAGGGTAACAGAAGAAATTGGACCACAAAAGGTGTTGTGCAATTTGTCTTGAGTACACTGATACCCCATATGTGGGGGTAAACCACTGTTTGGGCGCATGGCAGAGCTTGGAAGGGAAGGAGCACCATTTGACTTTTCAATGCAAAATTGACTGTAATTGAGATAGGAAGCCATGTCACATTTGGAGAGCCCCCTGATGTGCCTAAACAGTGAAACCCCCCACAAGCTACACCATTTTGGAAAGTAGACTCCCTAAGGAACTTTTCTAGATGTGTGGTGAGCACTTTGAACCCCCAAGTGCTTCACAGAAGTTTATAATATAGAGCCATAAAAATAAAAAATCATATTTTTTTTCCAAAAATGATCTTTTCGCCACCAATTTTTTTTCCCTAGGGTAACAGGAAGAAATTGGACACCAAAAGTTGTTGTGCAATTTGTCCTGAGTTTTTTTTTATGGTGTTCACTGAAGGGGTTAACTAGTGGGACAGTTTCATAGGTAAGGTCGTTACTAAATATGTGTACTTTTATTTTATTATTTACATAAAGAAATGTATTTATTGGAAATATATATATATATATATATATTTATTTATTTTTTTTACACATGTTAATATTTTTTTTTTGCTTTGTTCCAGGGTGTCACATCATTGTATGGCATCAGATTGCTAATCTGACACTCTGCAAAGCACTGTGTCAGATCAGCGATTTGACAGGTAGTGCAGGAGGCCTGCCGGCGCCTGCTCTCAGCAGGCGCTTGCAAGCCACCGCCCTGCAGGACGTGGTAGGACCCCCGTGGCCATCTTGGATCCGGGGCCTGCAGAGAGGAGGACGGAGAAGACGCTTGGAACAACGTGATCACATCGCGCTGTTCCAAGGATCTCAGGGAAGCACGCAGGAAGCCCCCTCCTTGCACGATGCTTCCCTTTGCCGCCAGAACGATCCGATCATACTTGATCGCATTGTTCCGGGGGTTAAAGTACCAGGAGCGGTCCGTGACCGCTCGTGGCACAAAGTGCCTGATGTCAAAAGTAATTATCAGCTGACACCCGGCTGCGATCAGCCGCACTCCCCCGTGAGCACGGCTGATCGCCTATAACGTACTATCCCGTCCCTGGGAATTAAGTCCCAGGTCACTTTGTCGGGATAGTACATCAGATGGCAGAAAGGGGTTAAAGAGAGTTACCGGCCTGTACCTCCAGCTCACTATCAATGTGCCATGGGTATGTTACAGATGAAGGAGGCTGGGGTGATCAGAGACAGTTGTAGCCACTGGGCAGCTCCGTTAGTCCTTGTTAGAAAAAGATGGTACAATGAGGATGTGTGTTGAATTCAGGCAGATTAACCGCATTGCAGATAAGGATGCCTACCCGTTACCCCGAATTGAGGAATCATTAGCTGCACTGAAATCTGCTATTTCTCCATCATAGATCTCACCAGTGGGTATTGGCAGGTTCCCGTGGCAGAGGCGGATAAAGAGAAGACCGCCTTCACAACACCCATGGGTTTAAGCGAGTTCAATTACATGCCATTCGGGCTTTGTAACGCACCGGGGGCATTCCAGAGGGTGATGGAGTGTTGCCTCTGGCACAAAAACTTTGAAACCATTCTGTTGTACCTGAATGATGTCATCATCTTCTCCAAGACCTATGAAGACCACTTGAAGCACTACTCCGAGGTGTTTGAAGCCCTATCCAACTTTGGCCTGAAAGTGATGCCATCCAAATGCCACCTGGCAGGATGAGGAGTTTGTGCAGGTTGGGAATAGTCACATTGCTGAAAATATGAGAAGTGAGATGTGATTTTGTTGCATTCTCTGCAGCCGGGTCCTGGGTGGAAGAAGTTGTGTTCGTCTGGGCCAGATGGAAAAGACCAGAAAAGTGAACTATTCCATCAGAAAGAACGTCTCTTTTATGTTCTGTAGGATTGATATCTACCTCTGACCATATGGCAGAGATATCAATATTGGTCTTTATATAGAGATTATTTTGAGTAACATCACGGTCATCTCCTGAGGTTCTCCTCCACTATTAGGGTGCATCACCCAGTTGCAATCAGGGTTACCTGGTTAGGGACAAACTCAGAAGCTTTGCCCCCCTGAACCAAAACTCTAGCTACGCCTCTGGCTCTGTCAGTAAGGGGTTAACACTGGTCCAAGTGCAATGCAATGTTTTCTCACATAGCACTCATCCATGTTATATGCCAATGTGACCCCGGCCTAAGCAGTATAATGGTGCCAATCTGACAAGGCCTGTAGTTTACTTAGCAATATTCTGATGACAGGTTTGCCTTAACCACTGGGCCATTTTCCATTTTTGTGTTTTCACAGTATGCTCCCCTTCTTCCCAGAGCCTTAACTTTTTTATTTTTTCTTTATATGGCCATGTGACAACTTGTTTTTTTGTGGGACAAGTTGTACTTTTGAACGATACCATTGGTTTTAACATATTGGTTACTGGAAAAAAGAAATAAAAAATCCAAGTGTGGTAAAATTGCAAAAAAAGTGCAATTCCACAGATATTTTTTTTTTCTTTTAACCATGTTCACTAAATGCTACAACTGACCTGCCATTATGATTCTCCAGCTCATTTCGAGTTAACAGACACCAAACATGTATAGGTTCTATTTTATTTCAGTGGTAAAAAAATTCCCAAATTTGTTTTAAAAAAATGGCGCCATTTTTCAAGATCTGTAGCGTCTCTATTATTTGTAATCTGGGTGAGGTGAGGGCTATTTTTTGCACACCGAACCGATGTTTTTATTGATACCATTTTGGTGTAGATGTGATATTTTGATCGCCCGATATTGCATTTTATTGCAATGTAGCGCGACCAAAAAAACTTAATTCTGCTGTTTTAAATTTTTTTCTCATTATGCTGTTTAGCGATCGGGTTAATTCTTTTTTTATATTGATAGATTGGGTGATTCTGAACATGCAAATTTGCACATATTTGATTGTTGTTATTGTTTTATTTTGAATGGGGCAAAAGGGGGGGTGATTTAAAATTTTATATTTTTTCATATATTTTTGAAAACTTTTTTTACGTTTTGCATGCTTCAATAGTCTCCATGAGACAGGCTATGATCAGATCGTCTGTGTGTAGCAGAAATGCTCACTTGCTATGAGCGCTGACCTCGAGGCAGTGCTCATAGCAATCTGGCAATAACAACCACAGAGGTCTGCTGCAGACCTTTGGTCGTCATGCCGACCCATTGGTGATCTGTGATCATGTGACGGGTTCACCAATGGGCGGGATTAGTGACTTGCTTCCTGTAAGCGCACGTTAAATGCCGCTTTCAGAGATTAACATGAATCCAAAAGAAAAAAGGAGTTCTATACGAAAGTATATATAAAAAAATCAATATTTTATTTTAAAAAATCTTAAAAGAGTCAATGTAATACAAAACATTTATATATGTAGAAAAGGGGAGACCCTAGTACAAAAACATCCAAATCACAGGCACATGAATGTATGTATCACCATGGTATGTATGTATAAATAAACATCCATGTTTGCACACAATGGTAAAATATATTACTAGCTCCTATATGGACAAGTGTCCTCCATGCAGAAAGTAAGCAGGGAAACCAATATGTGGTGCGTATCAGATGCAAGATTTCTTACCCATGGTGAGGTGACCAGTGCCAGTGACTCTGGAAAACCCCTGGAATACGCACCATATATTGGTTTCCCTGCTTACTTTCTGCATGGAGGACACTTGTCCATATAGGAGCTAGTAATATATTTTACCATTGTGTGCAAACATGGATGTTTATTTATACATACATACCATGGTGATACATACATTCTTGTGCCTGTGATTTGGATGCTTTTGTACTAGGGTCTCCCCTTTTCTACATATATAAATGTTTTGTATTGCATTGACTCTTTTAAGATTTTTTGAAATAAAATATTGATTTTTTATATATACTTTTGTATAGAACTCCTTTTTTCTTTTGGATTCATGATTATCCGGAGTATACGTTATTGTCCTTGTATATACATGGGTATAGTTAAACATCTCTTCACAACTGCACACCAAGTGTGTGGGACCCATGTTATTTCTGTAGGTGTGTTTTCATTGTCAGAGATTAACAGCGGCATTCAACAAGTTTAAAGCCGTGGGTGGTGTTGTGAATTCTGTGGCTGAATTCACTCCTGTGGTCACAAGTGGTACTGCAGCTTCTGAGCTTCCTCCCTCAGGTGTTCTGGTGAGCTCGTTAACTGCTTCATTACTTAACTCCGCCTGATGCTGCTATCCTTGCTCCTTGTCAATGTTTCAGTGTTGGATCTGAGCTTCTCCTGATTGTTCCTGTGACCTGCTGCTCTGTATAGCTAAGTGCTTTTTGCTTTTTTGTTGCTTTTTTTCTGTCCAGCTTGTCTTTTGTTTTGCTGGAAGCTCTGAGACGCAAAGGGTGTACCGCCGTGCCGTTAGTTCGGCACGGTGGGTTTTTTTTGCCCCCTTTGCGTGGTTTTGCTTTAGGGTTATTTGTAGACTGCAAAGTTCGCTTTACTGTCCTCGCTCTGTCCTAGAATATCGGGCCCCACTTTGCTGAATCTATTTCATCCCTACGTTTTGTCTTTTCATCTTACTCACAGTCATTATATGTGGGGGGCTGCCTTTTCCTTTGGGGAATTTCTCTGGGGCAAGTCAGGCCTATTTTTCTATCTTCAGGCTAGCTAGTTTCTTAGGCTGTGCCGAGTTGCCTAGGTAGTTGTTAGGCGCAATCCACAGCCGCTTTTAGTTGTGTTTAGGATAGGATCAGGTGTGCAGTCTACAGAGTTTCCACGTCTCAGAGCTCGTTCTTGTATTTTTGGGTATTTGTCAGATCACTGTGTGCGCTCTGATCGCTAAGCACACTGTGTTTCTGGATTGCCTTCATAACACCTGTCATTAGCAAACATAACAGTACAAGGAGCCACACTAATGATTCTCAATAGAGGGAAAGAAAAAGTTCTGACATCATTTTTTTTTTCTGCTCTGTGTTCACTTTTTTTTTTTCCCCTAGACATTTGGGTGATTCTGGACACAGGTGTGGACATGGATATTCAGGGTCTGTGCTCTTCAATGGATAATCTCGTTATAAATGTACAAAAAATTCAAGATACTATTGATCAGAAATCTATGTTAGAACCAAGAATTCCTATTCCTGATTTGTTTTTTGGAGATAGAACTAAGTTTCTAAGTTTCAAAAATAATTGTAAGCTATTTCTGGCCTTGAAACCTCATTCTTCTGGTAATCCTATTCAACAGGTTTTGATTATTATTTCTTTTTTGCGCGGCGACCCTCAAGACTGGGCATTTTCTCTTGCGCCAGGAGACCCTGCATTGAGTAGTGTCGATGCGTTTTTCCTGGCGCTCGGATTGCTGTACGATGAGCCTAATTCAGTGGATCAGGCTGAGAAAAATTTGCTGGCTTTGTGCCAGGGTCAGGATGATATAGAAGTATATTGTCAGAAATTTAGGAAATGGTCAGTACTCACTCAGTGGAATGAATCTGCGCTGGCAGCTTTGTTCAGAAAGGGTCTCTCTGAGGCTCTTAAGGATGTCATGGTGGGATTTCCTATGCCTGCTGGTTTGAATGAGTCTTTGTCTTTGGCCATTCAGATCGGTCGACGCTTGCGCGAGCGTAAATCTGTGCACCATTTGGCGGTACTGCCTGAGGTTAAACCTGAGCCTATGCAGTGCGATAGGACTATGACTAGAGTTGAACGGCAGGAATACAGACGTCTGAATGGTCTGTGTTTCTACTGTGGTGATTCCACTCATGCTATTTCTGATTGTCCTAAGCGCACTAAGCGGTCCGCTAGGTCTGCCGTCATTGGTACTGTACAGTCCAAATTCCTTCTGTCCATTACCTTGATATGCTCTTTGTCGTCGTTTTCTGTCATGGCGTTTGTGGATTCGGGCGCTGCCCTGAATCTGATGGATTTGGATTATGCTAAACGTTGTGGGTTTTTCTTGGAGCCTTTGCGGTGTCCTATTCCATTGAGAGGAATTGATGCTACACCTTTGGCCAAGAATAAACCTCAATACTGGGCCCAGCTGACCATGTGCATGGCTCCTGCACATCAGGAAGTTATTCGCTTTCTGGTGTTGCATAATCTGCATGATGTGGTCGTGTTGGGGTTGCCATGGCTACAAACCCATAATCCAGTATTGGATTGGAATTCCATGTCGGTATCCAGCTGGGGTTGTCAGGGGGTACATGGTGATGTTCCATTTTTGTCGATTTCGTCATCCACCCCTTCTGAGGTCCCAGAGTTCTTGTCTGATTATCAGGATGTATTTGAAGAGCCCAAGTCCGATGCTCTACCCCCGCATAGGGATTGTGATTGTGCTATCAATTTGATTCCTGGTAGTAAATTCCCTAAAGGTCGATTATTTAATTTATCCGTGCCCGAACACGCCGCTATGCGCAGTTATGTGAAGGAATCCCTGGAGAAGGGACATATTCGCCCATCGTCATCACCACTGGGAGCAGGGTTCTTCTTTGTAGCCAAGAAGGATGGTTCGCTGAGACCGTGTATTGATTACCGCCTTCTTAATAAGATCACTGTTAAATTTCAGTATCCCTTGCCATTGTTATCTGACTTGTTTGCTCGGATTAAGGGGGTTAGTTGGTTCACTAAGATAGATCTTCGTGGTGCGTATAATCTGGTGAGAATCAGGCAAGGAGATGAATGGAAAACTGCATTCAATACGCCCGAGGGTCATTTTGAGTATCTAGTGATGCCATTCGGACTTGCCAATGCTCCATCTGTGTTTCAGTCTTTTATGCATGACATCTTCAGTGAGTATCTGGATAAATTCCTGATTGTTTACTTGGATGACATTTTGATCTTCTCAGATGATTGGGAGTCTCATGTGAAGCAGGTCAGAATGGTTTTTCAGGTCCTGCGTGCTAACTCTTTGTTTGTGAAGGGATCAAAGTGTCTCTTCGGTGTGCAGAAAGTTTCATTTTTGGGGTTCATCTTTACCCCTTCTACTATCGAGATGGATCCAGTTAAGGTCCAAGCCATCCAGGATTGGATTCAGCCGACATCTCTGAAAAGTCTGCAAAAGTTCCTGGGCTTTGCTAATTTTTATCGTCGCTTCATCTGTAATTTTTCTAGCATTGCCAAACCATTGACCGATTTGACCAAAAAGGGTGCTGATTTGGTTAATTGGTCTTCTGCTGCTGTGGAAGCTTTTCAGGAGTTGAAGCGTCGTTTTTGTTCTGCCCCTGTGTTGTGTCAGCCAGATGTTTCTCTTCCGTTCCAGGTCGAGGTTGATGCTTCTGAGATTGGAGCAGGGGCGGTTTTGTCACAGAGAGGTTCTGATTGCTCAGTGATGAAACCATGTGCTTTCTTTTCCAGGAAGTTTTCGCCCGCTGAGCGTAATTATGATGTGGGCAATCGAGAGTTGCTGGCCATGAAGTGGGCATTCGAGGAGTGGCGTCATTGGCTTGAAGGAGCTAAGCATCGCGTGGTGGTATTGACTGATCATAAGAACTTGACTTATCTCGAGTCTGCCAAGCGCTTGAATCCTAGACAGGCCCGTTGGTCGTTATTTTTTGCCCGCTTCGACTTTGTGATTTCGTACCTTCCGGGCTCTAAAAATGTGAAGGCGGATGCTCTGTCTAGAAGTTTTGTGCCCGACTCTCTGGGTTTATCTGAGCCAGCGGGTATCCTCAAGGAAGGAGTCATTGTGTCTGCCATCTCCCCTGATTTGCGGCGGGTGCTGCAAAAATTTCAGGCGAATAAACCTGATCGTTGTCCAGCAGAGAAACTGTTCGTCCCTGATAGGTGGACTAATAAACTTATCTCTGAACTTCATTGTTCGGTGTTGGCTGGTCATCCTGGAATCTTTGGTACCAGAGAGTTAGTGGCTAGATCCTTCTGGTGGCCATCTCTGTCACGGGATGTACGTACTTTTGTGCAGTCCTGTGGGATTTGTGCTAGGGCTAAGCCCTGCTGTTCTCGTGCCAGTGGGTTGCTTTTGCCCTTGCCGGTCCCAAAGAGGCCTTGGACACATATTTCGATGGATTTCATTTCTGACCTTCCCGTTTCTCAAAAGATGTCAGTCATTTGGGTGGTCTGTGATCGCTTTTCTAAAATGGTCCATCTGGTGCCCTTGGCTAAATTGCCTTCTTCCTCTGATTTGGTACCTTTGTTCTTTCAGCATGTGGTTCGGTTGCATGGCATTCCTGAGAATATTGTTTCTGACAGAGGTTCCCAGTTTGTTTCAAGGTTTTGGCGAGCCTTTTGTGGTAGGATGGGCATTGACCTATCCTTTTCCTTGGCTTTCCATCCTCAGACTAATGGCCAGACCGAACGAACCAATCAGACCTTGGAAACATATCTGAGATGTTTTGTTTCTGCAGACCAGGATGATTGGGTGTCCTTTTTGCCGTTGGCTGAGTTCGCCCTTAATAATCGGGCCAGCTCGGCTACCTTGGTTTCTCCATTTTTTTGCAATTCTGGGTTCCATCCTCGTTTCTCTTCAGGACAGGTTGAGTCTTCGGACTGTCCTGGTGTGGATTCTGTGGCGGATAGGTTGCAGCAGATCTGGACTCAGGTAGTGGACAATTTGATCTTGTCCCAGGAGAAAGCTCAACTTTTCGCTAATCGCAGACGCCGTGTGGGTCCCCGACTTCGTGTTGGGGATCTGGTTTGGTTATCTTCTCGTCATATTCCTATGAAGGTTTCCTCTCCTAAATTTAAACCTCGTTTTATTGGTCCGTATAGGATTTCTGAGGTTCTCAATCCTGTGTCTTTTCGTTTGACCCTCCCAGACTCCTTTTCCATACATAATGTATTCCATAGGTCGTTGTTGCGGAGATACGTGGCACCTATGGTTCCATCTGTTGAGCCTCCTGCCCCGGTTTTGGTGGAGGGGGAATTGGAGTATATTGTGGAGAAGATTTTGGATTCTCGTGTTTCTAGACGGAAACTCCAGTATCTGGTTAAATGGAAGGGTTATGCTCAGGAAGATAATTCCTGGGTTTTTGCCTCTGATGTTCATGCTTCCGATCTTGTTCGTGCCTTTCATGCGGCTCATCCTGGTCGGCCTGGGGGCTCTGGTGAGGGTTCGGTGACCCCTCCTCAAGGGGGGGGTACTGTTGTGAATTCTGTGGCTGAATTCACTCCTGTGGTCACAAGTGGTACTGCAGCTTCTGAGCTTCCTCCCTCAGGTGTTCTGGTGAGCTCGTTAACTGCTTCATTACTTAACTCCGCCTGATGCTGCTATCCTTGCTCCTTGTCAATGTTTCAGTGTTGGATCTGAGCTTCTCCTGATTGTTCCTGTGACCTGCTGCTCTGTATAGCTAAGTGCTTTTTGCTTTTTTGTTGCTTTTTTTCTGTCCAGCTTGTCTTTTGTTTTGCTGGAAGCTCTGAGACGCAAAGGGTGTACCGCCGTGCCGTTAGTTCGGCACGGTGGTTTTTTTTTGCCCCCTTTGCGTGGTTTTGCTTTAGGGTTTTTTGTAGACTGCAAAGTTCGCTTTACTGTCCTCGCTCTGTCCTAGAATATCGGGCCCCACTTTGCTGAATCTATTTCATCCCTACGTTTTGTCTTTTCATCTTACTCACAGTCATTATATGTGGGGGGCTGCCTTTTCCTTTGGGGAATTTCTCTGGGGCAAGTCAGGCCTATTTTTCTATCTTCAGGCTAGCTAGTTTCTTAGGCTGTGCCGAGTTGCCTAGGTAGTTGTTAGGCGCAATCCACAGCCGCTTTTAGTTGTGTTTAGGATAGGATCAGGTGTGCAGTCTACAGAGTTTCCACGTCTCAGAGCTCGTTCTTGTATTTTTGGGTATTTGTCAGATCACTGTGTGCGCTCTGATCGCTAAGCACACTGTGTTTCTGGATTGCCTTCATAACACCTGTCATTAGCAAACATAACAGGGTGGATCGTGTATCCACTGTTGTGAATTCCGCTCTTGAGCTCCCTCCGGTGGTTGTAAGTGGCACTTTTGTGAGTTCTGCTCTTGGGCTCCCTCCGGTGGTTTTAAGTGGAATGGCTGCTCCTTGGATTTAGCAGTCAGCAGCTGCTTCCACTGATTGTCTATTCTGCTCGGCTATTTAGCCTGGCTCTTTCCTTCAGCTTGTGCCACTTGGCAATGGTTCCTGGTTGGATTCACATCTCTTTGGATTTCCCTGTTATCCTGACCAGTTCAGCAAAGCTAAGTCCTTGCTTGCTCTTTTCTGTCCACAGGTTGTGGACTTATCCGTTCTGTGCTTTCTATGTTTGTCCAGCTTGTCAGTATGAATTAATTCTGTGTAGCTGGAAGCTCTGGGAAGCAGATTTACCCTCCACACCTTTAGTCAGGTGTGGAGATTTTTGTAAACTCTGTGTGGATTTTTTGTAGTGTTTTATACTGACCACACAGTAGTACATCCTGTCCTATCTACCTAGCTAGACTGGCCTCCTGTGCTCATCCTGGTTTCATTCTATGTATGTCTTTTCCCTCTCCACTCGCAGTCATTACTTGTTGGGGGCTATCTATCCTTTGGGGATTTTCTCTGAGGTAAGATAGTTTTCCTGTTTCTATCTTTAGGGGTAGTTAGTTCTCAGGCTGTGACGAGGTGCCTAGGGAGTGTCAGGAGCATCCCACGGCTACTTCTAGTGTTGCGTTGAGCTTAGGGACTTCGGTCAGTACAGGTACCACTTCCTTCAGAGCTCGTCCCATGTTGCTCCTAAACCACCAGATCATAACAGTACAAGTGGCCAAAAATGAATTAAATGCATCTCAAAAGAAGGAAAAAATTCTGAGCCATTTTTTTTTCTGTGCTCTGTTCTGTCTTTTTTTTTCTCTTGATCTCTGGGTGGTTCAGGACTTATGCTCTGGCATGGATGTTCAGGGTTTGTTTTCTCGTGTGGATCAACTTGCTGCAAGAGTACAGAGTATCCAAGATTATGTTGTCCAGACTCCGGCTTTGGAGCCTAGAATTCCTACTCCTGATTTGTTTTTTGGGGACAGATCCAAGTTTTTGAACTTTAAAAATACTGTATATACTCGAGTATAAGCCGAGATTTTCAGCCCAAATTTTTGGGCTGAAAGTGCCCCTCTCGGCTTATACTCGAGTCAAGGTGGGTGGCAGGGTCGGCGGGTGAGGGGGTGAGGGCGCTGAGGCATACTTACCTGCTTCCAGCGATCCTGGCGCTCCCCGCCTGTCCCACGGTCTTCGGCGCTGCAGCTCTTCCACTGTTCAGCGGTCACGTGGGACCGCTCATTAGAGAAATGAATAAGCGGCTCCACACCCATAGGGGTGGAGCCGCCTATTCATTTCTCTAATCAGCGGTGCCGGTGACCGCTGATAGAGGAAGAAGCTGCGGCACCGAAGTCCAGCTGTACGGGGGAAGGAGCCGGACGCCGGGACCAGATAAGTATCGCATATTTACCTGTTCACGTTCCAGCCGCCGGGCGCCGCTCCATCTTCCCGGCATCTCTGCGCTCTGACTGTGCAGGTTAGAGGGCGCGATGACGCATAGAGTGTGCGCGGCGCCCTCTGCCTGATCAGTCAGAGCGGAGAGACGCCGGGACCGGACGCTGGGAGCTGCAAGCAAGAGAGGTGAGTATGGTTTTTTTTTTTTATTGCAGCAGCAGCAGCAGCAGCAATGGCACAGATATATGTGGAGCATCTATGGGGAAATATGAACGGTGCAGAGCACTATATGGGGCACAGCTATGGGGAAATATGAACGGTGCAGAGCACTATATGGCAGAGCTATGGGGCAATATGAACGGTGCAGAGCACTATATGGCACAGCTATGGGGAAATATGAACGGTGCAGAGCACTATATGGCAGAGCTATGGGGAAATATGAACGGTGCAGAGCACTATATGGCAGAGCTATGGGGAAATATGAACAGTGCAGAGCACTATATGGCACAGTTATGGGGAAATATGAACGGTGCAGAGCACTATATGGCACAGCTATGGGGCAATAATGAACGGTGCAGAGCACTATATGGCACAGCTATGGGGCAAGAATGATCTATTTTTATTTTTGAAATTCACCGGTAAATGCTGCATTTCCACCCTAGGCTTATACTCGAGTCAATAAATTTTCCCAGTTTTTTGTGGCAAAATTAGGGGGGTCTGCTTATACTCGGGTCGGCTTATACGGTAACTGCAAATTGTTTTTTGCTTTGAAACCCCGTTCTTCTGGTGATCCCATTCAGCAAGTTAAAATCATCATATCCTTGTTGCGTGGTGACCCTCAGGACTGGGCATTCTCCCTTGAATGAGGGGATCCGGCATTGCTGAATGTAGACGCATTTTTTCAAGCGCTCGGATTATTGTATGACGAACCTAATTCTGTGGATCAAGGCAGAAAAAACCCTGTTGGCCTTGTGTCAAGGTCAGGAAGCGGCAGAATTATACTGCCAGAAATTTAGGAAATGGTCTGTGCTCACTAAATGGAATGAGGATGCTCTGGCTGCTATTTTCAGAAAAGGTCTTTCTGAAGCCCTTAAAGATGTTATGGTGGGCTTCCCTACGCCTACTGGTTTGAGCGAATCTTTGTCTCTAGCCATTCAGATTGATCGGCGTCTGCGCGAGCGCAAAGCTATGCACCATATGGCAGTGTCCTCTGAGCAGAGTCTAGAACCTATGCAATGTGATAGGATTTTGACTAGAACAGAACGGCAGGAATTCAGACGTCAGAATAGGCTGTGTTTTTACTGTGGTGATTCTGCTCATGTTATTTCTGATTGCCCTAAATGTACTAGGAGGGTCGCTAGGTCTGTTTCCATTAGTACTGTACAGCCTAAATTTCTTTTATCTGTGACCCTGATTTGCTCATTGTCATCCTTTTCTGTCATGGCATTTGTAGATTCAGGCACTGCCCTGAACTTAATGGACTTAGAATTCGCCAGGCGCTGTGTGTTTTCCTTGCAGCCTTTGCAGAGCCCTATTCCTTTGAGGGGCATTGATGCTACATCATTGGCCAAGGATAAACCTCAGTACTGGATGCAGATGACCATGTACATGGCTCCTGCACATCAGGAAAATTGCCGTTTTCTGGTGTTGCATAACCTGCATGATGTTGTTGTACTGGGTTTTCCATGGTTACAGGAACATAATCCGGTGCTGGATTGGAAAACTATGTCTGTGACTAGTTGCGGTTGTCAAGGGGTACATAGTGACGTTCCTTTGATGTCAATTTCCTCTTCCCCCTCTTCTGAGGTCCCTGAGTTTTTGTCGGATTTCCAGGATGTATTTGATGAGCCCAAGTCCAGTTCCCTTCCTCCACATAGGGACTGTGATTGTGCTATTAACTTGATTCCTGGTTGTAAGTTCCCTAAGGGCCGACTTTTCAATCTGTCTGTGCCAGAGCATGCCGCCATGTGGAGCTATGTTAAGGAATATTTGGAGAAAGGGCATATTCGGCCGTCTTCGTCACCATTGGGAGCGGGTTTCTTTTTTGTTGCTAAGAAGGATGGCTCCTTGAGACCATGTATAGATTATCGTCTTCTTAATAAGATCACGGTCAAATTCCAATACCCCTTGCCTTTGCTTTCTGATTTGTTTGCTCAGATTAAGGGGGCTAGTTGGTTTACTAAGATTGACCTCCGAGGGGCATATAATCTTGTTCGTATTAAACAGGGTGACGAATGGAAAACTGCATTTAATACGCCCGAAGGCCATTTTGAATACCTTGTGATGCCATTCGGGCTCTCTAATGCTCCATCTGTGTTCCAATCCTTCATGCATGATATTTTCCGCAATTATCTTGATAAATTCATGGTTGTATATTTGGATGATATTTAGATTTTTTCTGATGATTGGGAGTCTCATGTGAAGCAGGTCCGGATGGTGTTCCAGATCCTTCGTGATAATGCTTTATTTGTGAAGGGGTCTAAGTGCCTTTTCGGAGTTCAGAAGGTCTCTTTTTTGGGTATTATTTTTTTCTCCCTCGTCTATGGAAATGGATCCAGTTAAGGTCCAAGCTATTCATGACTGGATTCAACCCACATCTGTGAAGAGCCTTCAAAAATTTTTGGGCTTTGCTAATTTCTATCGCCGTTTCATTGCCAACTTTTCCAGTGTGGTTAAGCCCCTTACTGATTTGACAAAGAAAGGCGCGGGAGCTTAAACGCCGATTTACTTCTGCCCCTGTGTTGCGTCAGCCGGATGTTTCCCTTCCTTTTCAGGTTGAGGTTGACGCTTCTGAGATTGGGGCAGGGGCCGTTTTGTCTCAGAGGGATTCTGATGGTTCTTTGATGAAACCGTGTGCTTTATTTTCCAGAAAGTTTTCGCCTGCGGAACGCAATTATGATGTCGGCAATCGGGAGTTGTTGGCTATGAAGTGGGCGTTTGAGGAGTGGCGACATTGGCTTGAGGGAGCTAAGCACCGCGTTGTGGTCTTGACTGATCATAAGAATCTGATTTACCTCGAGTCGGCCAAGCGGCTGAATCCTAGACAGGCTCGATGGTCCCTGTTTTTCTCCCGTTTTGATTTTGTGGTCTCGTATCTTCCGGGATCTAAGAATGTTAAGGCTGATGCCCTCTCTAGGAGTTTTTTGCCTGATTCTCCTGGAGTCCTTGAGCCGGTTGGCATTCTTAAGGAAGGGGTGATTCTTTCTGCCATCTCCCCTGCTTTGCGGCGGATGTTTCGGTAATTTCAGGCTGATAGGCCTGACCGCTGTCCAGTGGGGAAGCTGTTTGTTCCTGATGGATGGACAAGTAAGGTGATTTCTGAGGTTCATTGCTCAGTGTTGGCTGGTCATCCTGGGATTTTTGGTACCAGAGATTTGGTTGCTAGGTCCTTTTGGTGGCCTTCCTTGTCGCGCGATGTGCGTGCTTTTGTGCAGTCCTGTGGGACTTGCGCCCGGGCCATACCTTGCTGTTCCCGCGCTAGTGGGTTGCTTTTGCCTTTGCCGGTCCCTGAGAGGCCCTGGACGCATATTTCCATGGGTTTTATTTCGGATCTTCCTGTTTCCCAGAAGATGTCTGTTATCTGGGTTGTTTGTGACCGGTTCTCTAAAATGGTCCTTTTGGTACATTTGCCTAAGTTGCCTTCCTCCTCAGATTTGGTTCCATTGTTTTTTCAGCATGTGGTTTGTTTGCATGGCATTCCGGAGTATATTGTGTCTGACAGAGGTTCTCAGTTTGTCTCTAGGTTTTGGCGGGCCTTTTGTGCTAGGATGGGCATTGATTTGTCTTTTTCTTCTGCCTTTCATCCTCAGACTAATGGCCAAACTGAGCGAACTAATCAGACCTTGGAGACCTATTTGAGATGCTTTGTGTCTGCTGATCAAGATGATTGGGTGGCTTTCTTGCCGTTGGCCGTGTTTGCCCTTAATAATCGGGCTAGTTCGGCTACTTTGGTTTCACCTTTCTTTTGTAATTTTGGTTTTCATCCTCGTTTTTCTTCTGGGCAGGTTGAGCCTTCTGATTGTCCTGGTGTTGATTCTGTGGTGAACAGGCTGCAGCAGATTTGGACTCATGTGGTGGACAATTTGACGTTGTCTCTGGAAAGGGCTCAACGTTTTGATAACCGCCGTCGGTGTGTTGGTCCCCGGCTTCGTGTGGGGGATTTGGTTTGGTTGTCTTCTCGTCATGTTCCTATGAAGGTTTCTTCCCCTAAGTTTAAGCCTCGGTTTATTGGTCCTTATAAGATTTCTGAAATTATCAATCCGGTGTCTTTTTGTTTGGCTCTTCCAGCCTCTTTTGCCATTCATAATGTTTTCCATAGATCTTTGTTGCGGAGATATTTGGTGCCCATTGTTCCCTCAGTTGATCCTCCTGCCCCGGTGTTGGTTGAGGGAGAGTTGGAATATGAGGTTGAGAAAATTTTGGATTCTCGTTTTTCGAGGTGGAGGCTTCAGTATCTTGTCAAGTGGAAGGGTTATGGCCAGGAGGATAATTCTTGGGTTGTTGCCTCCGATGTCCATGCCACCTATTTGGTTCGTGCTTTTCACTTGGCTCGTCCTGATCGGCCCGGGGGCTCTGGTGAGGGTTCGGTGACCCCTCCTCAAGGGGGGGTACTGTTGTGAATTCCGCTCTTGGGCTCCCTCCGGTGGTTGTAAGTGGCACTTTTGTGAGTTCTGCTCTTGGGCTCCCTCTGGTGGTTTTAAGTGGAATGGCTGCTCCTTGGATTTAGCAGTCAGCAGCTGCTTCCACTGATTGTCTATTCTGCTCGGCTATTTAGCCTGGCTCTTTCCTTCAGCTTGTGCCACTTGGCAATGGTTCCTGGTTGGATTCACATCTCTTTGGATTTCCCTGTTATCCTGACCAGTTCAGCAAAGCTAAGTCCTTGCTTGCTCTTTTCTGTCCACAGGTTGTGGACTTATCCGTTCTGTGCTTTCTATGTTTGTCCAGCTTGTCAGTATGAATTAATTCTGTGTAGCTGGAAGCTCTGGGAAGCAGATTTACCCTCCACACCTTTAGTCAGGTGTGGAGATTTTTGTAAACTCTGTGTGGATTTTTTGTAGTGTTTTATACTGACCGCACAGTATTACATCCTGTCCTATCTACCTAGCTAGACTGGCCTCCTGTGCTCATCCTGGTTTCATTCTGCGTGTGTCTTTTCCCTCTCCACTCACAGTCATTACTTGTGGGGGGCTATCTATCCTTTGGGGATTTTCTCTGAGGCAAGATAGTTTTCCTGTTTCTATCTTTAGGGGTAGTTAGTTCTCAGGCTGTGACGAGGTGCCTATGGAGTGTCAGGAGCATCCCAAGGCTACTTCTAGTGTTGCGTTGAGCTTAGGGACTGCGGTCAGTACAGGCACCACTTCCTTCAGAGCTCGTCCCATGTTGCTCCTAAACCACCAGATCATAACAATCCACTTGTGGCTGTTGTGGGCACATATTAGCTGTATAGACCAGCTGCCATGTGCCCAGAAAGGTGCAGGTTCAGCGCTGGAGCCCTCACCAAACAGGGGGAGTCCACATGTGTGCACTATTACGGCACATGTCGGAAAGGGGTTAAGGAAAGCAGACATCAATTGCTCTTATATACCTAAAATAATAAACAGAACAGGTACGGCTCTTTTCTTGGTCCAGTGGTGGATTCCCAATGCTGCTTGGATCTCAATGTTTTGGCTTCAGAGAAAAAGAGTGTGCATAGCCACTACAGCCAATCACTGAGCATAATGACATGTGCCGACTATCTTGACTTAGCCATTGAGTTCAGAGCTTGGCCATGGTGCTGATGCGGGTTCACTTTCCTTAAAATAGAATAACACTTTAACTTACTCATCTCAATTTTATTTTGACAGAAACTTATCTCAACAGTTGTAGTTATTGTTCTAAAGAACAGTTTTCAAGTATCAGGGTTAAAAGAATGGATGTGATCAAAAGAAATATTGGGCTATTATCTTTTACAGACCCATTCTGTGTGCTGCTATATGGAGCCTTTGGGAGAATGAGGGCAGGTCTTCTGTTTCGAACTTAACTGCTTCATAGTTTAGACTGTTGTTTTGGATCAGGAGTAAAGATGAAGATATTGCTTTACGCAACCGTGGTCCACAGTCCAGGTCAATGCTCTCTGGCCATGGACAAGTGCTGTGGGAATCTCCAGAGCTTCTAAGCTCCCCAGAGAAGCATTTGATTTAGCAACCTGGCATGTAACCATCTGTCAAGTGTGCAGGTGACGACTTGCCAGCATGACTAATGATTAGTGATGAGCGAATACACTCGTTACTCGAGATTTCTCGAGCATGCTGGGGTGTCCTCCGAGTATTTTTTAGTGCTCGGAAATTTAGTTTTTATTGCCGCAGCTGAATGATTTACATCTGTTAGCTAGCATAAGTACATGTGGGGGTTGCCTTGTTGCTAGGGAATCCCCACATGCTGGCTAGCAGATATAAATCATTCAACTGCGGCAATAAAAACTATATTTCCGAGCACTAAAACATATTCATAGGACACCAGAGCGTGCTCGGGAAATCTTGAGTAACGAGTATGTTCGCTCATCACTACTAATGATCAGTCAAGCCTGGGATCCCAAAGGGTAAGAACATTTACGCAGCTCCTGTCCAAGGCCAGGGAACACTGTCCTGGACCGTGGATATTCACATGGGGATATGTTGTAGAAATGTCTGTGACTAAAAATCCATTCCATTTTTCTAAACAGAGCTTTTCTGCACCATGTGTATAGATTTCTGAAGACCCCAATCAGATGAATGTAATCGGTGCACAGCCAATGTTGTTCCTCTGCTATGGCTGTATATAGATATAAAGTAATGATAATAGATGTCTCTACGTGAGTGAAGGAAGCTTGCATACATAATTGCTTCATATTATAATGCTTGAAATGACCCAAGATTACTGTTTGCCTCTCTCACAGTGTATACATTTTAGTGGCAATGTAGTCGCTGCCTAAACCCACAGACTAATTAACATTTATGTTGTTCCTAAATGTTATTTCAGTCCTAGACACCATTATATAAACACACCTTCCAGCACCGCCAGCCAGTGTTAGACTGCGGCTGGGTGATTATAATGCATCATTCATTGTGGTTACATCAAGAATTTATCTCCAACCTTAATTATCATGTGCCCAGTTTTCCAAACATTTTCCCACACATACAAACATTATGGAAAATAATTTGGCACAAAGCCTTTTTAGTCATTTAATCTCTCCAGTGGTGCAGAAATGTGGATATCCCGGCAGGCATCAATGGCACAGACACAGCGCTGTCTACAACTGCAAGAATACAAGCCAGGAATAAAGGGAACGTAGCTGTGTATATGTGTTGTGCTAAGCCAGCCCTGCTGAGTTACAAATTGGCTGTTACTGCTCATCTGATTAAAACAATAAGAGTCCAAAACAATATGTTCATTATATATTTTGGAATAGATGTAATCATTAACATCTTCTTTTCACACTGGGAATATCTTGTATAGTTTGGGTCCTACTGCAGGGAGTCAATGTAATAAACATTTATTATACGGGGACTACAATAGAATATATTATTTAAGGGGCTTAAAACTGGTGCGGACCTTATGCTTCCCACAGCCGCGAGTATGTACGTATCCAGTTTAGGCAATCTTCTATGAGCTGAATAATAATCTCTTTCCTATAGTGTTACTTTGCTAGTATGTATAAGTGTAATGTAGGCTAGGCTAAAACCATGTTTGTGAATTATGCTTCCCAGAATCTTTTGTATGCCCAGGCTGTATGCAGCTGTATACCCAAAGGTAAAATCATTACAGTTCTCCTTAGTACTCTCAAAATGGTTTGTAAATTGGCAGTCCATTCTAGACTGCACAGAAAAGTAAGATCCTAATCCAGTGAGCCTGGAATTAAATGTATCAGCATCCATAGGGCACAGTTACAAGGAGCCATCAGGCGCCTAGCAGTGAGTCTAAAAGAACTGCTATAGAGCAGGCTGCATGATTACATCATGGTGTCGACTGTGATGCCTGATCCTGACAAGAAAGTACCTGATTGTTCATTCAATTTATTGCAACAAGAGCCATTTCACATAAAATGTTTCAGTATGGCTATATGGTCACTTCTTCCAGTTTTATCAGCATGTACCTGAGCTCACATCACCCTACCAGCCACTCCAGCATACATCTCATATGCCCCACCTCTTGTGACAGTCAAAAACGCCCGTCATCTCTATCTGTCTCTGGCCGCCGGATCTTCTGGCTTTTCACTGTGGCTTACTCTACCTCCAAGGTTTTCCACCTGCTCTCCACTGGCAGAACTCTGCACATCTCTAATCTGCACCTAAGGCCCTCAGCCTTTCTCCTCAATCGCATTCCTGAGCTAGTCTTTCATAGATGGTTTTGGATGTCTGTTGCTTCAGGCAGTGGACCCCCATCACTCACCCTCCCTATATGTCTGTTCATCTGAACTTTGGTGGCCACAACTAATACAGACAGCATATACTTGTCAGTCTCTCCTGGTAACAACACCTTCCAGTCTTTTCAGGAGTCGGACTTCTTCTCCTTAGGCCTCTTTCACATGTCAGTGTCTCCGGTACGTGTAGTGACAGTTTTCTCACGTAGCGGAGACACTGACACATGTAGACCCATTAGGATCTATGTGTTTCTGCACATGTGCGTGTTTTCACACGGACCATGTGTCCGTGTGCAAAACACGTAGACATGTCCGTTTTTTACCGGCAGCACGGACCACAATACGGACAGCACACGTGCACACGGAGAACAGTGTGCACTCTCCTCCGTGTGCACGTACCGCCCGCAGGAGAGACAGCTCTACAGTAAGCGCTGTCCCCGCTGCGTGTGGTGCTGAAGCCGTTATTCACCCCTTCTCCCCAGCAATTCGCTGGAGAGAAGGATTGAAAAATCCATGTTTTTTTATTTATTTTCCCTTA
Source organism: Ranitomeya imitator (assembly GCF_032444005.1). Lineage (NCBI taxonomy): Eukaryota > Metazoa > Chordata > Amphibia > Anura > Dendrobatidae > Ranitomeya > Ranitomeya imitator. Next base: position 989,183,989 of record NC_091282.1, read on the forward strand.
AAAATAAAGTGTGTGCGTCCCCTCCCTCCTCCCATCCACTGTGCGCCGCCCCCCCCCCCCCTCCCGCTTGCCTGCCGGGAAATTCCTCACCCAGCTCCCAGCTCCCGCGATGTCTCCTCTCAGCGGCTGTTGGCAGCAGGTCCTGTGTGAGCGGTCACATGGTCCCGCTCATTACAGTGAGAAATATGCACATTCCGGTACCGGAATTATCTGGACATGTGAAAGAGGCCTTATGGGCAGGCATGGCTTCTTCCAAACAGGACAGTCACAGAGGCAATTTCACCTCTGTAGCCTCTGTTCACTCTACATGCTGTCTGCAACTGATCCAGAGTGGCTGGAAACCAGTCCTTAAATCTCCTTCCCTCTGACTCTACCCAGACTCATATCAATCAACAGTACACTTAAAGCTGACCGTTCCCCAGTTTTAGCATGTTACATTTCCCACGTCATATTATAATGGCTGCAGAGCGGAATAAAATATGTTTTTTTATTATTTTTTATCTCTATTGCAGAGATATTAACTTGTAAAGTCTATATGCTATCTTCCCTTTGAGCAAATCTTTAGCAAAGATTCTTTTTTGAGGCAGTGGGAAAAATAATGTATGACAACAATGACCAATTCATAAGCAATAAGTATACTGCATGGGCGAAAAACATGTCTGCAAAAAAATGTCAGAACCAGCTTTCTCTGCATGAGACATGTAGTGACACTTAGCTCTGCCCTATGATGGCATTTAATGTAACTACAAGTGGGGGAGTAGAGAGATGAGCCATGGGTCATTAAAAACACCTCTGTATCTGCTATTCTTTCTCTGTTACATAGGGTACATTCATTTCTGGAGACTGACGGAACCATGGTGCGAGCGATGTTCTTCGATTTCTCAAGTGCATTTAACTCCCTGCAGCCACTTTTACTTCACAAAAAGATGACTGATATGAAGGTTGAGGAGGGGATGAGAAATTGGATAACTGACTACCTATCAGATCGGCCACAGTTTGTACAGATGGGAGCAGTGGTGTCAAGCAGATTATTGAGCAGTGTAGGTGCCCCCCAGGGAACGGTGCTTGCGCCCTTTCTTTTCACTCAGTATACTTCAGACTTTCAGTATAAATCTGAACTTTGCCACCTTCAAAAATTTTCGGATGACTCTGTGGTTGTGGGATGCATTAGGAGAGATCAGGGTGATGAGGAATATAGAAGGGTGGTGTCGAATTTCGTGGATTGGTGCAATGGTAACTATATACAACTAAATGTTAAGAAAACTAAGGAGTTGGTGGCCAACTATAGCAGGATAAAGTTGGAATGCTTACCGATCACTATTGCTGGTCAGGAGGTAGAGCAGGTGGAGAGATACAAATATTTGGGGGTCCATTTGGATAGCAAACTGGACTGGAGATGCCACTCAGAGTTTGTCTACAAGAAGGGGATGAGCAGATTGTATTTCCTAAGGAAACTGAGGTCTTTTAATGTGTGTAGCAAAATGTTAGAAATGTTCTACCAATCTGTAGTGGCAAGTGCCATCTTTTTTGCAATCACATGCTGGGGTAGTAGTGTGCGGGCCTCTGATGCTAATAAGCTGAATAAGGTTGTTAAGAAGGCAAGTTCTGCTGTGGGCTGTAATCTGGACTCTTTTGGGGAGGTAGTGGAGAAAAGAACTCTGAAAAAGTGTATGGCGATTATGAACAATAATGCACATCCACTATATGAGCTATTCATGAGACAGAAGAGCACCTTCAGCAACTGGCTAATACTTCTGAGGTGTAAGAAGGAAAAATATAGGAAATCGTTTGTGCCAACTGCTATGGGAATGTACAACAATAACATTAGGGTTAAACCACCAAGGTGAATGTCTACTTATTTCTCTACATTTCAGTTCACTTGTTGTGTATGTCCTATTCTAATGTATAATGTATAATGTTCTTCTGTCAACTCCACTGTCATGTCAACTATGTAATTCCTTTATGATTTTTATGATTTAAGTTGTGCTGCTGTGATACCATAATTTCCCACGGGATCAATAAAGTGTATCGTATCGTATCGTATCTCTTCTCACAATGCTGTCAGCTAGGCTCTACCATCCCCTCCCTCCACATTGAAAGTGTAGTGAGATGAGAGCTGCAGAGGTGTTTGTAATGACACACAGCTCTGCTCAGCAGTTAGAAAAATGAAGAGAGCAGGGCATTATGCCATTAAATGTCTCACAAAGAAAAAGCTGCTTCTGACCTTTTCTGGATAAATTATTTTTATTTCCTTTTCATGATGGCTCCTCTTATGAATGGTCACCATCATGCAGAGGAAAAAAGTCAACACCCCAGAGAAGAACTTCTGTTTATGCCCTTGTGGCTTAAGGGGAAGTTAACATATAAAATGTAAGCGCTAATATGTTTGCAACAGAGATGAGAAATAAAAACATAAATATGTTTTACACAGGGCGGAAATACCACAGAGTGAACGGTAGTATTGGGTCACAGGACTGTGCCCCAAGGACACGGGGTTAGAGTCCTTCTAGACCACTAGCGCTCGGCACCGCAACTGCGATGCCAGGGAAAAACCTAAATAATGATTTACCGCACTGAGTGCGTGCAGCGCCGCTTTGGCGAACACCACTAACCGCCCTAACTTGGGACACGTAAGCCCACTGGTTGCGCATGGTGCCGTACTAGCTAACGCTGCTGTTATACGCTATAGATTGTGCCTGGTGCTGGATGGCACTAACTGGCGCTAGACAGCTCCAACATTCGTGAGCATTCATCAACACTAGGGATGGGAATGATTCGGAGCTTTCACCAGAACGCGCAGACATCCACACATACACAAGAACTGATTTATACTAGAGCATGGCCGAGCGGCCATGCAAACCTTTTATATCTGTAGCCTTCCAGGACCTTCCTAGTGCTCCAATGGGAGCCGCTACAGGACCTGAGCATGTGACCCTCGACCACCAATGAGAGGTCGTCCCGTGAGCATGCTCAGTAGAAGAAAAGCAGGACTTAGTCCCTGGAACATCTGCTCGCCTCTGATCAATGCTGGTTGCAAAGGCTGAGCCTGGAATGGCAGTAGTAACCAAACTCACAGTCTCTGCTTGAGCCAGACGCTGGGACTGACATCTCTGCTGAGCAGGCTCCACTGCATCTGAAGGATAATGGGAGACCCCCTGTGCAGCGGTGGGTACTCGACACCTAACAATCAGTTGCTTGTTCTGAACTCTACACTATCACTATATACAAACATACAGCTTGGTATAATGAGAACCAAGAACTGCTCTGGTGGGTGCTGTGGGATTGTTATTTTGCAGTATTGATTACAGGTCAGGAGTCACATAATCATAAAATCACAGAATGTTAGAGTTGGAAGGGACCTCAAGAGTTATCGTGTCCAACACCCTGCTCAATGCAGGATTCACTAAACCATCTCAGACAAATATCTGTCCAGCCTCTTTTTCAAGACTTTCATTGATGGAGAACTCACCACCTCTTGTGGCAGCCTGTCCAACTCCCTGCTCAATGCATGCTTCACTAAATCATCCAAGAAAGATGTCTGTCCAGCCTCTGTTTGAAGACTTCCATTGAAAGAGAACTCACCACCTATCGTGACAGCCTGTTCAACCCATTGATCACCCTCACTGTCAAAAAGTTTTTTCTAATATCTAATTTGTATCTTCTCCCTTTCAGTTTTATTCCATTGCTTATCTTTTTTCCATGTGCAAATGAGAATAATGATGATACCTCTACACTGTGACATTCATTTAGATATTTGTAGACAGCTATTTAGTCTCCTCTTAGCCTTCTTTTTGCCAGCTAAACATTCCCAGATACTTTAAGCGTTCCTCATAGGACATACTTTGCAGTCCCCTTACCATACTGGTAGCTCTTCTCTAAACTTGCTCAAGTTTTTCAATGTCTTTTTAAAATGTGGTGCCTAGAACTGGACATAGTATTCCAGATGAGGTCTGACCAAGGAGGAGTAGAGGGGGATAATTACTTCACGTGATCTAGACTTTGTTTCTCTTAATACAGCCTAGAACTGTTTGCCTTTTTTGCTGCTGCTTCACACTGTTGACTCATGTGCAGTCTGTGATCTATTCGTAGACCAAAGTCTTTTTCACACGTGCTGTTGTTTAGTTCTATTCCTCCCATTCTATAGATGTAATTTTCATTTTTCTTACACAGATGTAAAATCTTGCATTTCATTTCCCCCTGTTAAATACTATTCAAGCTTATCTAGATCCTTCTGAATCCTTTCCATCTTCTCTAGTGTTAGCTATCGCTCCTAGCTTTGCATCGTCTGCAAATTTGATTAGTTTACCTTCAGTTCCCTTATCTAGATCATTTATAAAAAATGGTGAACAACACTGGGGCCAGGACAGAGCCTCTTGGTACCCCACTTGAAACACTTTTCACATTGGATGTGCAACCATTTATTACCTCTTTGAGAACGATCACTGAGCCAGTTATAAATCCACTTAATTGTGGTTTTGTCAATCCCATACTTGTCACTTTTTCAATAAGGATAGTATGAGGTACCTTATCAAATGCTGTGCTGAAGTTGAGATATACTGTATCTACCATGTTTCCCTGATCCACCTGTCACAAATGACATGGTTAAGTCCAGCAGACGACACAATATATACCAACAACGGGATGGAATGGGGTGAGGAAGGCCCTAACCATAAGGAACCTCCTGAACTCCAACCAGTACCTGTCCCTAAACTCCCCTAACATCCTAAGTAGTGGGTCCTTCCCCACCAACCACCACTTCAGCCAGAATGGTAAACTGAGACGTAAAGGTGGTGGAAAAGAACACCCCCTGGTCATCTTCCCCCACATGACCAAGGGAATGTGGCGTTTGTGATGGAGTACATACTTTGGCACAAGCTGGGCAGACATTGATTTATTGATCAATAGGACCACAGAGAAAACATGCTCCCATCCTATGGCGAACTGCAGGCAACCTAGTTTGTGCAGAGGCTCCTCCCACTTGCAAGGATTAATCCATCTGCATCAGTGTGTCCTCCTCCCTAGAAAGAAGAACAAGGAGTAGATTTGATGTATGTCTCTCCCTGAGATGTCTATCCATCCAGATAGCAAGGGCCAAGGAGTAGCATACTGCAGCAGAGTATCCTGAAGCCTAACTGTAAGACCCGGACAGAAATGGCTCCTAACAGCAGGGTCATTCCACTGCATGTCAGTGGCCCATCTCTGAAACTCCAAGCAGTACTCCTCAGCCGCCCGGCCCCCCTGCTTGATTTTACAGAGTCTAGATTCAGCTAGGGAGACACCATTAGGATCCCTATTAGGACTGCAACGATGGTGAATCGGTCGGCAGGAAGAAGGCCCAGGATTGGGGATCACCCTTGAGAAGGAAGACTATAATCCCCAAATAATGTTCCTCACTCCCTGAAGAATGAGGGCGAAGCCTCAAATACAATTTACAGGCTACTTTGAAGACCATAAATTTATCTCTTCCTCCCGAAAATCTGTCAGGGAGAGATATTTTGGATTCCGGTTGAGCTAGGATTTGATTTGAGACAAAGAACCCTGTCACCTGCTGAAGCTGCAGCACCACCTGAGTCCACAACTAGGTAACCTCATCCATGAGGGTCTGGTTCAGGTGAGCAAAAGCCTCAGCCTGAGCCATGGGTTCACATGAAAAAAGTATGGGTCGTTGATAATGTCATGAACTACATGGTTAATTTCAGCGGACGACACAACATATACCAACAATGGGAAGGAATGGGGTGAGGAAGGCCCTAACCGTATGGAATGAGGGATGGGGCAGCTCCTGAACTCCAACCTGTGCCTGTCCTTAAACTCCACTAATGCCCTAAGCGGGTCCATCCTTACGCCGCTGTCACATGCCTAGTCTCTGATTGCCACCGCACAATTCTCTGTCTACTGCAGTGGTCAGCAAGTATGCTAGCCTCACCACTGCAGATGGTGAAGAACACAGAGAGAAGCATAACCTATAAATATGATGCACAACTCAATATGTATAAAGAATCAAGATTTTATTAAGGAAATTTGATAAGATAAAATGATACAGGGGATAACAGTAAGGTATATAAAATACAATACAGGCTATCACAGGATATCAATAGAGTACCACATAATATTTAATGAAAGATAACAAATATATAGATTGTAAATTTTTGTGGATAATATAGCCCATATAGACAGGTAGCCACATTACATATTCTCAAGTATCCAATAGAATAATGGCATATGAGGTAGTAGATTAAATAAATATAATAGTATATAAAGTGCTGTGTACACAATAAATATATAATTAATAATGCCCTTAAGTAAATACTAAATAGAAGGTGTTTCAAGAAAGTGTCATAGTGCCATTTTCAAATATAGAGAGGAATATCAACCAGTATGAGAGCCTGTGATAGCCTGGACCTGCCCGACGCGCGTTTCGCCTGAGCTTTGACGTGGGAATGAGAGACCGGAGGTAAGGAACAGCGTTTTAACTAAGAGGGAGCCAATAGTAAAGCGGCCGTGATCCGAACACCTGTGTTTGAGACATGTGACACACCATGCATGGTAACGCCGGAGACTGTCTCCTCCCACCAGACGCATCTCAAAAGAGCGCGTCATATGGGGGAGACCGAAGCCGGCGTGCGTTCCAGCTTGGACCGCAGAGAAAAACGGAAGTGACGTATATAATATGTAAATGACACTAATGTGAAGTGTAACAGCGGAACGAACAGAGCGCACAAAGTAAGGAGAAAAAATCAGTATGAAGTGAAGGTATCGTGTCAATAATGCACAATAATACAAATAGCAAATGTAACAAAGATAACAGTGCCGTGATACAATTTGGCAATACATAAATAATAATGATAAGATCCATTAATACAATTATAGAAAATATATAATCAAAGTAACAGTGTAACAAATATACCAAGAAATTATATACCATCAAGGGTATAATAAATAGATTAAAAAAAAATGTTTATAATATAAATAAGATTATAATTATATAAAGTGACAAGAACCAAAGATATTGGAACCCATGTCAATATACTAATACAAAATTGAAAAAAACAAAAAAGTGACTGTGCATGACAACAATATATGTGGATCCAAAATATCAGTGAATAAGCTGCAAGGAATGATCAATCTGGCGAAAGATCTAGAAAGATAAAAACACATATGGTAAGAAAAAGTCACAATAAAACTGATCAGAATAAAACACATGGGCATGCATATACACATATATATACAGGTACTATTATATTTATTTAATCTACTACCTCATATGCCATTATTCTATTGGATACTTGAGAAAATGTAATGTGGCTACCTGTCTATATGGGCTATATTATCCACAAAAATGTACAATCTATATATTTGTTATCTTTCATTAAATATTATGTGGTACTCTATTGATATCCTGTGATAGCCTGTATTGTATTTTGTCTACCTTACTGTTATCCCCTGTATCATTTTATCTTATCAAATTTCCTTAATAAAATCTTGATTCTTTATACATATTGAGTTGTGCATCATATTTATAGGTTATGTTATATTCGGTGGATGCATTTCATTTATTATTTGTTTTACATAGTAACAAAGTCTACTTCTAAAGCAGATAGATGAAGCTGCAACCCATAATGAGGTCCTGGTTATGGGGGACTTTAACTACCCGGATATTAACTGGGAAACAGAAACCTGTGAAACCCATAAAGGCAACAGGTTTCTGCTAATAACCAAGAAAAATTATCTTTCACAATTGGTGCAGAATCCAACCAGAGGAGCAGCACTTTTAGACCTAATACTATCTAATAGACCTGACAGAATAACAAATCTGCAGGTGGTCGGGCATCTAGGAAATAGCGACCACAATATTGTACAGTTTCACTTGTCTTTCACTAGGGGGACTTGTCAGGGAGTCACAAAAACACTGAACTTTAGGAAGGCAAAGTTTGACCAGCTTAGAAATGCCCTTAATCTGGTAGACTGGGACAATATCCTCAGAAATGAGAATGCAGATAATAAATGGGAAATGTTTAAGAACATCCTAAATAGGCAGTGTAAGCGGTTTCTACCTTGTGGGAATAAAAGGACTAGAAATAGGAAAAACCCAATGTGGCTAAACAAAGAAGTAAGACAGGCAATTAACAGTAAAAAGAAAGCATTTGCACTACTAAAGCAGGATGGCACCATTGAAGCTCTAAAAAACTATAGGGAGAAAAATACTTTATCTAAAAACTAATTAAAGCTGCCAAAAAGGAAACAGAGAAGCACATTGCTAAGGAGAGTAAAACTAATCCCAAACTGTTCTTCAACTATATCAATAGTAAAAGAATAAAAACTGAAAATGTAGGCCCCTTAAAAAATAGTGAGGAAAGAATGGTTGTAGATGACGAGGAAAAAGCTAACATATTAAACACCTTCTTCTCCACGGTATTCACGGTGGAAAATGAAATGCTAGGTGAAATCCCAAGAAACAATGAAAACCCTATATTAAGGGTCACCAATCTAACCCAAGAAGAGGTGCGAAACCGGCTAAATAAGATTAAAATAGATAAATCTCCGGGTCCGGATGGCATACACCCACGAGTCCTAAGAGAACTAAGTAATGTAATAGATAAACCATTATTTCTTATTTTTAGGGACTCTATAGCGACAGGGTCTGTTCCGCAGGATTGGCGCATAGCAAATGTGGTGCCAATATTCAAAAAGGGCTCTAAAAGTGAACCTGGAAATTATAGGCCAGTAAGTCTAACCTCTATTGTTGGTAAAATATTTGAAGGGTTTCTGAGGGATGTTATTCTGGATTATCTCAATGAGAATAACTGTTTAACTCCATATCAGCATGGGTTTATGAGAAATCGCTCCTGTCAAACCAATCTAATCAGTTTTTATGAAGAGGTAAGCTATAGGCTGGACCACGGTGAGTCATTGGACGTGGTATATCTCGATTTTTCCAATGCGTTTGATACCGTGCCGCACAAGAGGTTGGTACACAAAATGAGAATGCTTGGTCTGGGGGAAATTGTGTGTAAATGGGTTAGTAACTGGCTTAGTGATAGAAAGCAGAGGGTGGTTATAAATGGTATAGTCTCTAACTGGGTCGCTGTGACCAGTGGGGTACCGCAGGGGTCAGTATTGGGACCTGTTCTCTTCAACATATTCATTAATGATCTGGTAGAAGGTTTACACAGTAAAATATCGATATTTGCAGATGATACAAAACTATGTAAAGCAGTTAATACAAGAGAAGATAGTATTCTGCTACAGATGGATCTGGATAAGTTGGAAACTTGGGCTGAAAGGTGGCAGATGAGGTTTAACAATGATAAATGTAAGGTTATACACATGGGAAGAAGGAATCAATGTCACCATTACACACTGAATGGGAAACCACTGGGTAAATCTGACAGGGAGAGGGACTTGGGGATCCTAGTTAATGATAAACTTACCTGGAGCAGCCAGTGCCAGGCAGCAGCTGCCAAGGCAAACAGGATCATGGGGTGCATTAAAAGAGGTCTGGATACACATGATGAGAGCATTATACTGCCTCTGTACAAATCCCTAGTTAGACCGCACATGGAGTACTGTGTCCAGTTTTGGGCACCGGTGCTCAGGAAGGATATAATGGAACTAGAGAGAGTACAAAGGAGGGCAACAAAATTAATAAAGGGGATGGGAGAACTACAATACCCAGATAGATTAGCGAAATTAGGATTATTTAGTCTAGAAAAAAGACGACTGAGGGGCGATCTAATAACCATGTATAAGTATATAAGGGGACAATACAAATATCTCGCTGAGGATCTGTTTATACCAAGGAAGGTGACGGGCACAAGGGGGCATTCTTTGCGTCTGGAGGAGAGAAGGTTTTTCCACCAACATAGAAGAGGATTCTTTACTGTTAGGGCAGTGAGAATCTGGAATTGCTTGCCTGAGGAGGTGGTGATGGCGAACTCAGTCGAGGGGTTCAAGAGAGGCCTGGATGTCTTCCTGGAGCAGAACAATATTGTATCATACAATTAGGTTCTGTAGAAGGACGTAGATCTGGGGATTTATTATGATGGAATATAGGCTGAACTGGATGGACAAATGTCTTTTTTCGGCCTTACTAACTATGTTACTATGTTACTATTATTTGTTTGGCTTTGGTTTGTGTATTAATTATTTCCTGTGTTTTCACAGAGGTAGCTCTTTTTCTTTCTTTGGTCCACTATGGATTATCGCTCTAAGGAAGCTGCCTGGCAATCACAGGCACTTACTGTTTTCAAGGGGAAAACATTACAGGTGGATAATACTGATCAGAAGAGAATCCGTGACACTAAACAGAACTTAAAACAACTGTTCCACCGGAGAATTAAGGTGTGGTGGAATAGAATTACCCTGGAAAATTACTTGGAAGAAAAATTAATCCCACGTGGTTTACGTGTCCAGGTTTTCCCATCTTATGGGAAAGACGATGTGAATTTTACTAAGCAATGAGAGGAGGCATGCAATCAGTGTTCCACCCAATTTTTACAACTTATTATTCAGAAAAATGGTACTACATTGAAAGAGATTGATGTGGATATTGATAAACTCCAGGAACAATTAAAATCGATTACAACTCAGATTGACATTGATAGATACAATGAGGAAATGGAGGAATGTTTTCTCACATGAGAGAAACAAATTAAAAACACTAAAGTTAACAAATACCAACGTGACCAACAAGATTTTTTGAACAATCGGATATACAAATGGAAATACAATACAACTAATGTTGAACGGAAAGCCTCGGTATCATCGGCTGCATCCACAGAAAATGAATCAGTGGACTCCTCTACTTCTTATGGGAGATACCAGAGTAAGGGTGGTCCGAGACGATACAACTTCAGAAGGAATACCTATAAAGACAAGTATACTGAGGAGGGTGGCAACACCACATCAAAGGTAATCAATCTATCTAGTAGACCACTTACCCGGGCACATATTGATGTACTTGATAGGGGTCTAACTTTTTCACCAACCCATAAATTTGATTATTTTACTGCTCTGAAAGACTTACATCTGTTTGCCCGTAAATTAGTTTTCAAAAAGATTTATAATAAAAACTTTGATGATAACATGTCTTTAACCCCAGAAGAACGGGAGACGTTGAATATACTACAGAGCCTCCTGGATGAACAAAGACCTAATACAATTGGTAAGCTACCTAAGTCCATTATCCCAACATCTACACGTTTTCCGTCTATTTCAATGTTCTCTAACATTGAATTATTTGTGAAAATGGTGAGTGAAGAATTTAAACAAATACCTTCATCCTTACCTTATGACAATCTGACTAAGAATGAACGACTAGCTTTGAGACAACTGAAAGAGATGGATGATGTCATAATAAAACCATCTGATAAAGGCGGAAATGTGGTATTGTGGCCAGTAATACAATATGAAAAAGAGGCGAGGAGACATCTTTGTGATGGAGTAACATACAAAAAACTGACATTTAACCCTCTATCCAACTATCAGGTTCAATTGTCATCCTATCTGCTGCAGAATCAAAGGGAATAATTACTAAATCTGAAATGGAATGCCTATTCAAGAAAAACCCAAGAATTGCATCATTTTATCTTCTACCGAAAATTCATAAAAGTCTGGAATGCCCACCTGGAAGGCCAATCATATCAGGTATTAACAATATCTGCGAACCGATATGCAAATTTGTTGATCATGTTCTGAGGCCACTAGTGGAGGAATTACCTTCATATCTGAAGGATACATCTGATGTACTACATAAAATGGATGGTGTACAGGTTCAGTCGGACAAACTCTTACTGGTGTGTGACGTTGAATCTTTGTACACTTCTATTAAACACGAGGATGGCATCAAAGCAGCCAAATTTTTTCTGGAAATGTCCAATATGAGGGGAGACATGATCCATTTTGTCCTTGAACTGCTCCGATTCACACTTACTCACAATTTCTTTTTATTTAAGGGGTCCTTCTTCCTACAGCTCCAGGGAACAGCTATGGGGGCATCCTGTGCGCCCTCATACGCCAACCTGTTCCTGGGGCTGTGGGAGAGGGACCTCTTTTCATCTGATTATTTATCATTCTTTTGTGATAAGGTGTTGTCTTGGAGCAGATTCATAGACGACATATTTTTTCTATGGCAGGGCACGGAAGAAGATCTTTGCAAATTTATGGGGTCGCTCAATGAAAATGACCTTAATGTCAGACTGACGTATAAATCAGGAAGATGTAATATGGAATTTTTGGATATTTTATTCAACATTGATGAACAGGGATGGATTAAGACGGATGTACACCGAAAACCTACTTCGGTTAACACCTTACTCCATGCGGAATCCTCACACCCTAGGAACCTTATTAATAGCATTCCAGTAGGTCAGTTCCTCAGAATGTGCAGAATATGCTCTGACGACGTGAAATTTGAAGCACAGGCTGGTGACCTCAGGAAAAGATTTCTTGACAGAGGTTATTCAGAGACAGTTATCCAAAGGGGTTATAGACGAGCAAAATTTTCCAATAGATCGGATCTTCTTTATCAACGTAAACTACCCAAGGATAATGAAGTGGTCAGATTCATCTCTACATTCAATGCCAGAAATGGTCAAATGTGGGAAGCTATGAACAAATATTGGAATATATTGAAAATTGATGACTCTTTTCTAGATGTATTGCCTCACATCCTACAATTACCTATCGTAGGTCACAAAATATCCGTGACTTGTTGGTGAAAAGCAACTTTGAACCTAAAGCTAAAAATATTTTTGACTCCAAGGGACCAGTTTGGGGCTGCAAACCTTGTGGGTCATGTGTTGCATGCCCCAATATTGAGACAACTAAACATTTTGTAAATTCCTCCAATTCAAAAACATATAAAATTACACACACTATCTCTTGCAAAACTATTGGTGTCATATATAGTGCTAGATGCCCTTGCAATAAACTATATATAGGTTTAACTTCACGCGAATTGCGCAGAAGAACTCGTGAACATGTTCTTGATATTAAAGCTGCAGCAGAAGTTACCAACATTGCTGAATTAAAAACAATCCCCCGGCATTATAAATTATATCACAACTGCGATCCGTCATCTCTAAAAGTGAGTGGAATAGATAGAATTATCATTGATAACCGTGGCGGTGATTGGAAGAAAATTCTAGCACAAAAAGAACTCAGATGGATTACCATCTTGGATACGATGACACCAAGGGGTCTTAATGAGACCATTAGTTTTGCTCCATTTTTATAAATTGCCTTCCTTTTGCTTAGTATTTTAACTTCATTCATTTTTTATGTACATCTTAGTGTGTTTTATGGTTGTATAGCATATATGTGGATGCACGCGTTTGTGTTTATTCATAGATGTGTGTCTCCATGTGTGTGCTCCTGAGGGCATGTGTGTGTGTATCTGTATATATATGTGTATATGCATGCCCATGTGTTTTATTCTGATCAGTTTTATTGTGTCTTTTTCTTACCATATGTGTTTTTATCTTTCTAGATCTTTCGCCAGATTGATTAATCATTCCTTGCAGCTTATTCACTGATATTTTGGATCCACATATATTGTTGTCATGCACAGTCACTTTTTTGGCTTTTTCAATTTTGTATTAGTATATTGACATGGGCTCCAATATCTTTGGTTCTTGTCACTTTATATAATTATAATCTTATTTATATTATAAAATTTTTTTTTATCTATTTATTATACCCTTGATGGTATATAATTTCTTGGTATATTTAATACACTGTTACTTTGATTATATATTTTCTATAATTGTATTAATGGATCTTATCATTATTATTTATGTATTGCCAAATTGTATCACGGCACTGTTATCTTTGTTACATTTGCTATTTGTATTATTGTGCATTATTGACACGATACCTTCACTTCATACTGATTTTTTCTCCTTACTTTGTGCGCTCTGTTCGTTCCGCTGTTACACTTCACATTAGTGTCATTTACATATTATATACGTCACTTCCGTTTTTTTCTGCGGTCCAAGCTGGAACGCACGCCGGCTTCGGTCTCCCCCATTTGACGCGCTCTTTTGAGACGCGTCTGGTGAGAGGAGACAGTCTCCGGCGTTACCATGCATGGTGTGTCACATGTCTCAAACACAGGTGTTCGGATCACGGCCGCTTTACTATTGGCTCCCTCTTAGTTAAAACGCTGCTCCTTACCTCCGGTCTCTCATTCCCACGTCAAAGCTCAGGCGAAACGCGCGTCGGGCAGGTCCAGGCTATCACAGGCTCCCATACTGGTTGGTATTCCTCTCTATATTTGACTATGGCACTATGACACTTTCTTGAAACACCTTCTATTTAGTATTTACTTAAGGGCATTATTAATTATATATTTATTGTGTACACAGCACATTATATACTATTATATTTATTTAATCTACTACCTCATATGCCATTATTCTATTGGATACTTGAGAATATGTAATGTGGCTACCTGTCTATATGGGCTATATTATCCACAAAAATTTACAATCTATATATTTGTTATCTTTCATTAAATATTATGTGGTACTCTATTGATATCCTGTGATAGCCTGTATTGTATTTTATCTACCTTACTGTTTTCCCCTGTATCATTTTATCTTATCAAATTTCCTTAATAAAATCTTGATTCTTTATACATATTGAGTTGTGCATCATATTTATAGGTTATGTTATATTCGGTGGATGCATTTCATTTATTATTTGTTTTGCTTTGGTTTGTGTATTAACACAGAGAGAAGGACAACAACCAGACAGACAGAAAACGGAGAATAGTACTTAACACTGTTCCTGCTGTAAAGCACCACACAGCAGATGATAAGGCACCAGGACCACGAACTCCATGAAAACAGTAGATTCACCACTGAAACCAGAGAGCTCTTTTTTCGAGGCTGGTCATCATAGATTGATTACTCTATTAAGGACAGCTGATGGGTCATGTGACTTTTTAAAGAATGATGGAAGAGGTCATCACCCACATAAGCTGACTAGCAACAAAGCAGCTGGCAGCAAGGAAATTGACATTATCTCTTGCTGGCCTGAAAGGAAAAAAAGCTACATTTAAATTATAGCAGAACCAGAGCTGAAACGAATCCAAAAATGAATGGTGACACAACCCAGTCAGTGATTCCATCATACAAGGAAATTAGATTAGTCTGGCATGATTTATTTGCTACAAACTGGTGCTGGCCCTGGTTAGTTACTGTATTCTTAACCAAGTACTTACATATATGTGGCGCCCCTGAGGGACAAATCGCCACAGAGGTACTGAACCTCAGCCAGAGGTGTGGTATCCAACTCTCGGGTAAGGAGGGGGCACTACCCGGTACCTGCACAATAGCACACCACACCACTCCAGGCCAGGGGATCTGGGCAGAACCTATTTAGGCAGGGTCCCATCTCAGGCTGGAGGGGGGAACTAGGTAGAGGGCGTGGGTGGAGAGAGTGATAGTTTGGAGTGAAGTGTTGTCACGGAAATGGGAGGAGGAGTCCTTAAGGAGTAAGTCAGTAGGGGCCAGGGAAGTGAAGAATTCACCCGTTGCACCCAAATCCACGCTGACCCTAGTCAGGTGGAGGGACCAGGTCGCAGTGGGGGACTGGCCCCAGACTAGTGGAGAGACTGAAGGACTTAGCTAGCAAATCGGAGGCTGTGGTGTCTGTATGTGCCACAGCCAAATCTACACACATTTGCTAAAAAGGCAGCCACATAGGGTCAAGGAGACCAGGAGGACGTTGTCCAACAGGACCTGAGGCTGCTGGCTTGGGACACTGTGTGTAAGGCACAGGGCAGGAGAGTGCAAGCCAGCACAGGGAGAGACGACCCGGAAAGGTAAAAAATAAGGGTGGTCCCCAGACTACCCAAGAGTTGGCTAGACCACCTACCCGGAGGACACAGCACCTGGCTGGTGTTTGTAACCAACAGATTGTGAGTAAAGTGAGAGACTGCACCCCGATGTGTCCTCAGAATTATTTACTGCGTCGCCTGCCTTGTATCCCAACAGTTACCATCACCAAATTTACCCTATAACTGCCCTGTGGCCCCACTCAACCCATGGGAAGCTGTACCATCTCTGCTGCATCACTATCGGCCCCAGTGTACCTGAACCACAGTGTCGGCCATCCCTTGCCGAACACCACGGGTGACATCACAAATCAATCCCATATAACTTTTCCCCTTACATAATTTTTATTGCACACCCAGGGCCACGGAGTCGGGTCACGGCCCCTTGACTTCCCCAAAGAACTGTCTGACCCGGTTCTGAGTACCCCATGGCCCTGGCAGGCGTCGCATATATGCTGTTTAATAATTTGTTCTAATATCTTCCCTTGTATAGAAGTAAGGCTCACCGGCCTGTAATTTCCTGGCTCTGTCTACTTTCCTTTTTTGAAGATAGGGACAACGTTAGCCCTTCTCCAATCTTCTGGGACTTCTCCCGTTTTCTAGGATTTTTCAAAGATTCTGGCTAGTGGTTCTGCAATTTCTTCTACTAACTCTTTCACCACCCTGGGATGTAATTCATCTGGACCAGGAGATTTAAATTTATTTAAATTAGCTAAGTGTTCCCTCATAATCTTTCTGTTTTGTGGAATCTTTTATTCCTTTGATTGCACTGTGAAGATCAGAATGGAAGGAGGATTTCTGATTTTGGACTATTAATATTAAGTAAACAGCCAAATATAAATGTTACATTTAATTTCTGTTATGTAACAACCATGTATCAATAATTGGGGACTTGTTATTGACTTATTTCTCCTATTTTCATTGTGTAATTGCATAAACTCTTGATGGTAAATCAA
The DNA here is from genome assembly GCF_032444005.1 of Ranitomeya imitator. Lineage (NCBI taxonomy): Eukaryota > Metazoa > Chordata > Amphibia > Anura > Dendrobatidae > Ranitomeya > Ranitomeya imitator. Next base: position 989,200,786 of record NC_091282.1, read on the forward strand.
GAGAATGCCAAGAGTGTGCAAAGCAGTCATCAAAGCAAAAGCTGGCTACTTTGAAGAACCTAGAATATAAGACATAATTTCAGTTGTTTAACACTTTTTTGTTAAGTATATAATTCCACATGTGTTAATTCATAGTTTTGATGCCTTCAGTGTGAATGTACAATTTTCATAGTGTTAGGGCTAGCGGAACGCACCAAATAATAAGACAGATAGTGTATGGTGCGTTCGCAGCCCGGGGTCCACCGTGCAGAGATGGAACCTGCTGCTAAGTAATGACGGACTATATGGCGGTACTCATAAGTATACACACGTGGGTTAAACTTCACCCAGCATTAAGGAAGCGATCCTGTTGCGTCACAGGATCGCGGTACCGCACATAGAAGGCGAGCAAGTAGTCAGCGAACTCAACCCCAACTAGGATTGAAGTCCGATTAGACCCTTGCTGGCACAACACCGCAACTGGGTGTGTAAGGAAGCAGAATAACAATATTAGGGCACAAGAGTGCATGCGGTGCCGCACTGACGAACGCCACTAACCACCCAGGCTTGGGTAAGGAAAGCACAGAGGAAGTGCACGGCGCCGTACTGGCGGTCACAGCAACTGGACGCTGTAACGTGTGATTAGTGCTGTAGGATAAGTCAGGCGCTAGATAGCAACCATACACCTTCCGCGAACAGACATTCAATAGGGAAGGGGTATCCAAGGACGACTTGCACTCACAACAAGCACACGTAAGCAAATGTACACTAGCGCATGGCCGTGCGGTCATGCGCAGTTTATATAGTTGCAGCACAGGAAGTGGCCACAGAAACTTTGCCCTTCCAAGACCTGCCAAGAGGACCAATGGAATGTGCTGCAGAGCCTGAGCACATGACCCTCGATCTCCAACGGGAGATCTTGCCCTGGGCATGCTCAGTGTGTGCAGACAAGGACTTAGTCCCAGAGAAGTCCGCTCGCTGCTGACCAGCACTGGCTTTAATGGCAGAAGCTGAAGAAGCAGCAGTAACTCTCTGTACAGAGTGAGACTGAGCAAGACGCTGGGACCGACGTCCCTGCTGAGCAGACTCCACTGCGGCTGGACAAGAATGGGAGACCGCAGCGGAGATGGCCCGAGATTCCCCCTGTGCAGAAGCGGGAACTCGAGACCTAACACATAGTCATGAAAATACAGAAAAATCTTTAAATGAGAAGGTGTGTCCAAACTTTTGGTCTTTACTGTATATATATATGTACTTGGTATTGCTGAGTTCGAAATTACCCAAACTATAGGAATCGGGAAAGAGAGGATTCCAGCGAGACAGTGTGAGGAAGCTAAAAATTCATGACCCTGGTATTGTCGAAGGCGCTTTATGGGAAAGAGGGAAATACCTCCTACTCACCCCTGTTCAATCCCTTACCTTTTGTCCCAGCCCGACCACCCGAACCCCATTTTCACAATTAAAGACAGAGACAGATATTTCTTTTGGAATTATGTAGGCCACAGCAGCCTGTTTATTAAACAAAAACAACAGTTAACAATGAATGTAAAAAAGGCATAACATTTCAAAACTAGGAGAAGTCCTTGGAGCCCACAAGAATCTGGTGATTTAACCATACCGTGAACATAACTAAAAACCATATTTTACTCCCAACCGTTGTAACCCTGGCTCGGGAGCACCAAAAACCCCACAAGAGGGTTCACTGTTCGCGGTAATAAACTGGAGATCCGACCACCCTTGCCGGAACTCCCCACCACCATTCACCAGATCCTAAACATATTAAACTCCAAAACAGAGGAGCCATATACCGATGGACCCCCCAAACCAATTTCCACCAACTCCAAGGACTCCCCCCAGCCGCCCCGACCGCAATGACCCAAAAAAACAAAAACAAAAAGAAAACAACCATATGTATAAATACTATAACTACCCGCTCACCGCGAGTAATGTAACCCCACAAGAACCACAAAGGAAAGGGCGGGAGGGAGGGATGCTTCTTGAGAGGTGAGCGGGAACTGACCGGCCCCCGCCCCCTGACTCTTCTCTAACCCCTCCAACCACTAGCCCCACCCCCGATCTAATTAGCCTCTTCAGGCCATCCCCTCCTCTCCCACCCATTGTCACGCTGGCCTTCGCTTAGGCCGTAAGGGGGAGGGGACAGATCGCTCCGGCCTGTCCTTGATAAAAAAATCCATGAAAAAGGTCATATGATAAACCTACACCTTTCAGCTGTTGCCAGCCTTACTCATGCCATTTCTAAGCCCCCAAACTATTTTTAAGGCTTGGTCTGTTTTTTTCTAGTACTTTTGCAAAGCAAGATATCACATCAGCCTTCTCATTGCCATTTCTAGGCCACAAAAATAATTATTCAGCCCTGGTGTCTGTTTTCTAGTAGTTTTGCAAATCAATATATCGAAGGAGCCGTCTCGTTGCCATTGTTAGGACCGAAAAGTAGTGTTGTAAGGATTCGGAAAGGAATCCGAGAGTGGACCCTCTGGGTCGTGACTCTAGAGCCCCCGGGGTCGAGCGGACCAGATGGAACCACCCCCTATACAGGGAGTGTTAGGAGCAGGACCTCGGGGGAATGGAGACACAACAGCTAGAGCCAAAAGGACGACCCGAGAGAGAGAGAGATCACAGAGCTAAGGGAGTGGCGGGAAACAACAGGAATACAGGACTTAGCTGAGTACGACAGGAACACGGGACGAAGCAGGATATGGTAGGAACTCAGAACCAGGCAGGACACGGCAGGAACACAGGAGTTGGCAGGACATGGCTGGAACACAGAACCAGGCAGGACATGGCAGGAACACAGAACTTGGCAGGAACACAGGACTTGGCAGGACACGGCAGGAACACAGGACTTGGTAGGACACGGCAGGAACACGGAACTAGGCAGGACCAGGCAGGAACACGGAACTAGGCAGGACACGGCAGGAACACAGGACTTGGCAGGACACGGCAGAAACACAGGACTTGGCAGGACATGGCAGGGACACGGAACTAGGCAGGAACACAGGACTTGGCAGGACACGGCAGGAACACTGAGCAGAGACACAGAAAGAACTAAGCAGGGAAGAGATACTAATACTAGGGAGCCTAGGGCATAGGAACGCTGACAGCAGACAGAGAACCTACAAAGCAAAGGCATCTTACCTGGAAAGACGCCGGGAAGAAATACCCGATGGGCGCCGCCATGTTGGGGCGGAGCCATCGGGTCGCGACCTCCCAAAAGGCTCAGCGATGGAGGAGACGCAACCGCGCATGCGCAAAGACACCAGACGCCGTGAGCCAGCAAAAGAAGAGGCAGAGCGGCGAGGGACAGGATCGTGAGTGTGCCGAGGGATGGGAGAAGGCAGGTAAGTATGTGCGGACGTGACAGAACGAGCGGACGTGACAAGTGTTGAGCGATACCTTCCAATATCCATAAGTATCGGTATTGGATTGCATCGGCCGATATTCAAAAAATATCGGATGTCGCCGATACCGATACCCGATACCAATGCAAGTGAATGGGACCAAAATATCGGAATTAAAATAAACCCTTTCTTTCCTTGTAGGTTAATTCTACATGATGGAAAACAACTAAGAATAATGTAGGATGTACTGGGGGAGGTGGAGGAGACATTAAAGGCATAGAGGTTTAGCCCAATCAAATGGAATAGCAGGAATTAATTTTTTTTTAAGACGTTCGGAGTTACAAAGCTATTGACTATGTTACAATTTTTTATATTTAGTCAGATATTTATGTTTCACTACTTCCATGCTGTTCACCTTCTTTTTAACTTCTCCCACACTTTCTTCTTCATCATCCTCAGCAGCAGCATCTTTTCCATCAACTTCTCCTTCACCTTATTCATCTTCTTCTGCACCTTCTTCGTATTATTTTTTTTTTACATTCTTCATATTCTTTTTATTCAACTATTATTCTTCTTCATAATCAACTTCTTCATCTTCATATTCTTCTTCATCATATTCTTATTTGTGACAGCCAGGCCTTCCTGTAGTTGTTATCTATAAAAGTTTGAAGATTACACCTTCAGTTCTGCCTGTCACAAAAGATTTACAACAGGATTTGTCCGCATTTAGTTTGGCCTGCAGCAGCAGGTTTTTTCCAGGGGCACCACGAGGAGGAACGGACTCACACCCATACACTGCTTAGTTTTCTTCTGCTTATAATTTAGATAATATATTTTGCTCTGATTTTTAGTCTTATGCTTCATGTTCTTCTGCTTTTTGTTCTGCAGCTTCTTGTTCTTCTGCTTCTCGGTCTTCAGGGTCGTCATCTTTAGGGTCTTGAACTTGGAAATGTAGCAGAAGGTACAAGAGCAAAAGACCCTGCCAAGAACCAGCTGACGGTACTGGAACCCGGATGGCTAGTTGAAGGTACAAGAGCCAATGGAACAACCGAGGACCAGCTGACGCTACTGGAACCCGGTTACTAAGCAGGAGGTACCCGTGCCAGAAAGCACTACCAAGGACCACCTGACATTGTTGGAACTCGGATACCCAGAAGGAGGCACCTAAGCCAAAGGCTCTGCCCGGAACCAGCTGACAGTACTGAAATCAGGATGGGGAGCAGAAGGTACAAGAGCAAAAGACCCTGCCGAAAACCACCTAACGGTACTGGAACCCGGATGGCTAGCCGAGGGTACAAGAGCCAATGGAACAACCGAGGACCAGCTGACGTTACTGGAACCCGGTTACTAAGCAGGAGGTACCCGTGCCAGAAAGCACTACCAAGGACCACCTGACGTTGGTGGAACTCGGATACCCAGAAGCAGGCACCTAAGCCAAAGGCTCTGCCCGGAACCAGCTGACAGTACTGGAATCAGGATGGGGAGCAGAAGGTACAAGAGCAAAAGACCCTGCCGAGAACCAGCTGATGGTACTGGAACCCGGATGGCTAGCTGAAGGTACAAGAGCCAATGGAGCAATCGAGGACCAGTTGACGTTACTGGAACCCGGTTACTAAGCAGGAGGTACCCGTGCCAGAAAGCACTACCAAGAACCACCTGACGTTGGTGGAACTCGGATACCCAGAAGGAGGCACCTAAGCCAAAGGCTCTGCCCGGAACCAGCTGACAGTACTGGAACCAGGACGGGGAGTAGAAGGTACAAGAGCCAAAGACCCTGCCAAGAACCAGCTGATGGTACTGGAACCCGGATGGCTAGCCGAAGGTACAAGAGCCAATGTAACAACCGAGGACCAGCTGGCATTACTGGAACCCGGTTACTAAGCAGGAGGTACCCGTTCCAGAAAGCACTACCAAGGACCATCTGACGTTGGTGGAACTCGGATACCCAGAAGGAGGCACCTAAGCCAAAGGCTCTGCCTGGAACCAGCTGACAGTACTGGAACCAGGGGGACCTATTCAAGCTTGTGTTCCTAAGAACCAGCTAATGGTGCTGGAACTCAGATAGGCAGCAGAAGGTCGACAGGAAAAAAAAATTGCTAGGCTGCGTGCCGCAGTAGTTACCAAAAACCAACAGTCCAACAGGGGGAGCTTGTCCTAGTGGCACAACGGAACCATCCTTCATTGCCAGTTCCAGCAGCCCACATAGGAAGCACCTAAACTGCAGGCACCATAAAGTCAGCTAAACAGACCGCAACACGACAGGACAATGTATTGGAGGCAAAGTGACCTTGACACTACCCAGAAACAGCTGGCGTGCCGGGGGTAGCCGAGACCCCAAAGAGCATGATCGGCGTCGGTTTTACCGACCCCTGTTTTGCGATCGCCGGTAATTAACTGTTTACCCGCGACCGCAAAAAAAAAAAAAAAAAGTCAAAGTGTAATTCTCTGTCCTCTGATGTGATCGCACATCAGAGGACAGAGAAATAGGGGGATTCGGGGACCCTGCCATACTCACCTGTGTCCCTGGGTCCTCCTGCTGCTCCTCCTGGCCGCCGGCAAAAGAAAATGGCGGGCGCATGCGCAGTGCGCCCGCCATCTGTCTCCATCTGCCAGCTGGCAGGAGAAGAGCAGTTGGGGCTAAAATTAGGGTTAGGGGTAGGGTTAGGGTTAGGGGTAGGGTTAGGGGTAGGGTTAGGGGTAGGGTTAGGGCTAGGGTTAGGGGTAGGGTTATGGGTAGGGTTAGGGGTAGGGTTAGGGGTAGGGTTAGGGTTAGGGGTAGGGTTAGGGCTAGGGTTAGGGCTAGGGTTAGGGGTAGGGTTATGGGTAGGGTTAGGGGTAGGGTTAGGGTTAGGGCTAGGGTTAGGGCTAGGGTTAGGGCTAGGGTTAGGGCTAGGGGTAGGGTTAGGGGTAGGGTTAGGACTAGGATTAGGGTTAGGGCTAAATTTAGGGTTAGGGTGGGGCTAAATTTAGGGTTAGGGTTGGGGCTAAATTTAGAGTTAGGGTTGGCGCTAAATTTAGAGTTAGGCTTCTTTCACACTTACGTCGGTACGGGGCCGTCGCAATGCATCGGCCCGACATACCGACGCACGATGTGAAAATTGTGCACAACGTGGGCAGCGGATGTCGTTTTTCAACGCATCCGCTGCCCAATCTATGTCCTGGGGAGGAGGGGGCGGAGTTATGGCCACGCATGCGCAGTCAGAAATGGCGGATGCGACGTACAAAAAAGTTACATTGAATGTTTTTTTGTGCTGATGGTCCGCCAAAACACTGATCCAGTGCACGACGGACGCGACGTGTGGCCATCCGTCACGATCCGTCGGCAATACAAGTCTATGGACAAAAAACGCATCCTGCGGGCACATTTGCAGGATCCGTTTCTTGTCCAAAACGACGGATTGCGACGGATGCCAAACAACGCAAGTGTGAAAGTAGCCTTAGGGCTAGGGTTAGGGTTGGGGCTAAAGTTAGGGCTAGGGTTGGGGCTAAAGTTAGGGTTAGAGTTGGGATTAGGGTTAGGGTTTGGATTAGGGTTGGTATTAGGGTTAGAGTTGGCATTAGGGTTACGCTTGGGATTAGGGTTAGGTTTGGGATTAGGGTTAAGGTTAGGGTTGTGATTAGGGGTGTATTGGGATTAGGGTTAGGTTTGAGGTTAGGGTTGAGATTAGGATTAGGGGTGTGTTGGATTTAGGGTTTTGATTAGGGTTATGGTTAGGGTTGACATTAGGGTTGTTTTGGGGTAAGGATTGTGATTATGGTTAGGGTTAGTGATTAGGATTATGGATCAGGTTGGGATTAGGGTTAGGGGTGTGTTGGGGTTAGGGTTGGAGCTAGAATTGGGGGGTTTCCACTGTTTAGGTACATCAGGGGGTCTCCAAACACGATAGCCAATTTTGCGCTCAAAAAGTCAAATGGTGCTCCCTCCCTTCTGAGCTCTGCCGTGTGCCCAAACAGTGGGTTACACCCACATATGGGGCATCAGCATACTCGGGATAAATTGGACAACAACTTCTGGGGTCCAATTTCTCTTGTTACCCTTGTGAAAATAAAAACTTGGGGGTTACAAAATCCTTTTTGTGGAAACATATATATATATATTTTTTTTATGACTCTGCATTATAAACTTCTGTGAAGCACTTGGGCATTCAAAGTTCTCACCACACATCTATATAAGTTCCTTGGGGGGTCTAGTTTCCAAAACAGGGTCACTTGTGGGGGGTTACTACTGTTTAGGTACATCAGGGGCTCTGCAAACGCAACATAACGCCCACAGACCATTCTATCTAAGTCTGCATTCCAAAACGGCGCTCCTTCCCTTCCGAGCTCTGCCGTGCGCCCACACAGTGGTTTACCCCCACATATGGGGCATCAGCATACTCAGGATAAATTGGACAACAACTTTAGTGGTCCAATTTCTCCTGTTACCCTTGTGAAAATAAAAACTTGGGGGCTACAATATCTTTTTTGTGGAAAAAAAAATATTTTTTATTTTCACGACTCTGCATTCTAAACTTCTGTGAAGCACTTGGGCATTCAAAGTTCTCACCACACATCTAGATAAGTTCCATGGGGGGTCTAGTTTCCAAAATGGGGTCACTTGTGGGGGATTTCTACTGTTTAGGCACAGCAGGGGCTCTCCAAACGCGACATGGCGTCCGATCTCAATTCCAGCCAATTCTACATTGAAAAAGTAAAACGGCACTCTTTCTCTTCCAAGCTCTGCGGTGCGCCCAAACAGTGGTTTACCCCCACATATTGGGTATCGACGTACTCAGGAGAAATTGCACAACAACTTTAGTGGTCTAATTTCTCCTCTTACCCTTGTGAAAATAAAAATTTGTGGGCAAAAAGATAATTTTTGTAGAAAAAATGCGATTTTTTTTTTTTCACGGCTCTACGTTATAAACTTCTGTGAAGCACATGGGGGTTCAAAGTGCTCACCACACATCTAGATAAGTTCCTTAAGGGGTCTAGTTTCCAAAATGGTGTCACCTGTGGGGAGTTTCCACTGTTTAGGTACATCAGGGGCTCTCTAAACGTGACATGGCGTCCGATCTCAATTCCAGCCAATTCTGCATTGAAAAAGTCAAACGGCGCTCCTTCACTTCTAAGTTCTGCGGTGCGCCCAAAAAGTGGTGTACCCCCACATATGGGGTATTGGCGTATTCAGGAGAAATTGTATAACAAAATTTATGGTTACATTTCTGTTTTTACACTTGTGAAAATAAAAAAAATGGTTCTGAATTAAGATGTTTTCAAAAAAAAGGTAAATGTTCATTTTTTCCTTCCACATTGTTTCAGTTCCTATGAAGCACGTAAAGGGTTAATAAACTTCTTGAATGTGGTTTTGAGAACCTTGAGGGGTGTAGTTTTTAGAATGGTGTCAGACTTCATTATTTTCTATCATATAGACCCCTCAAAATTACTTCAAATGTGATGTGGTCCCTAAAAAAAATGGTGTTGTAAAAATGAGAAATTGCTGGTCAAATTTTAACCCTTATAACTCCCTAACAAAAAAAATTTTGTTTCCAAAATTGTGCTGATGTAAAGTAGACATGTGGGAAATGTTATTTATTAACAAATTTTCATGACATATCTCTCTGATTTAAGGGCATAAAAATACAAAGTTTGAAAATTGCAAAATTTTAAAAATTTTCGCCATATTTCCGTTTTTTTCATAAATATTCGCAAGTAATATCGAAGAAATGTTACCACTAACATGAAGTACAATATGTCACGAAAAAACAGTCTCAGAATCAGCGGGATCCGTTGAAGCGTTCCAGAGTTATAACCTCATAAAGTGACAGTGGTCAGAATTGCAAAAATTGGCTCAGTCATTAAGTACCAAATTGGCTCTGTCACTAAGGGGTTAATGTCTGTTGTTGTGCCAGCGTGGCAGTCTCAGGACACATTGCCGGATACACAGCAGGGGAACAGCTGGCGTTACTGAACCCCACTGACACATGAGCGAGTGTTTTTCTCTGTGCAGACCGCACTTCTGGGCAACAACTGGTGGTGTTGAAGCCCAGGGAAATCAGGAGGAGCAGACTTTAGTTATTGCTGCACACACAGCAGGGGAACAGCTGACGTTACTGAACCCCAATAACAGTGCAGATAGCACTTCCAGGCAACAAATGGTGGTGTTGAAGCCCAGGGAAAGCAGGAGGAGCAGACTTTAGTTATTGCCGCACACACAGCAGGGGAGCAGCTGATGTTACTGAACCCCAATAGCAGAGGAGCGACTGTTGACTGTGCAGCCAGCGCTTCTGGGCAACAACTGGCAGTGTTGAAGCCCAGGGAAAGCAGGAGGAGCAGACTTTAGTTATTGCCGCACACACAGCAGGGGAACAGCTGCCATTACTGAAACCCAATAACACTGGGTCATGTGATGACTGTGCAGATGGCGCTTCTGAGCAGCAACTGGCGGTGTTGGAGCCTGGGGATTACAGTTCAGGTGGTAGAAACATGAACACAACAGGAGACCTGGATACTGTTGCCAACCAATTATTTAATCTGGAAGAGGAGTGGCAAATTCCTGCAAGATCCAGGCCTTGTTCAGTAAGTAAGCCGGTCAACGTTATCGGAGAATAGTCGCATGCGATGGTCTGTTAGTACACCACCTGCAGCACTAAAGACTCGTTCTGATAATACACTAGCAGCAGGGCAAGCCAGCACCTCCAATGCATACTGGCTAAGCTCTGGCCATGTATCCAGCTTAGAGACCCAAAACTTGAAGGGGGAAGAGCCGTCTGGGAGTACACTGAGAGGGCAAGCCATGTAGTCTGTCACCATCTGACGGAAACGTTGCCTCCTGCTGACTGGAGCCATCTGTGATGGTGAAGACATTTGTGGCAGGCACACAATACTTTGCCACTGTTGGGCCATACTGGTCTTGCCTTGTGCTGAGGCATTGCTTCTGCTCCCTCTTTGTGCAGAGCATCCTCCACTGTCTCGATGCACAGAGCTGCTTTGTAAAGCACTAGCAGCACTGCTCTCGCTTGGACTGGAGAAGATGATGGACTGCACCAGTGTGTATTGGTACTCCCGCATTTTATGCTCCCGGTTCAACGGTGTTATGAGGCTTTGAAGGCTGTCCTGTAGCGAAGATCTAGGAGGGTGTATACCCAATAATCAGCCGTGTTGAGAATGTGGGCGATGCGGTGGTCATTTCTCAGGCACTGCAGCATGAAATCAACCATGTGCTGCAGACTGCCAACTGGCCAAGAAACACTGTCCCCTGCTTGAGGCGTGACCTCTGCCTACTCAGCATCACCTCACCCTCGCTCTACACACTGACTACTGGAGAATTGTGTAACTCCCTCCTCTGGAGAGATGTCTTCCTCCTCAAAAGACTCCTCCTCATCCTCCTCACAAAGTGTCCCCTGCCTAGGCCTTTGTGAAGAACCACGTCGCGTAGACTGTCCAGAAGCAGATGGCATTTGTGACTCCTCATCCTCCACCTCTTCCACAACATCATCCCTTAGCACTTGCAGTGATCTTTCAAGCAGGTATATAAGGGGGGACAATCATGTTGACTAGTGCATCATCTGCACTCGCCATAAGTGTGGAATCATGAAAGGCACGCAAACCTGGCAGATGTCCTTCATAGTGGCCCACTCAGTGGTTGTGAAGTCTGAACGGCGCGCAGTGTGACTTCTTTGCGCCTGATGCAGCTGGTACTCCATTACTGCTGGCTGCTGCTCACACAACCGCTCCAACATATGTAATGTTGAATTCCACCTGGTGGGTAGGTCACATATGATGCGATGTTACGGAAGGCGGAATCGGCGCTGCAGAGCTGCAATGCGCGATCTTGCCATGCTGGAACGCCGCAAGTGAGCACACTCTAGGCGGACCATGTGCAGCAGTGCATCAAGATCCGAATAGTCACTCAAAAAACTCTGCACGACCAAGTTGAGCACATGTGCCAGACATGGGATGTGATTGAGGTTGCCTAGGGCCAGTGCTGCCACCAGATTTCGGCCATTGTCACACACTACCATGCCTGACTGGAGATTCGCTGGCAAAAACCACTCGTCGCTCTCCTGCTTGATGGCATTCCAGAGCTCCCGCGCTGTGTGGCTTTGATTCCCCAAAGAAATTAATATCAGTATGGCCTGTTGGCGTTTGGCCATGGCTGTGCTCATATCAGTCATAACAGGTAAGCGTTCACGGGTCAAGGTGGAGGTAGACTGTGACGGCTCCTGCAGCGATGATTCTGAGGAACTGGAGTATGAGGAGGAGGCAATGTGTACAGACTGGATTCCTGCAATCCTTGGAGTTGGCAGAACACATACAGCGCCACTCGCAATATCTGTACCCGGCTCCACAACATTGACCCAATGGGCAGTGAGGGAAAGGTATCGTCCCTGTCCATGGTGACTGGTCTACGCATCGGTGGTGAGGTGGACCTTGCTACTGATTATGTTTAGTAGCGCATGTTTAATGTTTCCCTCCACATGCTTTTGCAGGGCAGGGATGGCTTGCCTGCTGAAATAAAAGCGGCTGGGCATTTTGTATTGTCGGACTGCCAATGCCATCAAGTTACGGAAGGTGTCAGTCTCCACCAGCCTGAATGACAGCATTTCAAGGGACAGTAGTTTTGCAATGACAGCATTCAGAACCTGTGCTCGGGGGTGGTTTGCCGAGGATAGCCACCTTTTCTCCCATGCCTATGCTACCGATGGCTGTAGACTGGGCTGGGAGTGTGAGGATGACCTGGAACGTGGTGCTGTGGGTGGAATTACACTGGGTCTCTGGACAACAGTGCCAGAGGTTCTTCCATGGCGATCCTGTGAGGAAGCCGAACCAGCTGTGTGTGAGCTGGAGGAATAGACTACAACACGAGCTGAAAGGGTGGTAGGTGCCGCTGTAGGTTGGCCTAGGTCTTCAGTGTGTTTTTGTATCTCCACCACGTGCTTGGTCCGCACATGTTTTCACATATTTGTGGTATTGAGGTTGCTGCCACTTTTCTCTCATTTGACTTTCTGATGACACAGCTTGCATTTAACAAAGCAAATGTCATCTGCAACTGTGTCAAAAAAGGGCCAGGCACTGCAAGTCTTGGGAGCGCCCGTTTTGGCTTTTGGAAGAGCCATGCTCCTAATGGGTGCCGAAGTGGAGGCTACAGGCACCGCAATCTTCCCCCTCCCTCTCCCTCTTTGGGCTGTTCGGGGAATCTCTTCCTCAGAGCTGCTCCCACCACCTTCCTGTACCCCACACCATGATGGGTCAAGGACCTCATCATCTACACTACCCTCTTCCACCAACTGCTTCTCCTGGGTAGTCTTGTTAGCACAGTATGCACCAGAAAGTGGCACCTAAGTCTCATCATCAGATGCGTACTGAGGTGTGCTGATTGAAGGCACTGGCCCACCCGCCTCTTCAGAATCAGAGAGACAAAGCTGTTGGACATCACTGCATACTGCCTCTTCTTCCATTTCTCCAAGGCTGCTTGGATGGCCCCCTCTTTCCAAGCCAAGAGATTCAGAGAACAGAAGTAGAGATGGCTCCTGTCCTGGGCTTTCTGACTGCCTGGGCAATTTGGCAGGTGGTGAAGAGACAGATGGGTGCTCTCCAGTGCTCTGTGCCTGAGAGGATGTGGCACTAATTGAAGTCGATGCTTTAGCTGCCATCCATACGACAACAGCTTCAATTTGTTCTTCCCGCGGCAGCAGGGTACGGCGATCTCCTACAAAGTTGCGCATGAAGGACATTTACCTGCTGAAACTGGGTGATGATGAGTCACCGGTGCCCGCAGCAGGCATAGAATCCCCACGTTCTCTCCCTGCTCCATGCCCACGTGCCTTACTCCCTGCCTTCATCATCTTGGTAGACTGATAAAGATAGGCAGAAAAGTACTAAGGGCTTAGTGTGCTTATTCCTGGACAGCTCCTAACAGGTATAAGAAACACTAATTTTCAAAAGTGTGGACTAGACTTTTATATGAGCGAATGTGGCCTACACAACTGTAAAATGGTGTGTTTGGTGAACTGTATTTTTTTTTTGCAGAACAGACTACAGAGTGAGCTGCACTCACACGCAGACCGTGCAGACTGCCGTGAACGGCGCTGCAAGGCCAAAAAAGGCTCCTCAATGTACTCCTATATAGTGTTTTTCCCCAATCTAGCAGGATACGGATGGAAAGCCACTAATAGGATAAATTTGAACAAATGTGCAGCTTGCTGCACTAATTGAAAAACAGACAATGGAACGATATGAGGCAGTGATGCACCCTGAGCTGACTACAACCAGCGGTGGCTGCAGACCAGACTACAGAGTGAGCTGCTCTCACACAGACACCTTGCAGACACCTATGAACAGCGCTGCAAAGCAAAAACAAGGTTCTCACACAGCGGTTGCTAAATTAGCCTGGGTAAAGCACAATGAAGCAAATCGCTATCTCTAAACTGGCCCTCAGTCAGAACACAGCGTCCTGTCCCTAATTGAATTCACAGCAGAGTGAACCCAAAATGGTGGCAGTGACTTTTATAGTGCATCATGACATCATTTCAGCAGCCAATCACAGCCATGCCAGTAGTTACATGCCTACCATGCAGAACAGGATGTGCCCACACTTCTAATCATTCCTCATTGGCTGAATTCTGGCTCTTTGAATTATGGGAATTTCCAATTCCGGTATCTGATATACTGAAAGTATCGGAACTCGGTATCGGAATTCCGATACCGCAAATATCGGCCGATACCCGATACTTGCGGTATCGGAATGCTCAACACTACAGAAAAGCAGTTTTCAGGCCTGGTGTATGTGTGTTTTGTAGTACTTTGCAAATTAATATATCACTATATCACATCCACTGGGTTGTTGCCATTTCTAGGCCTCAAAAATACTTTTCAGGTCTGGTGTCTGTTTTCTACTAGTTTTGCAAATTAATATTTTGCATCAGCCTTCTCGTTGCCATTTCTGGGCCCCAAAAATATTTTTAACGTCTGGTGTATTTTTTCTAGCACTTTGGAAAATCAGTATATCACATCAGCCATGTTGTTGCTATTTCTAGGCACGAGAAATGCTTTTTCTGGGCCTGGTGTGTGTTTTGAAGTACTTTGGCAAATCAATATATAGCATCAATGTCGCTGCCATTTCTAGGCTCCAAAGATACTTTTTCAGGCCTAGTGTCTCTTAAGTAGTAGTTTTGCAAATTAATATATCGCATCCACTGTGTCGTTGCCATTTATAGGCCCCAAAACTAATTTTTAGTGTATGGTTTTTAGCAGTCTGGGAAATAAATGATTTGCATCGGCCGTCTACTTGCCATTTTTAGACCAAAGACAAAAGTTTTCAGGACTGCTGTGTTTTTTTCAATGTGGTTAACCAAATATTCCTTAAAATTAACCAGGCACTGCTGGTAGTCCAATCCCGCAGCTGAAATAGTTTTAAGATACGGTCCTGGCGCTTGCTGGTCTTTCTTGGGCGCCCTGGAGCCTTTTTGACAACAATGGAAGCTCTCTCCTTGAAGTTCTTGATGATGCGATAGATTGTTGACTGAGGTGCAATCTTTGTAGCTGCGATTCTCTTCCCTGTTAGGCCATTTTTGTGCAGTGCAATGATGGCTGCACGTGTTTCTTTAGAGATAACCATGGTTAACTGAAGAGAAACAATGATACCAAGCACCAGCCTCCCTTTAAAGTGTCCAGTGATGTCATTCTTACTTAATCATGACTGATTGATCACCAGCCCTGTCCTCATCAACACCCACACCTGTGTTAATGGATCAATCACTAAAACGATGTTAGCTGCTCCTTTTAACCCCTTCATGACCCAGCCTATTTTGACCTTAAAGACCTTGCCGTTTTTTGCAATTCTGACCAGTGTCCCTTTATGAGGTAATAACTCAGGAACGCTTCAACGGATCCTAGCGGTTCTGAGATTGTTTTTTCATGACATATTGGGCTTCATGTTAGTGGTAAATTTAGGTCAATAAATTCTGCGTTTATTTGTGTTAAAAACGGAAATTTGGCGAAAATTTTGAAAATTTCGCAATTTTCACATTTTGAATTTTTATTCTGTTAAACCAGAGAGATATGTGACACAAAATAGTTAATAAATAACATTTCCCACATGTTTACTTTACATCAGCACAATTTTGGAAACAAAATTTTTTTTGTTAGGAAGTTATAAGGGTTAAAATTTGACCAGCGATTTGTCATTTTTACAACGAAATTTACAAAACCATTTTTTTTAGGGACCACCTCACATTTGAAGTCAGTTTGAGGGGTCTATATGGCTGAAAATACCCAAAAGTGACACCATTCTAAAAACTGCACCCCTCAAGGTACTCAAAACCACATTCAAGAAGTTTATTAACCCTTCAGGTGCTTCACAGCAGCAGAAGCAACATGGAAGGAAAAAATGAACATTTAACTTTTTAGTCACAAAAATTATCTTTTAGCAACAATTTTTTTATTTTCCCAATGGTAAAAGGAGAAACTGAACCACGTAAGTTGTTGTCCAATTTGTCCTGAGTACGCTGATACCTCATATGTTGGGGTAAACCACTGTTTGGGCGCACGGCAGGGCTTGGAAGGGAAGGAGCGCCATTTGACTTTTTGAATCAAAAATTGGCTCCACTCTTTAGCGGACACCATGTCACGTTTGGAGAGCCCCCGTGTGCCTAAAAATTGGAGCTCCCCCACAAGTGACCCCATTTTGGAAACTAGACGCCCCAAGGAACTTATCTAGATGCATAGTGAGCACTTTGAACCCCCAGGTGCTTCACAAATTGATCCGTAAAAATGAAAAAGTACTTTTTTTTCACAAAAAAATTCTTTTAGCCTCAATTTTTTCATTTTCACATGGGCAACAGGATAAAATGGATCCTAACATGTGTTGGGCAATTTCTCCTGAGTACACCGATACCTCACATGTGGGGGTAAACCACTGTTTGGGCACATGGTAAGGCTCGGAAGGGAAGGAGCGCCATTTGACTTTTTGAATGAAAAATTATTTCCATCGTTAGCGGACACCATGTCGCGTTTGGATAGCTCCTGTGTGCCTAAACATTGGCGCTCCCCCACAAGTGACCCCATTTTGGAAACTAGACCCCCCAAGGAACTTATTTAGATGCCTAGTGAGCACTTTAAACCCTCAGGTGCTTCACAAATTGATCTGTAAAAATGAAAAAGTACTTTTTTTTCACAAAAAAATTATTTTCGCCTCAATTTTTTCATTTTCACATGGGCAGTAGGATAAAATGGATCATAAAATTTGTTGGGCAATTTCTCCCGAGTACGTCGATACCTCATATGTGTGGGTAAACCACTGTTTGGGCACTCGGCAGGGCTCGGAAGGGTAGGCTCGCCATTTGACTTTTTGAATGGAAAATTAGCTCCAATTGTTAGCGGACACCATGTCGCGTTTGGAGAGCCCCTGTGTGCCTAAACATTGGAGCTCCCCCACAAGTGACCCCATTTTGGAAACTAGACCCCCCAAGGAACTTATCTAGATGCATATTGAGCACTTTAAACCCCCAGGTGCTTCACAGAAGTTTATAACGCAGAGCCATGAAAATAAAAAATAATTTTTCTTTCCTCAAAAATGATTTTTTAGCCTGGAATTTCCTATTTTGCCAAGGATAATAGGAGAAATTGGACCCCAAATATTGTTGTCCAGTTTGTCCTGAGTACGCTGATACCCCATATGTGGGGGTAAACCACTGTTTGGGCGCAAGGCAGGGCTCGGAAGGGATGGCACGCCATTTGGCTTTTTAAATGGAAAATTAGCTCCAATCATTAGCGGACACCATGTCACGTTTGGAGAGCCCCTGTGTGCCTAAACATTGGAGATCCCCCAGAAATGACACCATTTTGGAAACTAGACCCCCAAAGGAACTAATCTAGATGTGTGGTGAGGACTTTGAACCCCCAAGTGCTTCACAGAAGTTTATAACGCAGAGCCATGAAAAAAAAAAAAAAATTATTTTCTCAAAAATGATCTTTTAGCCTGCAATTTTTTATTTTCCCAAGGGTAACAGGAGAAATTTGACCCCATAAGTTGTTGTCCAGTTTCTCCTGAGTACGCTGATACCCCATATGTGGGGGTAAATCACTGTTTGGGCACATGCCGGGGCTCGGAAGTGAAGTAGTGACGTTTTGAAATGCAGACTTTGATGGAATGCTCTGTGGGCGTCACGTTGCGTTTGCAGAGCCCCTGATGTGGCTTAACAGTAGAAACCCCCCACAAGTGACCCCATTTTGGAAACTAGACCCCCAAAGGAACTTATCTAGATGTGTGGTGAGCACTTTGAACCCCCAAGTGCTTCATAGAAGTTTATAATGCAGAGCCGTGAAAATAATAAATACGTTTTCTTTCCTCAAAAATAATTATTTAGCCCAGAATTTTTTATTTTCCCAAGGGTTACAGAAGAAATTGGAACCCAAAAGTTGTTGTCCAGTTTCTCCTGAGTACGGTGATACCCCATATGTGGGGGTAAACTACTGTTTGGGCACATGCCGGGGCTTGGAATTGAAGTAGTGACGTTTTGAAATGCAGACTTTGATGGAATGCTCTGCAGGCGTCACGTTGCGTTTGCAGAGCCCCTGATGTGCCTAAACAGTAGAAACCCCCCACAAGTGACCCCATTTTGGAAACTAGACCCCGAAAGGAACTTATCTAGATGTGTGGTGAGCACTTTGAACCCCCAAGTGCTTCATAGAAGTTTATAATGCAGAGCCGTGAAAATAATAAATACGTTTTCTTTCCTCAAAAATAATTATTTAGCCCAGAATTTTTTATTTTCCCAAGGGTTACAGGAGAAATTGGACCCCAAAAGTTGTTGTCCAGTTTCTCCTGAGTACGCTGATACCCCATGAGTGGGGGTAAACCACTGTTTGGGCACACATCGGGGCTCAGAAAGGAAGTAGTGACTTTTGAAATGCAGACTTTGATGGAATGGTCTGCGGGTGTCACGTTGCGTTTGCAGAGCCCCTGGTGTGCCTAAACAGTAGAAACCCCCACAAGTGACCCCATTTTAGAAACTAGACCCCCCAAGGAACTTATCTAGATATGTGGTGAGCACTTTGAACCCCCAAGTGCTTCACAGACGTTTACAACGCAGAGCCGTGAAAATAAAAAATCATTTTTCTTTCCTCAAAAATTATGTTTTAGCAAGCATTTTTTTAGATTCACAAGGGTAACAGGAGAAATTGGACCCCAGTAATTGTTGCACAGTTTGTCCTGAGTATGCTGATACCCCATATGTGGGGGTAAACCACTGTTTGGTCGCACGTCAGGGCTCGGAAGTGAGGGAGCACCATTTGACTTTTTGAATACGAGATTGGCTGGAATCAATGGTGGCGCCATGTTGCGTTTGGAGACCCCTGATGTGCCTAAACAGTGGTAACCCCTCAATTCTAACTCCAACACTAACCCCCCCACACCCCTAACCCTAATCCCAACTGTAGCCATAACCCTAATCACAACCCTAACCACAACCCTAATTCCAACCCTAACCCTAAGGCTATGTGTCCACATTGCGGATTCGTGTGAGATATTTCCGCACCATTTTTGAAAAATCCGCGGGTAAAAGGCACTGCGTTTTACCTGCAGATTTTCCGCGGATTTCCAGTGTTTTTTGTGCGGATTTCACCTGCGGATTCCTATTGAGGAACAGGTGTAAAACGCTGCGGAATCCGCACAAAGAATTGACATGCTGCGGAAAATACAACGCAGCGTTTCCGCGCGATATTTTCCGCACCATGGGCACAGCGGATTTGGTTTTTCATATGTTTACATGGTACTGTAAACCTGATGGAACACTGCTGCGAATCCGCAGCGGCCAATCCGCAGCCAAATCCGCACAGTGTGCACATAGCCTAATTCTAAAGGTATGTGCACACGCTGCGGAAAACGCTGCGGATCCGCAGCAGTTTCCCATGAGTTTACAGTTCAATGTAAACCTACGGGAAACAAAAATCGCTGTACACATGCTGCGGAAAAACTGCACGGAAACGCAGCGGTTTACATTCCGCAGCATGTCACTTCTTTGTGCGGATTCCGCAGCGGTTTTACAACTGCTCCAATAGAAAATCACAGTTGTAAAACCGCAGTGAAATGCGCAGAAAAAAACGCGGTAAATCCGCCATAAATCTGCAGCGGTTTAGCACTGCGGATTTATCAAATCCGCAGCGGAAAAATCCGCAGAGGACCAGAATACGTGTGCACATACCGAAACCCTAACCCTAGCCCTAACCCTAACCCTACCCCTAACCCTACCCCTAGCCCTAACCCTACCCCTAACCCTAATCCTACCCCTACCCCTAACCCTACCCCCAACCCTACCCCTAACCCTAACCCTACCCCTAACCCTACCCCTAACCCTACCCCTACCCCTAACCCTAACCCTATTCTAACATTAGTGGAAAAAAAAAATTTTCTTTATTTTTTTATTGTCCCTACCTATGGGGTGACAAAGGGGGGGTCATTTATTTATTTTTTTATTTTGATCACTGAGATATAATCTATCTCAGTGATCAAAATGCACTTTGGAACGAATCTGCCGGCCGGCAGATTCGGCGGGCGCACTGCGCATGCGCCCGCCATTTTGGAAGATGGCGGCGCCCAGGGAGAAGACGGACGGGACCCCGGCTGGATCGGTAAGTATGATGGGGTGGGGGGGAACACGGGGGGGGGATCGGAGCACGGGGGGAATCGGAGCGTGGGAGGGGTGGAACGGAGCGCGGGGGGCGTGGAACGGAGCACGGGGGGCTGGAATGGAGCACGGGGGGGTGGAACGGAGCACCGGGGGGGTGGATCGGAGTGCAGGGGGGGTGATTGGAGCACGGGGGGGGTGATTGGAGCACGGGGGGAGCGGACAAGAGCACGGGGGGGAGCGGAGCACTGGACGGAGGGGAGCCGGAGCAGTGTACCGGCCAGATCGGGGGGCTGGGGGGGCGATCGGTGGGGTGGGGTGGGGGCACATTAGTATTTCCAGCCATGGCCGATGATATTTCAGCATCGGCCATGGCTGGATTGTAATATTTCACCAGTTATAATAGGTGAAATATTACAAATCGCTCTGATTGGCAGTTTCACTTTCAACAGCCAATCAGAGCGATCGTAGCCACGAGGGGGTGAAGCCACCCCCCCGGGCTAAACTACCACTCCCCCTGTCCCTGCAGATCGGGTGAAATGGGAGTTAACCCTTTCACCCGATCTGCAGGGACGCGATCTTTCCATGACGCCACATAGGCGTTATGGGTCGGATTGGCACCGACTTTCATGACGCCTACGTGGCGTCATGGGTCGGGAAGGGGTTAAGGCAGGACTGCAATGATGTTGAAATGTGTTTTGGGGGTTAAAGTTCATTTTCTGGGCAAATATTGACTTTGCAAGTACAGTAATTGCTGTTAAGCTGACCACTCTGACTTTCAGGAGTATATGCAAATTGCCATTAGAAAAAATGAAGCAGTAGACTTTGGAAAAATTAATATTTGTCTCATTCTCAAAATTTTTGTCCATGACTGTGTATATATATATATATATATATATATATATATATATATATATATATATATATATATATATATACAGTTAGGGCCAGAAATATTTGGACAGTGACACAAGTTTTGTTATTTTAGCTGTTTACAAAAACATGTTCAGAAATAAAATTATATATGTAATATGGGCTGAAAGTGCACACTCCCAGCTGCAATATGATAGTTTCCACATCCAAATCGGAGAAAGGGTTTAGGAATCATAGCTCTGTAATGCATAGCGTCCTCTTTTTCAAGGGACCAAAAGTAATTGGACAATGGACTCTAAGGGCTGCAATTAACTCTGAAGGCGTCTCCCTCGTTAACCTGTAATCAATGAAGTAGTTAAAAGGTCAGGGGTGGATTCCAGGTGTGTGGTTTTGCATTTGGAAGCTGTTGCTGTGAGCAGACAACATGCGGTCAAAGGAACTCTCAATTGAGGTGAAGCAGAACATCCTGAGGCTGAAAAAAAAGAAAAAATCCATCAGAGAGATAGCAGACATGCTTGGAGTAGCAAAATCAACAATTGGGTACATTCTGAGAAAAAAGGAATTGACTGGTGAGCTTGGGAACTCAAAAAGGCCTGGGCGTCCACGGATGACAACAGTGGTGGATGATCGCCGCATACTTAATTTGGTGAAGAAGAACCCGTTCACAACATCAACTGAAGTCCAGAACACTCTCAGTGAAGTAGGTGTATCTGTCTCTAAGTCAACAGTAAAGAGAAAACTCAGTAAATACAAAGGGTTCACATCTAGATGCAAACCATTCATCAATACCAAAAATAGACAGGCCAGAGTTAAATTTGCAGAAAAACACCTCAAGAAGCCAGCTCAGTTCTGGAAAAGTATTCTATGGACAGATGAGACAAAGATCAACCTGTACCAGAATGATGGGAAGAAAAAAGTTTGGAGAAGAAAGGGAACGGCACCTGATCCAAGGCACACCACATCCTCTGTAAAACATGGTGGAGGCAACGTGATGGCATGGGCATGCATGGCTTTCAATGGCACTGGGTCACTTGTGTTTATTGATGACATAAGAGCAGACAAGAGTAGCCGGGTGAATTCTGAAGTGTACCGGGATATACTTTCAGCCCAGATTCAGCCAAATGCTGCAAAGTTGATTGGACGGCGCTTCATAGTACAGATGGACAATGACCCCAAGCATACAGCCAAAGCTACCCAGGAGTTCATGAGTGCCAAAAAGTGGAACATTCTGCAATGGCCAAGTCAATCTCCAGATCTAAACCCAATTGAGCATGCATTTCACTTGCTGAAATCCAGACTTAAGACGGAAAGACCCCCAAACAAGCATGACCTGAAGGCTGCGGCTGTAAAGGCCTGGCAAAGCATTAAGAAGGAGGAAACCCAGCGTTTGGTGATGTCCATGGGTTCCAGACTTAAGGCAGTGATTGCCTCCAAAGGATTTGCAACAAAATATTGAAAATAAAAATATTTTGTTTGGGTTATGTTTATTTGTCCAATTACTTTTGACCTCCTAAAATGTGGAGTGTTTGTAAAGAAATGTGTACAATTCCTACATTTTCTATCAGATATTTTTGTTCAACCCTTCAAATTAAACGTTACAATCTGCACTTGAATTCTGTTGTAGAGGTTTCATTTCAAATCCAATGTGGTGGCATGCAGAGCTCAACTCGTGAAAATTGTGTCACTGTCCAAATATTTCTGGCCCTAACTGTATATATATATATATATATATATATATATACATGCACCCACAAACACACACATGCACATGGCACATGCTTATACACACACTTATACACACATACATACATGTACATGGCACACACTTATACACACACATACATGGCACACACATACATACACGTACATGGCACACACTTATATACACACACACACGGCACACACTTATATACACACACATACATGGCACACACTTATACACAGACACACACATCCATAGCACACACTTATACACACACACACATACATAGCATGCACTTATATACACACATATACATGGCATACACTTATAAACACACACATACATAGCACGCACTTATATACACATATATACATGGCATACACTTATATACACACATACATGGCACACACTTATACAAACACACATGGCACGCACTTATACACATACATGGTACGCATTTATACACATACATACACACATGGCAGGCACTTATACACACACACACGCACATACACACACATAGAACACACACACACGACACGCACTTATACACACACACAACACGCACTTATACACACACACGACACGCACTTATATATACACACACATGACATGCACTTATACACACACATGGTATGCACTCATGCACACACACACATGACACGCACTTATACACACACACAACATGCACTTATATACACACACACATGACACGCACTTATAAACACATGACACGCACTTATACACACACAACACGCACTTATATACACACACACGACACGCACTTATACACACACACACATGACACGCACTTATACACACACGACACGCACTTATACACACACACGACACGCACTTATATATACACACACATGACACACACTTATACACACACATGACACGCACTTATACACACACGACACACACTTATACACCCCCACGACACGCACTTATATATACACACACACATGACACACACTTATACACACACACATGGCATGCACTCATGCACACACACACACATGACACGCACTTATACACACACACAACACGCACTTATATACACACACACATGACACTCACTTATACACACACACATGACACGCACTTATACACACACGACACACACTTATACACACACACGACACGCACTTATATATACACACACATGACACACACTTATACACACACACATGACACGCACTTATACACACACGACACACACTTATACACCCCCACGACACGCACTTATATATACACACACACATGACACACACTTATACACACACACATGGCATGCACTCATGCACACACACACACATGACACGCACTTATACACACACACCACACGCACTTATACACACACACAACGCGCACTTATATACACACACACACACATGACACGCACTTATACACACACACATGACACACACTTATACATACACACGACATGCACTTATACACACACGACACGCACTTACATATACACACACATGACACGCACTTATACACACACACATGGCATGCACTCATGCACACACACACACATGACACGCACTTATACACACACACATGACACGCACTTATACATACACATGACACGCACTTATACACACACACGGCACACACTTATACACACACACATGACACACACTTATACACACACATGACACGCACTTATACACACACATGACACACTTATACACCCCCACGACACGCACTTATGTATACACACACACACATGACATGCACTTATACACACACACATGGCATGCACTCATGCACACACACACACACGACACGCACTTATACACACACACAACACGCACTTATACACACACACGACACGCACTTATATATACACACACATGACATGCACTTATACACACACATGGTATGCACTCATGCACACACACACACATGACACGCACTTATACACACACAACATGCACTTATATACACACACACATGACACGCACTTATACACACACGACACGCACTTATACACACACAACACGCACTTATATACACACACACGACACGCACTTATACACACACACACATGACACGCACTTATACACACACGACACGCACTTATACACACACACGACACGCACTTATATATACACACACACATGACACACACTTATACACACACACATGACACGCACTTATCCACACACGACACACACTTATACACCCCCACGACACGCACTTATATATACACACACACATGACACACACTTATACACACACACATGGCATGCACTCATGCACACACACACACATGACACGCACTTATACACACACACAACACGCACTTATATACACACACACATGACACGCACTTATACACACACACATGACATGCACTTATACACACACACGACACGCACTTATACACACACACAACGCGCACTTATATACACACACACACATGACACGCACTTATACACACACACACGACACACACTTATACACACACACGACATGCACTTATACACACACGACATGCACTTACATATACACACACATGACACGCACTTATACACACACACATGGCATGCACTCATGCACACACACACACATGACACGCACTTATACACACACACAACATGCACTTATATACACACACACATGACACGCACTTATACACACACGACACGCACTTATACACACACAACACGCACTTATATACACACACACGACACGCACTTATACACACACACACATGACACGCACTTATACACACACGACACGCACTTATACACACACAACACGCACTTATACATACACATGACACGCACTTATACACACATGACACGCACTTATACACACACACATGACACGCACTTATACATACACATGACACGCACTTATACACACACACGGCACACACTTATACACACACACACGACACACACTTATACACACACATGACACGCACTTATACACACACATGACACGCACTTATACATACACATGACACACTTATACACCCCCACGACACGCACTTGCCCTAATGCCGGCCCTGTCTGTGGGTCAAATCTGTAAGCTGCTTCTTAGGGGGTACTCTGCCCCATGGTCTGTGAATGAAACCTGTAAGCTACTTCCTAGGGGGTACTCTGCCCCATGGTCTGTGGGTGAAAAGTAGCTATCCCCAGTCTCTGTGAGGGTACTGTTAAAATGTTTATTTTATGTATTCACAATTTTTTTGCAGGGCAATTGTCCTGCTCTTACCCCCATTTTGCTTCCTTTTGCAGCCCACTAACCCTCACTTTGACTTTTTTACAGCCATTTTAAAGCACTGAAGTTCAGGTCCCCATTGACTTCTATTGGGTTCAGGTCCTTGGTCTAGTTCAAGGTCAAGTTTAGACCCGAACTGAACTTTTTACTGTATGGTCATCGGACCCAGAGAACCCTAACATCCATGGGCTCGCTCATCTCTAGCCAACAGCATAAAAAGGAAATAAAAATTCCTGAATTGCTAGTTACATAATCTTTCTGTATCACAAAAATTGGAATAGAAATCGAGTCAAAAGTGTTATGTGTCCCAAAATAAAAACTTCATGGCCAAACAAAAGGCCCTGATATAGATCTGTCAGTCAGAAAACTAAAAAATTGTATCAAAAATGAAAATGACTGCATTGAATTGAAAATGGCAGTGCAAAAATGTATTACAATTATTTTTAGGGTTCACTCACACTGGCGAATAACATGGCCGAGTGCTATGCTATGTTTTATCTGATAGAACTTTATGCCCAACGTTATACTTTTGGGGAAGTGCAGATCTGCGATTATTTCCTTACGTGGATTCGACATGAGAGAACAATTGTAGCATGCTGGAAGGAACGCCGATATTCGGATCATGCGCATTCATACAAGTCTATGGGTGTGAAACCTCAGACTGTACTCAGCTCCTCACAGAGACAATAGAGAAGATGGAGAAATTAAGTTATTCACCTTTTTCCTTCTGTGCTGTGATTTTCTGTAACAGCAAACTAAAAATTCTGTGAACATTAACCCCTTCCTGACATGCGCGTACTAGTACTGCTTCGGGAACTGCCTTCCCACAAACCGCAGTACTAGTACGGAGCACGATCACGCGGCCTCACGGTGAGTGCCGCGGCGATCGCGTGTGGGTGTCAGCAGTATGTGACAGCTGACACCCCTCAGCAATGCCCATGATCGGGGCTAGCGCCAATCGTGGGCATTTAACCCCTCTGATGCCGCAGTAGTGACAGCGGCATAGAGAACAATCGCACAGGGAGGGGGCTCCCTGCGCTCTCCCAACCGGAACAACGTGATGCAATTGCGTTGTTCCGGTGGTCTCCATGGACACCCTGGATCCAAAATGGCCGCGGGGGTCCTTCCAGGTCCTGCAGTAAGGTGGCTTGCGAGTGCCTGCTGAGAGCAGGCGCCGGCAAGCCTCCTGCACTGCCTGTCAGATCGCTGATCTGACACTTTGCATAGCATTTTGGGGCTAGAGTTGTGGTTAGGGTTTGGATTACATTTACGGTTGGGCTTAGGGTTGGGATTAGGGTTAGGGGTGTGTCAGGGTTAGGGGTGTGGTTAAGGTTATGGTTAGGGTTTGGATTAGGGTTAGGGGTATGTTGGGGTTAAGGATGTGTTAGGGTTGGGATTAGGGTTATGGTTAGGGTTGGGATTAGGGTTAGGGGTGTGTTGGGGTTGGGGTGTGTTGGGATTAGTGGTGTGTTCAGGTTAGGGGTGTGGTTAGAGTTATGGTTAGGATTGGGATTAGGGTTAGGGGTGTGTTGGGGTTGGAGGTTAGAGTCAGAATTGGGGGGTTTCCACTGTTTAGGCACATCAGGGGCTCTCCAAACGTGACATGGTGTTCGATCTCAATTCCAACCATTTCTGCGTTGAAAAAGTAAAACGGTGCTCCTTCCCTTCCGAGCTCTGCCATGCACCCAAACATTGGTTTACCCTCACATATGGGGTATTAGCGTACTCAGGACTACTTGGAAAACAACTTTTGCAGTCCAATTTTTCCTGTTACCCTTGTGAAAATAAAAATTTGGGGGCTAAATATCATTTTTGTGGAAAAAAAAGATTTTTTATTTTCACGGCTCTGCGTTATAAATTTTAGTGAAACACTTGTTGGTTCAAAGTTCTCACAACACATCTAGATAAGTTCCCTGGGGGGTCTGGTTTCCAAAATGGGGTCACTTGAGGGGGGTTTCTACTGTTTAGGTACAGCAGGAGCTTTGCAATCGCAACGTGACGCCCGGAGACCATTCCATCAAAGTCTGCATTCCAAAACAGCGCTCCTTCCCTTCCAAGCTCTGCCATGCGCCCAAATGGTGGTGTTCCCCCACATATGGGGCATCAGCGTACTCAGGACAAATTGCACAACAAATTTTGGAGTCCAACTTTTCTCAGTCTTCTTTTTTGCAAGCTAAATCTTCCCAAATCCTGTTCCTACTAGGACATGATTTGCCGACCGGTCACCATTCTGGTCGCTCTTCTCTGAACTTGCTCCAGTTTGTTGATGCCTTTTTTAAAATGTGGTGCCCAGAACTGGACACAGTATTCCAGATGAGGTCTGACCAAAGAGGAGTAGAGGGCAATAATGACTTCACGTGATCTAGACTGTATGCTTCTGTTAATACATCCCAGAATTGCATTTGCCTTATTTGCTGCTGCATCACACTGTGATTGATGTTCGGCTTATGATCTATTAGTATACCCAAGTCTTTTTCCCATGTGCTGTTGCTTAGCCCTATTCCACCCATTCTGTATATGCTTTTTTCATTTTTATTGCCCAGATGTAGTACTTTGCATTTTTCCCTGTTAAAAAACATTCTGTTAGTTGATGCCCACTGCTCCAGTTTATTTATATCATTTTGAATCCTCTCTTTCTCTTCTCTAGTATTAGCTATCCCTCCTAGGTTTGTGACATCAGCAAATTTAATCAGTTTACCCTCAATTCCTTCATCTAAATCATTGATAAAGATGTTGAGCAATACATGGCCCTGTGGCACTCCACTTGAGACATTCTTCCAACTGGATGTGCAGCCATTTACGACCACTCTTTGGGTCCGATCACTAAGCCAGTTGCCTTGTCCATTCCATACTTAGTCATTTTTTCAATAAGATTGGTGCGAGATACTTTGTCAAATGCTTTGCAAAAGTCAATATACACTATATCTACAACATTTCCCTGATCCACTCAGTCAGTGATTCTGTCATAGAAGGAAATTAAGTTTGTTTGACATGATTTATTAGTTACAAACCCATGCTGACTCTGATTATTAGGCCGGCGTCACACTTGCGAGTTTTACGGACGTAAGAGCGCAGAAACTACGTCCGTAAAACTCGCAAAAAATACGGCACAATTATTCTCTATGCCCCTGCTCCTATCTGCCGTATTAAACTGATCCGTATTATACGGCTTTCTACGGCCGTAGAAAATCGCAGCATGCTGCGTTTGTCACTGCATTGCGCAAATAAAACGTCAATTAAAGTCTATGGAAGCCCCAAAAATACAGATTACACACGGACCAGCAGTGTGACTTGCGAGGAATACGCAGCGCTGTTAGAGAGAAAAGCCGGTAATTCAATTACCGGCTTTTGCTTTCTCCTTCCTAAACCCGACATGATATGAGACCTGGTTTACATACAGTAAACCATCTCATATCACCATTTTTTTGCATATTCCACACTACTAATGTTAGTAGTGTGTATATGCAAAATTTGGCCGTTCTAGCTAGTAAAATAAGGGGTTAAATGGCGGAAAAAATTGGCGTGGGCTCCCGCACAATTTTCTCCGCCAGAGTATTAAAGCCAGTGACTGAGGGCAGATATTAATAGCCTGGAGAGGGTCCATGGTTATTGGCCCGCCCCCCTGGCTAAAAACACCTGCCCCCAGGAAGATGCGCCTATTCTGGCACTTGGCCACTCTCTTCCCATTCCCGTGTAGCGGTGGGATATGGGGTAATGAAGGGTTAATGCCACCTTGCTATTGTAAGGTGACATTAAGCCAAATTAATAATGGAGAGGCGTCAATTCTGACACCTATCCATTATTAATCCAATACTAGTAAAGGGTTAAAAAAAAACACACACACATTATTAAAAATTAATTTATTGAAAAAATCACAAAGGCTGTTGTATTAATTTATTCTACTCTCAATCCACTCACTGAAGACCCTCGATCTGTAAATAAAAAAAAAATAATAAACCAACAATATACTTACCTTCCGAGGATCTGGCACGTCCAACGATGTAGATCCATCTGAAGGGGTTAAAATATTTTGCAGACACGAGCTCCGCTTATGCAGGATGCTCGAGATCATAAGAGGGCGCCCTCTGCTGGTTGTCCTCATATGAACTCGAGCAAGGGAGATTTCTAGGAAAGTTCCCACGATCTAGGAACAGCCAGCAGAGGGCGCCTCACCGCAAATGAAGCTAAATATAGGTCATTGACCTATATTTAGCTTCATTCGCCGGGGTTTTGCAGAAATGAGCATCCTGCATTAGCGGAGCTCGTGTCAGCAAAATATTTTAACCCCTTCAGATGGATCTACATTGTTGGACGTGCCAGATCCTCGGAAGGTAAGTATATTGTTGGTTTATTATTTTTTTTTTATTTACAGATCGAGGGTCTTCAGTGAGTGGATTGAGAGTAGAATAAATTAATACAACAGCCTTTGTGATTTTTTCAATAAATTAATTTTTAATAATGTGTTTTTTTTTAACCCTTTACTAGTATTGGAGTAATAATGGATAGGTGTCAGAATTGACGCCTCTCCATTATTAATTTGGCTTAATGTCACCTTACAATAGCAAGGTGGCATTAACCCTTCATTACCCCATATCCCACCGCTACACGGGAATGGGAAGAGAGTGGCCAAGTGCCAGAATAGGCGCATCTTCCAGATGTGCCTTTTCTGGGGTGGCTGGGGGCAGGTGTTTTTAGCCAGGGGGGCCAATAACCATGGAACCTCTCCAGGCTATTAATATCTGCCCTCAGTCACTGGCTTTACTACTCTGGCGGAGAAAATTGTGCGGGAGCCCACGCCAATATTTTCCGCCATTTAACCCCTTATTTTACTAGCTAGAACGGCCAAATTTTGCATATACACACTAACATTAGTAGTGTGGAATATGCAAAAAAAATGGTGATATGAGATGGTTTACTGTATGTAAACCAGGTCTCATATCATGTCGGGTTTAGGAAGGAGAAAGCAAAAGCCGGCAATTGAATTACCAGCTTTCTGCTATCTCGCGCTGTATGAAGTAATAATATATATACATATATGTGTCTCCCTGACATATATATATATATATATATATAGAGACAGTATATATGTTGTTTTTTTTTAACCCATGGATCCCTTGTATAGCTGTATGTCGGTTTTGCAAGCCTGCGATAAAAACACGCATTACGGCTGCCATACGGATTACATACGGAGGATGCCATGCGCAAAAAACGGGGACACACCCTGCCTACAGAGGAGCTACGGACCACTATTTTGGGGACTTTTCAGCGTATTACGGCCGTAATATATGGACCGTATTTTTTACGCTGTGTGTGACGCCGGCCTAATACACTTCATTCTTATCCAGGTACTTACATACCTGTTGTTTAATAATTATCTTTCCTGGTATAGAAGTCAGACTCACCAGTATATAGTTCCCTGGGTCCACCTTCTTCCCCTTTTTGTAGATAGGAACAACATTTACTCTTCTCCAATCTTCTGGGACTTCTCCTGTTCTCCAAAAATTTTCAAAGATTATGGAGAGTGGTTCAAAAATTTCTTCTGCTATCTCCTTCAGTACTCTGAGGTGTCTCTAATGATCTACTAACAGCTAAATCTAATGGTCACTGCTCCCTGCTAATTCTCTTGGATCTCTCTGCAGCATTCGACACTGTAGATCATTGGCTCCTCCTCACTGTGCTCTGCTCCATAAGTCTCAAGGACACTGTTCTCTCCTGGTTCTCCTTCTATCTCTCTGACTGCTCCTTAACTGTATCTTTTACTGGCACCTCCTTCTCTCATCTTCCCTTTACTGTTGGGGTTCCTCAAGGAATGGTTCTAGGCTCCCTTCTCTTCTCTTTGTATACTGCCCCTATTGGTCAAACAATCAGTAGATTTGGTTTCCAGTACCATCTCTATGCTGATGACACCCAATTATACGAGGGGCGATCCAAAAGTAATGATAATCGGTTATTTCTATTGCACACAGAAATTAAAATAAAATGTTTTCTTCTCTCTTAGGTACCCACTAGTCCAGGGAAAAAAAATTACTTAAATAGACCACGATTCCCGGGAGCTACATTCATTTGAATATGAACTGCCGAGGAGTGAACATCAAAATGGAAAAAAACGAGCTCAGAGCGGTCATCAAATACCTCTGCTTGAAAAAAATGACTACCAAAGACATACACAGCGACTTGGTGGAAACATTGGGGGACTCTTCTCCTCCATATTCCACAGTTGCACGCTGGGCCAAGGAATTTAAGCTGGGAAGAACATCGACGGAAAATGAACATCGTGAAGGACGCCCATCCACGTCCCTCAATGAAGAAAATGTGAAAAAAGTTGAAGAAGTTGTATTGGCAGATCGAAGAGTGACTATCAGGCATGTAGCTGAGGTCACAGGGATCTCATATGGCAGTATTCAAAGAATCCTTGCAAAAGAATTGCATATGAGAAAGGTCTCCGCGCGTTGGGTGCCAAAAATGTTAACCGACGAACAAAAGAAGAAACGAGTTGACATTTCAATAGCAAATCTCGAAAAGTTCCAAGCAGACAAGGAAAATTTTTTGTCACGTTTTTTGACCATGGACGAGACCTGGATCCACCACTTTGATCCCGAAACTAAACAACAATCGATGACATGGAAATGAGCCGACGAACCGACGCCGAAGAAATTCAAAGTGTCAAGCTCAGCAGGGAAGGTTATGGCGTCCGTTTTTTGGGACGCTGAAGGAATTATTATGGTGGACTATTTGGAGAAGGGAGCCACTATTACGGGCTCCTACTACGCAGAACAAATAAGAAGATTGCGGGAGGCTATCAAGGAGAAAAGGCGCGGCAAACTGCGGGCTGGAGTGTTGTTTCACCAAGATAACGCGCCGGCTCACAAAGCTGCTGTTGCCATGGGTACCATTCAAGAAGCGGGCTTTGAACTGGTGGAACACCCCCCCTATTCACCAGATCTAGCCCCCAGTGACTTCTTTCTCTTTCCTCGGCTCAAGGAACACCTCCGGGGCAAGAAATTTGACGACAATAGCGACGTGATAACAGCAGTTGGGGATTTTTTTGAGGGTCAAGATCAAGAATTTTTTTCGAAGGGAATTCTAAGTTTAGAAAAGAGATGGACTAAATGTATAGACTTGTTAGGAGACTATGTAGAAAAATAAATTTATTTTTTGACTATATTCATTGTGTTTAGTATTGATTATCATTACTTTTGGATCGCCCCTCGTGCACCTCTAATCCTGATATCTCGCCTGCCTTTTTAGAAAATACTAGTGATTGTCTTAGGGTACCGTCACACAGTGGCACTTTTGTCGCTACGACGGTACGATTCGTGACATTCCAGCGATATCGTTACGATATCGCTGTGTCTGACACGCAGCAGCGATCAGGGATCCTGCTGAGAATCGTACGTCGTAGCAGATCGTTTGGAAAATTCTTTCGTCGCTGGATCTCCCGCTGTCATCGCTAGATCAGTGAGTGTGACACCGATCTAGCGATGCGTTCGCTTGTAACCAGGGTAAACATTGGGTTACTAAGCGCAGGACCGCACTTAGTAACCCGATGTTTACCCTGGTTACCAGCGTAAATGTAAAAAAAAAAAAACAGTACATACTTACATTCCGGTGTCTGTCCCTTGCCGTCTGCTTCCCGCACTCACTGACTGCCGGCCGTCACCGGCACCGCTGTGCTGTGCTTTCACTTTACGGCCGGCAGTCAGTGAGTGTGGGAAGCAGACGGCAAGGGACAGACACCGGAATGTAAGTATGTACTGTTTTTTTTTTTTTACGCTGGTAGCCAGGGTAAACATCGGGTTACTAAGCGCGGTTCTACGCTTAGTAACCCGATGTTTACCCTGGTTACAAGCGAACGCATCGCTAGATCGATGTCACACTCACCGATCTAGCGATGACAGCGGGAGATCCAGCGACGAAAGAATTTTCCAAACGATCTGCTACGATGTACGATTCTCAGCAGGATCCCTGACCGCTGCTGCGTGTCAGACACAGTAACCCGATGTTTACCCTGGTTACCCGGGTTCCTCGGCATCGTTGGTCGCTGGAGAGTTGTCTGTGTGACAGCTCTCCAGCGACCACACTACGACTTACCAACGATCACGGCCAGGTCGTATCGCTGGTCGTGATCGTTGGTAAATCGTATAGTGTGACGGTACCCTTACCGCTGTCTCTAGCATCATGTCCTACCTCTATCTGAAACTGAATCTACTAATCGGTCTCCCTCTTACCAAACTCTCCCCTCTCCAATCTGTCTTGAATGCTGCAGCCAGGATCATATTCCTCACCAATCATTACACCAATGACTCTACCTTATGCCAGTCATTACACTGGTTACCTATTCTATCCAGAATTCAATATAAACTTATTACCCTCATCCACAAAGCACTCCATGTTTCAGCACCACCCTACATCTCCTCCCTGGGCTCAATCTACCACCCTATCCGTGCCCTCCGTTCTGCTAATGACCTCAGGTTAACATCCTCAATAATCAGAACCTCCAATTCCCGTCTCCAAGATTTTTCACGTGCTGCTCCAAATCTTTGGAATGCACTACCCAGGTTAATACGATTAATCCCCAATCCCCACAGTTTTAAGCGTGCCCTAAAAAAGCATTTGTTCAGACTACCCTACTGTTTCAATGCATTTACCTAACTATCCCTGTGTGGCCCATTCAAACTTTTTACCATAATCAGGTTCCTCGCATCATGTTCTCATACACTTTATGCAGTATTAGCCCTCTGTGTCTGTACTGCTACATACTTAGGCAATTAACTGGTTCATGCAGCTTTACATGAACACCCGAGCCTTACACTATGGCTGGTTCGAATAACGAAAGCAATTGTTACCATCCACCTCTCGTGTCTCCCCTTTTCCTCATAGTTTGTAAGCTTGCGAGCAGGGCCCTCATTCCTCCTGGTATCTGTTTTGATCTATGTGCTTATTATTATGCTGTAATGTCTATTGTCTGTACAAGTCCCCTCTAAAATATAAAGCGCTGCGGAATATGTTGGCGCTATAGAAATAAAATTATTATTATTATTATGGTATCAATAAAAACATCAGATCAAGACACAACAAATAAGGCATCCCCCAACCCCAGATCCCGAAAAATGGAGACGCAAGGAGTCTCAGAATATGGTGACAAATGCAAAAAAATGTCATACAAATGTGAGAATTTTTTTTCACCACTTAAAAGAAAAAACTAATACATCTTTGGTATCTGCATACTTGGGGAATCATATTGCCAGGTCAGTTTTACAATATAGCGAACATGGTAAATTAATGTAAAAAAAAATGTGGAAATGAACTTTCCAGTGCACTATGTTGTAAAATCAATGGTGTCATTCAAAAGTAAGCAAAAAAAAAAAGCTTTCATATATCTATAATAACAAAGGGGTTAATGGGTAGGAGAAGCTCTGTAATTAACACATTTTTAATGGACCGTTTGTTTTTTTTTTGCTCTTCTGAAAAATCACTAACGTCTGAATGACACCTTAATGATAGTTTCCACGTTAGGTTTCTTCGGACTGAAGAAATAAATTGAGTGTTAGGTTACTGATTTATTGTAGTTTCAAAATAATCTCATTGGAAGTTGAGCCGGGTCAGACCTTTGTGTGGTATAGGGCACTTTCATATCGCAGTTCTCTATAATTGCCGCTAGATGTCCTCGGTATTCGGATTGTTTGTCGTATCACTGCGGTGCAGTTCCACACTCTGGTCAGTAGATGCCACTGTTCCTCCACTTTTGCACACAATGGCATTGCATAGCGGAGGCGCACGGGTAGGAGACTGAGTGGGATGCTTCGTTACAGAATCTCGGTTTATTTACAAGGTGACTTCTGAAATTTCATTGGGGGGTGCAGTGAGAAGAGAGAAGGGGGTAGCAGCAACTCTTCTCATGCTGCCCAATGGTGGGCTCCGGAGGAGGGTCTGGAAGTGACAAGCGTGTGGCTGGGCGGAGTGAGGGGAGGGCAGTCTGGAGCCTGGGCTGAGGGGAACGAGGATCAATGAGAGAAGAAAGTTTTTTTGTTCCAGGAGACAGTTGTGCTGCACGGAGCCCCCCGTCCTGTGCCATGCAATAAGCCCCCCACATGTACTGAGGATGCCCAGGAGAGCTGGCATCTTCTCCAGGCTGCAGAGGGCTGCAGGGGCTTCTGTGCGGACAGTACCAGCAGCCTCTGCCCAGGGGACCCTCTAGAGGTTGTGGGGCAGAGTGTGGGCATCTGTCCTCTGCTGATGTGGATGGACCAAGCTGCTCCTCACTGCCTGACTCTACATTTGGATACAAGAAGCTCTTACTGAGTCTTTAGGATGTTCCCTGTGGGATGTGTGACTGTCCTGAGCTCCTGGATGGACTACTGAACCCATCATCTCATGCCTGTGCACATCCAGAGCTGTCCAGGAGAAAGTGCTAGCACCCTGTGCATTGCTCTCACAGTAAGTGGATGCTTTTCGCTCCTTTGTGATATTCTGCATGGACTTGCATGTGCATCATGAGCCCCCTGTGTGCCAGGACTGTGGACCCCCAAGATCTGGCACCCATGCGTTTCTTACTGGCTTTTTTGTTAATATCTGTGCCTGGAGCATTCAGCAGCTCCCAACCTCGGCAGATCTTTCAAGTTTTGGAGGAGCAGCCACCAGGGACTTATGTCGGCACCATCAGCACTAAACCAGGCTTTACCTACAGACTTAGTGAATCCCATGCACTGTTTAGCATTAACTCCTCGTCTGGCACCATATACAGCACCTCCACCATAGACAGGGAGAGTCTTGCCAGCGATGTTATCAATTTGGTGGTCCTGTCTAGCCAACCGACGTATCCAACCGAAGTTCGGATTACTGTGCTGGATATCAATGACAATTCACCTGTGTTTCCCGATCCATCCATTATGGTGTCTTTTAAAGAGGACACCCAAGGAGGAAGGCAGGTTATACTGGACACTGCGACGGATTCTGATGCAGGTACCAATGGTGTGGATCACCGCTCTTACCGGATTGTGTCTGGCAATCAGGATGGGCGCTTCAAATTGGGAATTACAGTTAACCCGAGTGGTGATGGTGCATTTCTCCATTTAATGTCACAAGGTCCATTAGACAGAGAGACTGTTTCGTGTTATTATCTCGTGGTAGAAGTGGAAGATAAAGGTACACCCAAAAAAGTAGGCCACTTACAAGTGAATGTGACAGTTCATGACATCAATGACAACCCACCCATGTTTAGCAGCTCACAGTACCGAGCTAGAGTTGAGGAAGATGCCCCTGTGGGTTCAAGTGTTCTTAAAGTAGAGGCCACTGACAGGGATGAAGGGGACAATGCTGCAATCATATACCAACTGGCAGAGGGAACCCCTTTTCAAATTGACCCAGAAAGTGGACTGGTTACCATTAGGGAGCCATTGGACTATGAAAGTCAACAGCAATATACACTAAGCATTGAGGCCAGAGACCTTGGCACCCCACCACTAACTGGTCGTGCAGAAGCTATTGTCTCCTTGATTGATGTTAATGATAATGATCCTGTTGTAAAGTTCCGCTATTTTCCTGCCAACTCTCGTTATGCATCAGTGGATGAGAATGCCCAGGTTGGCACAGTGGTGGCTCTACTTACCGTCACAGACTCAGACTCACCTGCTGCAAATGGAAACGTCACAGTGGCTATATTAGGAGGAAATGAGCAGCGCCACTTTGAGGTACAGACCCTAAAGGTGCCCAACCTAAGCCTTATCAAAGTGGCTAGTGCACTGGATAGAGAGCGTATCCCTTCCTACAATTTGACTGTTAGTGTGTCAGATCAGGGTCATCCCAGGCCAAGATCATCAGTGGCTAGCCTTGTCATCTATGTGAATGATATCAACGATCATCCTCCAGTTTTCCAAGAGCCACAAAGTAAAGTTGAAATCAATGAGGACTTACCACCTGGATCTTACATCTGTGGAGTATCAGCTACAGATGGGGATACTGGTCTTAATGCCAACTTACGATATTCAATTGTATCTGGAAATAAGCTTGGATGGTTCTCTATTAGTGAGAACAGTGGACTGGTGACCAGTATATCTGCTTTAGACCGTGAAACAGCTTCACAGTTGCTTCTTAATATCAGTGCACGAGATCAAGGCCCTCAACCGAAAACAAGTTATGCTACCCTACTTGTCAATCTCTTGGATGTAAATGATCAAAGGCCCACGTTTACTAGCCTTCAAGGGGATAACCATCAGTGGGTCTCCATACCAGAGAATTCCCTTATAGGTACTGAGCTGATCACGCTAAAGGCCACGGATGGTGATCTAGGGAGCAATGGCACTATCCGTTTCTACCTTGACTCTGATAACCCAAGCCCATGTCAAGCATTTTTTCGTTTGGACCCTTTGTCTGGACTACTCAGTACACGAGCAGAACTGGACAGAGAGCATCAAGAAAATTGCACTTTGGCTGTGCTGGCTACCGATCTTGGAACTCCAGCCCTTTCTTCCTCCGCTAAAATCACTGTCACTCTATTGGATATAAATGACAATAGTCCTGTTTTTTATCCTGTGCAATACTTTGCCAACATTCAAGAGAATGAACCACCCGCAAGTTTTGTTGTTTTTGTGACAGCAGCTGATCCGGACATGGGTGCAAATGGTACAGTTAAATATTCCATCAAAGCAGGGGACACTTCCAAATTCCAGATAAATGCTGATACGGGAGCCATTACTACAAAAGCTGCATTAGACAGGGAAGAAAAAATGGCTTACCAGCTAAAAATTGTTGCCACTGACCGAGGAGGCCTACAATCCCATAACCATGCCATTGTTACTATCACTGTGTTAGACACCCAGGACAACCCACCAGCCTTTTCACAAGACACGTATACTTTTGTTATGTTTGAAAATGTGCCTTCAGGATATAATATTGGGACTGTCACAGCAACCACTATGGATCTTAATACTAATATCACTTACCTTATAACTACGGGGGACCAAAAAGGCATATTTACTATTGATAAAAACAGTGGCCTCATCATGACAGCTGGGGTGGTTGATAGAGAAGAACAGGGCTCTTATCATCTTAAGGTTGTGGCTACTGGTGGGGCAGTAACTGGTGAAGCAATAGTTAATATAACAGTGAAAGACCTGAATGACAATGCTCCCCATTTTCTGCATGCAGTGGAAAGTGTAAATGTGGTAGAAAATTGGAAAGCCGGTCATATTATCTTTCATGCTAAGGCCGTTGATCCAGATGAAGGTGTGAATGGCAAGATTGCTTACAGCTTAAAACAGAACCCGCTAGGCTTGTTCCAAGTGGATGAAGTTGGTGGAGCTGTGAGCATCACTGGAGTCTTAGATGTCACTGCTGGGTCATACCAAGTAGAGATTTTGGCCTCAGACATGGGTGTTCCTTTGCTCACCGCTAGCTTCATATTAACGGTCTCCGTACACGATGTCAATGATAACCCTCCAGTGTTTGACCAGATTTCATATGAAGTTACTTTGTTAGAGTCTGAACCAGTTAATTCAAGATTTTTTAAAGTACATGCCTCTGATAAAGATTCTGGGACAAATGGAGAGATTACATATCATATTGCAGCTGGGAATGTGGGGGATGCATTTGGTATATTTCCTGATGGACAGTTGTATGTAAAGAGTGAGCTTGACAGAGAAGTTAAAGATATATACCTTTTGCTTATTACTGCTTCCGACAGAGCCGTAGAGCCGCTGAGAGCTACAGTGAATGTCACCATCATCCTTGAGGATGTCAATGATAATAGGCCATTATTTAACAGCACAAACTATGTCTTCTACTTTGAGGAAGAACAGACAGGTGGGTCGTTTGTAGGTAAAGTCTATGCTGTAGACAGAGACTTTGGTTCTAATGGGGACATCATGTATGCTTTCGAAACTATACAACCTGACTTTCAACTGAACACAATTACTGGGGACATAACCAGCACCTATCAGTTTGACCGTGAGACTCTTATGAGACAAAGGGGAGCAGCCACATTTACTCTTAAAGTGGTCTCAACTGATTTAGGTTTACCAAAACCACTGAAGGACCAAGCTACAGTCCAGGTTTACATAAAAGATATCAATGATAATGCTCCTAAGTTCTCTAAAGATCTCTATCAAGCTAGTATATCCGAATCTGCAGCAAACATGACCCCCGTGTTACGTGTCTCTTCTTCTGATGTCGATGAGGGAAATAATGGATTGATAAACTATTCTATTATTAAAGGCAATGAGGAAAATCACTTTTCAGTTGACAGTAGCACAGGACAGGTGTCACTGATAGGAAAGTTAGACCATGAAGCCTCAGCTGCCTATTCTCTTACGATACAAGGTGTGGATTCTGGGAAGATTCCACTAACCTCCACATGCACTTTAAGTATTGATGTACTTGATGAAAATGATAACACTCCTTCATTTCCCAGGTCGGCTCTATTTGTAGATGTTTTAGAAAATATGAGAGTTGGGGAACTGGTGTCTTCAGTTGCAGCTACAGATTCAGACACTGGGGACAATGCTGACATTCACTATAGTATTACAGGGACTAATAACCATGGGACTTTTAGTATTAGCCCCAACACTGGAAGCATCTTCCTGGCTAAGAAGCTGGATTTTGAAACCCAGTCATTATACAAATTGAACATTACAGCGAAAGATAATGGTAGGCCTCCCCGCTCATCCACCATGTCAGTTGTCATACAAGTCAGAGATTTCAATGACAACTCACCCAGCTTCCCAGATGGAGACATTTTCAAGTCGGTGACAGAGAACGTCCCTATTGGTACATCCATTTTTACTGTGACTGCCTCAGATCCCGATGCAGACATTAATGGACAACTGAACTATGCTATCATCCATCAAAAACCAAGGGGCAGTCACTTTGTAATTGATGAGTTGCGGGGAATCATTTTCACTAATGCAGAAATTGACCGAGAGTTCTCCAATCTTTTTGAACTCACTGTTAGAGCCAGCGACCAGGCCGTACCTGTAGAATCCCGAAAGTATGCCCTGAAAAATGTAACCATATTAGTAAATGATCTTAATGACAATGTTCCTACATTTGTGTCACAGAATGCCTTTGCTGCCGATCCTACTCTGGTTATTGGCTCTGTCTTGACAACAGTAACAGCTTTTGACCCAGACGAGGGCCCTAATGGGGAGATAGAATATGAAATTGTTAATGGAGACACTGAAACTTTCATTGTGGATCGTTACAGTGGGGACTTGAGGGTGGCCTCTGCAATGGTGCCATCACATCTCATTTACAACCTTATTGTGGCTGCCACTGACTTAGGCCTTGAGAGAAAGAGAACTACAACCGAGTTGACCATTATTCTTCAAGGGACCGATGGACCAGTCTTTTCCCAGCCAAAATATATAACAATTTTAAAAGAAG
This sequence comes from Ranitomeya imitator, assembly GCF_032444005.1. NCBI lineage: Eukaryota > Metazoa > Chordata > Amphibia > Anura > Dendrobatidae > Ranitomeya > Ranitomeya imitator. The sequence continues at coordinate 989,241,930 of NC_091282.1, forward strand.
GGGAGCCTGTTGGTACAAATGTTATATCTCTTGATGCATCCAGTGCTCGGGGCTCAGAGACTTTAGTGGAATACTTCATTGTTTCGGTAAAATGTGAAGGAAAGACTGTTGGACGTGTATTCACCATTGGGCGCAATACAGGTGTCATCCAGACTGCAGCCGTTTTGGACAGGGAGCGTGGAGCAAAGCTATACCTGCTGGACATCTTTGCTATTGAGAAAGTAAGCAGTTTTCCCAAGACTCAAAAAGCCGAGGTAAGATTTTCTGTTTCACCTTTCTGTATTGTACATGAGTATTGTGCAACTTTATGCTTCTTGCGTGTTTTAGAAACCCTTGTCTATACTGCTCAGGAAGCATTGGGTTTATGGACTGTTAGTGCTTACCCCAGACGTGCCCAAGAGTGCGATAGGAGCTTGGATTTATGATGTAACTTTTAGATTAAGGAAAGATTGATGGATGCTGGACAGCTCAGGGGAATGACGACTTCTGCTGAACCTTGTGCTGTTCCTTTTGTATATAATAGTTTAGTTCACCTTGTCTTTATTACAGATGAATATTATAGTGTATAACCTGATATGTAGCATGTAACCATCCTAAGAATGAATTGAAATTGTCCACATGATTTCCGGGCTGTTGTGTGTTTGTAGTAAAGTTTGGTATCTAAGAGTTCCACCATTATGGTTTCTGTATTGGTTGGTACCAGGAATCCTGACTGTCAGATATGCCCATTTACGCCATACTAGTGAGAAATGTATCACACAGTAACAAGGCAGATTGGCCTTTCCGGAGCACAAGGAAGTTGGGTGTGGGAGCTGGTTCTTACGCACTCAGCTCTTTGCAGAAACAGGTATAACCAAGAAATGACTGCATGGAAGAGTTATCAGACGAGGACAAGATAAAGACATATTATCATTCCTGGTGATTTTTCTTTCTGTACTTGTTAAGCCCAGAAGTTCCTGGGATCACGTACCAAATCATTGAAAGTGTCCCTCATTCTTTTATTTCTTCATAGTTTAGGGTTGAAGGTAGACTTAAGTCTATCAAGTTCAACCTACAGCCTAAAATGTTTATATTTCTATTGATATATATATATAGAGAGAGAGCACAATTGTCTTCTTATGTGTTGTGTCTTCTAATGGGGACATTGGGCAAGCAGTGACAGCTACTCCTGGACCTCCTATATCTTGCAGACATGCTCCATGGCATAACAGCCCAATTTTATGTGTCCCGATTTAGGCAGATGGAAATTTGTTCTACATGTGCTAAAGGACATCATTTCATTAATAAGTAGGGTTGCACCTAGGGCCTCATTCAGACATTCGTGAGTGACATATGCATTCTATCCATGGTTTGCAGGGAACCCTATGGGACTGTGATACTCGCTAACAGCTCACAAATGGCATCAGTGTATAGTCCGTGTCCTGTCCGTGGTTAATCTATAGGAGAAAAGCTTTGTAATCTATTTGTATATCCAAATGTAAATATCACTGATGGAAAAAACTGATCCACGGTCCAAACGCTGATGAAACCCGGACTGTTGTGTTGCGTACGTGAAGAATGGCGGATGTCTGAATGAGGCCTTGTGGGGTCAGTTTCTGTCTGGCAGAGGAGAGATTGCATGCTACTGCTATAAGCACTGACTAAACCTCTGGGAAGTTGTGTGGCCATAAACTAAACACAAGATTAGGTTCTCTCTACTTAATGAAAACATTTCCAAAGTGCTCAAGTTCTGTCGCTGACATGCTCAGTGTTTCATTGCTTGCTCTCAGTGCTTGCGGAGTGAACTCTTCTGAGTGAGGAGCTCGGGTTTCCAGCCAATGCTGAAGTCTTTTTGGTTGCAGTAGCCTGAGAAACGTTCTTTTGCTTATAGAGCCTTTCTACATGCGAGTTATGGCTTTTTCTGGTAAGCACAAGTCTTACCTCAAATGAAAAACAAATGTTTAACTAGTGAAGCATTTTAAGATCTTCAGTTTGAGGGTAAAGTTGATGCTTGCATGGCTTCTTGCCTTACATTTCAGACAAAAAATAGATTCCTATAGAACTGCATACACTTTTCTGAATACTAGACAGATGTAGCTGGTGTTATTAATAACTGCCCCCCTAGAGAACTTGACCAAGCAGGGGTCTCGGATTATTACCATTCGTTGTTACAGACACACATATTGCACTAGAAATGGCTCAATTTCAAGAGTAAACTTATTTTTATGGTTTTTTTTTTCTTTGTCTGTTTTGGACACAGAAATACTTTCACACAGTTTTGCTGATCTGAATTCTGCAATCTGGCAGTAATATGTTGCTATGAGCAATCTTACATTAGATAATGGATTATATAATGACTTTTTTTATAAGCTTTTTTCCTTTGGCCAATTTCAGACCATGGTACTATAACCGCAATACCCAAAAAGAAAAGGAGTACTCAGTCCAAAATTTGTAAAAATGTATATCAGTTTATTAAATAGTCAGTTATTAATGTACCAAACTAGAATGACAAACATCTACATACAGAGGGATCAGGTCAGTCACAGGTATACCGGCAAAATGTCATAAAAACATAAAGTGCCCAGTGCTCATAATTACTATGGGAAGCATCCGCAATATAACCCACCATAAAGTGCATTAACCAAATACAGATTCATTGCATAGTAACATAGTAACATAGTTAGTAAGGCCGAAAAAAGACATTTGTCCATCCAGTTCAGCCTATACTCCATCATAATAAATCCCCAGATCTACGTCCTTCTACAGAACCTAATAATTGTATGATACAATATTGTTCTGCTCCAGGAAGACATCCAGGCCTCTCTTGAACCCCTCGACTGAGTTCGCCATCACCACCTCCTCAGGCAAGCAATTCCAGATTCTCACTGCCCTAACAGTAAAGAATCCTCTTCTATGTTGGTGGAAAAACCTTCTCTCCTCCAGACGCAAAGAATGCCCCCTTGTGCCCGTCACCTTCCTTGGTATAAACAGATCCTCAGCGAGATATTTGTATTGTCCCCTTATATACTTATACATGGTTATTAGATCGCCCCTCAGTCGTCTTTTTTCTAGACTAAATAATCCTAATTTCGCTAAACTATCTGGGTATTGTAGTTCTCCCATCCCCTTTATGGGGGCGACATTATAGTATATAGCAGGTGCTTGTCAAGAATGCTTCCCCATATAGTAGTATGGTGCCGGACCCGTGTCTCGCGGCTACCGACGTGCGTTTCGCTGCTCTTTCTCAAGGTGCAGACACCCCATAGTTCTAATTAAGCAAACTGCTATCACCTATGGTAATATATATTTGGCTGAGTAGGAACATTAATTTCTGATTAGCGCAGCAAATGGACCATGATTTGGTGCAATGCATCCTTTGTTTTCTAGAATAAGCTGCATAACTAGGCTGATTGGTGATCTGGAGTCTAGCAAAGCTGGGTGACCCTATGGGAGGTGTAATGGCAGCAGGGTTGGTTGTTGACTTCCTCTAAACCCATACCAATGTAGCAAATGCCGAACCAATACGCTAAGAAATGATCACATTGCGCTTTTTTTTTATTTGCATAGCATGGCCGCTCTTTACTGTTGTATTATTTTGGCTGCATTTCTCAAATAATGTAGCATCCCATTTTGGTGCATGTCACATCTGTTTGCTGAATAGATTTATTTTGGTAGATTGGCGCAAGGCAGATTTTGTTGCAGACATTTATACGACTGTTTTATGTATCTAAATAGAGCTTGAAGAAATCCATGCACTTACCGCCAAAACAACCTCAACCAGATGTTTGGAACTGATTTTCAATTTCTGCAACAAAATCTTCCATGTGTGAATCAAAGAAACTTCTGTTTATGGAATTTATATGCTTACATATGATCTGCTGCAGTTAGAGATAAGCAAAAGATAGGCAGGGCCTTGTTCTGACCTTCCGGCTGGCCTTTGTTGCAGCCAGACTTCACTTCTGTGGCCATCTTCCTTGGTCCTGGACACCTTTGCCGCTTCCTCGGACTAACGCGACATAATGAAGTGTGTCGTTCAACATTGTCATGGATGTTGCATGGCCTAGAAAGTAGCCATGACAATATGGCACGACACACGTCATTTCATTGCGTGAGTCCTACTAGGAAGCAGCAGAGGTGTCCAGAAGATGCGGGCAGAGAAGTCAGAACAGGAGGTCAGGACAGGGTACCGCAAATCTTTTTGCTCATTCCTAGCTGCAATCTTAATGCACATTGGGTTACACAACTAAAAAGAGTATAAACTACTGTTAGAAGAGAAGAGTTAGCAGGATGGTGAGTGGACGGCAAAGAATGTCCTATGAGGAACAGTTAAAGGATCTGGAAATGTTTAGCTTGCAAAAAAGAAGGCTAAGAGGAGACTCAATAGTTGTCTACAAATATCTGAAGGGTTGTCAAAGTGTAGAGGGAGCATCATTATTATCACTTGCACATGGAAACACAAGACACAAAGGAATGAAACTGAAAGGGAGAAGATACAGATTAGATATTAGAAAAACACTTTTTGATAGTGAGGGTGATCAATGAGTGGAACAGGCTGCCACAACAGATGGTGAGTTCTCCTTCAATGGAAGTCTTCATACATAGGCTGGACAGACATCTGTCTGAGATGGTTTAGTGTATCCTGCATTGAGCAGGGAGTTGGACACGATGACCCTGGTGGTCACTTCCAACTGTAACATAGTAACATAGTAACATAGTTAGTAAGGCCGAAAAAAGACATTTGTCCATCCAGTTCAGCCTATATTCCATCATAATAAATCCCCAGATCTACGTCCTTCTACAGAACCTAATTGTATGATACAATATTGTTCTGCTCCAGGAAGACATCCAGGCCTCTCTTGAACCCCCCGACTGAGTTCGCCATCACCACCTCCTCAGGCAAGCAATTCCAGATTCTCACTGCCCTAACAGTAAAGAATCCTCTTCTATGTTGGTGGAAAAACCTTCTCTCCTCCAGACGCAAAGAATGCCCCCTTGTGCCCGTCACCTTCCTTGGTATAAACAGATCCTCAGAGAGATATTTGTATTGTCCCCTTATATACTTATACATGGTTATTAGATCGCCCCTCAGTCGTCTTTTTTCTAGACTAAATAATCCTAATTTCGCTAATCTATCTGGGTATTGTAGTTCTCCCATCCCCTTTATTAATTTTGTTGCCCTCCTTTGTACTCTCTCTAGTTCCATTATATCCTTCCTGAGCACCGGTGCCCAAAACTGGACACAGTACTCCATGTGCGGTCTAACTAGGGATTTGTACAGAGGCAGTATAATGCTCTCATCATGTGTATCCAGACCTCTTTTAATGCACCCCATGATCCTGTTTGCCTTGGCAGCTGCTGCCTGGCACTGGCTGCTCCAGGTAAGTTTATCATTAACTAGGATCCCCAAGTCCTTCTCCCTGTCAGATTTACCCAGTGGTTTCCCATTCAGTGTGTAATGGTGACATTGATTCCTTCTTCCCATGTGTATAACCTTACATTTATCATTGTTAAACCTCATCTGCCACCTTTCAGCCCAAGTTTCCAACTTATCCAGATCCATCTGTAGCAGAATACTATCTTCTCTTGTATTAACTGCTTTACATAGTTTTGTATCATCTGCAAATATCGATATTTTACTGTGTAAACCTTCTACCAGATCATTAATGAATATGTTGAAGAGAACAGGTCCCAATACCGACCCCTGCGGTACCCCACTGGTCACAGCGACCCAGTTAGAGACTATACCATTTATAACCACCCTCTGCTTTCTATCACTAAGCCAGTTACTAACCCATTTACACACATTTTCCCCCAGACCAAGCATTCTCATTTTGTGTACCAACCTCTTGTGCGGCACGGTATCAAACGCTTTGGAAAAATCGAGATATACCACGTCCAATGACTCACCGTGGTCCAGCCTATAGCTTACCTCTTCATAAAAACTGATTAGATTGGTTTGACAGGAGCGATTTCTCATAAACCCATGCTGATATGGAGTTAAACAGTTATTCTCATTGAGATAATCCAGAATAACATCCCTCAGGAACCCTTCAAATATTTTACCAACAATAGAGGTTAGACTTACTGGCCTATAATTTCCAGGTTCACTTTTAGAGCCCTTTTTGAATATTGGCACCACATTTGCTATGCGCCAATCCTGCGGAACAGACCCTGTCGCTATAGAGTCCCTAAAAATAAGAAATAATGGTTTATCTATTACATTACTTAGTTCTCTTAGTACTCGTGGGTGTATGCCATCCGGACCCGGAGATTTATCTATTTTAATCTTATTTAGCCGGTTTCGCACCTCTTCTTGGGTTAGATTGGTGACCCTTAATATAGGGTTTTCATTGTTTCTTGGGATTTCACCTAGCATTTCATTTTCCACCGTGAATACCGTGGAGAAGAAGGTGTTTAATATGTTAGCTTTTTCCTCGTCATCTACAACCATTCTTTCCTCACTATTTTTTAAGGGGCCTACATTTTCAGTTTTTATTCTTTTACTATTGATATAGTTGAAGAACAGTTTGGGATTAGTTTTACTCTCCTTAACAATGTGCTTCTCTGTTTCCTTTTTGGCAGCTTTAATTAGTTTTTTAGATAAAGTATTTTTCTCCCTATAGTTTTTTAGAGCTTCAATGGTGCCATCCTGCTTTAGTAGTGCAAATGCTTTCTTTTTACTGTTAATTGCCTGTCTTACTTCTTTGTTTCACCACATTGGGTTTTTCCTATTTCTAGTCCTTTTATTCCCACAAGGTATAAACCGCTTACAGTGCCTATTTAGGATGTTCTTAAACATTTTCCATTTATTATCTGTATTCTTATTTCTGAGGATATTGTCCCAGTCTACCAGATTAAGGGCATCTCTAAGCTGGTCAAACTTTGCCTTCCTAAAGTTCAGTGTTTTTGTGACTCCCTGACAAGTCCCCCTAGTGAAAGACAGGTGAAACTGTACAATATTGTGGTCGCTATTTCCTAGATGCCCGACCACCTGCAGATTTGTTATTCTGTCAGGTCTATTAGATAGTATTAGGTCTAAAAGTGCTGCTCCTCTGGTTGGATTCTGCACCAATTGTGAAAGATAATTTTTCTTGGTTATTAGCAGAAACCTGTTGCCTTTATGGGTTTCACAGGTTTCTGTTTCCCAGTTAATATCCGGGTAGTTAAAGTCCCCCATAACCAGGACCTCATTATGGGTTGCAGCTTCATCTATCTGCTTTAGAAGTAGACTTTCCATGGTTTCTGTTATATTTGGGGGTTTGTAACAGACCCCAATGAGAATTTTGTTACCATTTTTCCCTCCATGAATTTCGACCCATATGGACTCGACATCCTCATTTCCTTCGCTAATATCCTCCCTTAAAGTGGACTTTAGACAAGACTTTACATAGAGACAAACCCCTCCTCCTCTCCGATTTTTACGATCCTTTCTAAACAGACTGTAACCCTGTAAGTTAACTGCCCAGTCATAGCTTTCATCTAACCATGTCTCGGTTATTCCCACTATGTCAAAGTTACCTGTAGATATTTCTGCTTCTAGTTCTTCCATCTTGTTTGTCAGGCTTCTGGCGTTTGCAAGCATGCAGTTTAGAGGATTTTGTTTTGTTCCAATCTCCTCGCTGTGGATTGTTTTAGAAATGTTCTTACCTCCCTTCTGAGTTTGTTTTCCTGGATCTTCTTTGTTCAAGTCTAATGTTTTTCTTCCCGTCCCCTCTTCTTCTAGTTTAACGCCCTCCTGATGAGTGTAGCGAGTCTTCTGGCGAATGTGTGTTTCCCAGGTTTGTTGAGGTGTAGTCCGTCTCTGGCGAGGAGTCCATCGTACAAGTAATTCACACCGTGGTCCAGGAATCCGAATCCTTGTTGTCTGCACCATCGTCTTAGCCAGTTGTTTGCATCAAGGATCCTGTTCCATCTCCTGGTGCCATGCCCGTCTACTGGAAGGATAGAAGAAAAAACTACCTGTGCATCCAGTTCCTTTACTTTCTTCCCCAACTCTTCAAAGTCTTTGCAGATTGTCGGTAGGTCCTTCCTTGCCGTGTCATTGGTGCCAACATGTATCAGAAGAAATGGGTGGACGTCCTTGGAGCTGAAGAGCTTTGGTATCCTATCGGTCACATCCTTGATCATCGCACCTGGAAGGCAGCATACTTCTCTTGCAGTTATGTCCATTATGTCCAACTGTGACATTCTAAGATTCTATGAACAGTTAAGGAAATGCAGCGAGCACCATTTGCTAGAAGGCCCAGTTCTCAGCTTTTGGTCAGCACTGACAGCCATCAAACCAGTTGAGTTTTTCTTGCACATTGCCGCAAATGTGTAAAAAATGAAGTGTGTAGATGTGAACATTCTGTTATTAGTTGGTCATATTCTATGGCTTCTTTCAATGTTTTTTCTTTTACATAGTAAAAAAATTTTTTTTTTTTGTAATTACTGTAGCCTCTTACTATTACTATTAAAAAGACAATTTGGTGGATGGAAAACCATTTATTTCATCACACAAATTAGATTTAAATGCAATTTTTGTAGTCTGTAATAATCGCTCCAAGTGCTCTGCAGCAGACACTGAGCGCTGATTGCAGTGATTGCATTCTCCCGTAATGGGTTCATTATGTTGGTTGGTGTTATCTGTGGACACTGTGGCGGTAATGTTGTGTTCAGTACAGCCATGGCTTATGCCCTGCAGATCATCTCCTACTTGGGGATTTGAAAAATGATTAATATGTAATAACAGAATATTCTTTTTGTCACAGTATAAGGAGAGATTCTTTACGTTAAACTTGCCTACATTCAGACAACCATCTCTGAGGAGCACAGGTCTCCTCAGCATCCCATGCCTACACCAATCTCCCATAAACTATATATTATGGATATGAAACAGGTAAACGTTCAGCCTTCAGAAGATTTTCTTAATTGGGGTAATATATGTCCTTCCTTCAAGTCCCAATTGTGCACGAAGCGAGGAACATTACTTTTCCCCTTAAATGTAGAAGAAGCAAAAGGAAATTAGCATTCACATGATTAATCATTGGATCTCCAATGTAATACATCTTCTTCTGAGTAACGCTCCCTTATTCCCCCTCCAGCACCACTTCCCATATTATCTGCATACATTATGTGCGAGCATAGAAATCCGTTCAGCATACCCCTCTGACCGATATTGTCCTGATGACTGGTCAGTGGACCTTCTGGGTGAAGCTCTTCCTTCCCTTTGTCAGTATTGCTCCTGCTTATAATGCACTTTATTCTGTAATATCCTTGTATTAGAAAACTGATGAAAATGCCTTTCCTAGATAGAATATTTTATTTAGTTTTCTAGTTTCTTCTTCACTCTTGTATGATGTAAAATTATACTCCCTATTAGAAATCCTTATTGTTTGTCTTCTAGGGGATAAGAATCTTCTTGATCATGTGATGACCCCCCAGGCACATAGCTCCATTGTATTGTAGTAATGAAGCATGCTTATAGCAATACAATACTTTAAACACTACATATCATCTATTTTTTTAAGTGATAGACACTAACTTAGATGTGCAGCAGATTGGTGGGGGTCCTGTTCATGAGACACCACCAATCATTCAAAAAAGCAGTCTACGGTTCACTGCTCAGCAGGCAGAGGTGGTCTGAGCGCTCTGTAAAAATGATATGAGCATGTACTCTACTCCATATACAGACTCATAGCGCCTGATTCATGAAGACCACCGTTGTTCACGCCTGCCTTGATGAGAGGGCGTGCTGCATTCAAATGCTCCAGATTCATGAAGAGGTGCATGCATCTTTATGAATCTGGAGCGTCTGACAATTGGCGAGTGCATCTGTGGGACTTACCAGAAATCTCACTCCAGTCATTGACTGGAGTGAGATATTTGGCATCGGGAACGCCACAGCTCGTTAGGAATTAGACAAGCTGTTGCGTCCTGCCAAATTTGTCAGCTGGGAGAAACTGAAAATGCAAAAAGTACCAAAATGTTGGCGCAACTCCGAATTGCATCAAAATGTTAAGACTTTTCAAAGCTTTTACGCCAGAACTCTTGTGTGAAAACTTTGCTAAACCGGGGCCATAGACTTTGTGCTAAACCTGTACACCATTCTCTGCACATGCTCAGATAAAACCTCAGCTCTTCTGTCTGCTGATCATTGCATCGTAGAGCGGCTACTTGAGCAATTGGTGGTGGTCACAGGACGAGGTCCACATCTTAGCTAGTATCTATCATTAAAAAAATGTAAAGGATACCTATTCTATAAATGGGCCAGCTATGCCCAGAATCAATGTTAGATTGGTAAGGTGTGACTCACAGTGCCCCCGTCATCATCATCTGTATGGAGGGGATGGGGTGGTCATTATTCACCATGCACAGCTCTGTACTTTTTAATAGCAACCTGGAATTTCAGTTAGGATTGAATTGTAGTATTATGGGCAATTGCTACTAAATGAAGGAGCTGTGCCTGGTAGGCAGTGAGGTAGATGTGATGCTTATTAGAGCACCAAATACCCTTAAAAAGCTAATTAAAGGGGGTTACCAAAGTCAGACCTCCACTGATTTCATATCGATCACTTATTAGTAGGATAGGCCATCAATATTAATGGACCAGATAGCCTTTTGAATGAATGTTTCCATTCAATGACAACAAGCAGGGCACAGTTGATGCACGAAAGTCTCCAGTAATGGCAGGTCTTTTTAATTATGACTGAATGCAGGTCTTTGTGATTGTCCTAATAGATTTTCACTGCCACTTTCATTGTTATATCCTCTCATTTATAGCAATATTAGCCGTGATGTGAATGTACGGCAGTTCAGTGGAGGGTTTTCACATCATAGATGGCACAAGAATGAATTTTCATTGCGTGGTCCTCCCCGCGCCTCCTGCCTGCTAGGCCCAATGTCTTCAGCATATCAAGTAGCGTTCTTCTTCCTATGCGGTATGTCTGATCTCATCCTCTGCTATGTAGGACGATCCTCGTCACCTCGCGTCCGAGTCTAGCATGCATTTTTCTCTTAACCGTCTGTTTATAGGCAGACATAAGATTATATTTGCTAAACCTGAGATCAGCCACCGACTTTAAATCAGCCTACAGAGGCCTCCAGCAGGAGAATGGTCAGTGCTTCCTTTTGTAATAAAGTAGCGAACAAGAGGAAACCGGGCTCTTCCTGTTGAATTGTTCAATCATTTTTATTGTTCCAATGACAAAAGATCATTTTTATTCCACAAGCCCCTACATTCTTGTCCCAGTCATTTTCTGCAGTGGGCATCACTATAGGATATGAGGTCCCAGTGCTGGACCCTCGTAGCGCTGGTTCCCCCCAGCCTATAGCACTGGCATGTCCAGCTGATGTGGTGTTGCTAGGTAACTCATTAGTTCCCAGACTGCAGGTCTTGTTGGCACTTTACTTTCTGAAGTTTAATAAACCCGCTGGACATACTTGAGATGCCATTGTTGATTAATTGCATCCTTGCCATTCTGTATCTGCCAGCTGATACGCTAAGTGCTTTTGTGCTCACTACTGGACCTGATACACTTTCACTTATGGTTTTCCCTGCTCTCCTATACACTCCATACATAGTGTAATGTAGGAATTATGGCCCATGAATGGCAATACTGTGCACTATGAATAACCTACGGATAATGGATAGTTAAAGTGATTCTGTCACTTACTGGGATGATGGCTGTAGTCTTGATAACATTTCACATGTCTATCAGCAGGAGATTAGCCCTAGAAAACAAATAAACCTGCTTACAAATCGTCCTCCATATTCATGATCCCTGTTTAACCTGCCCCAAACACTGATTGGCAGCTTTCTGCCTATGCACAGTGTATACAGCAAGCTGCCAATCAGTATGGAGGGCGGGATTATACAGAGCTCAGCATTCCGAAAACTGGAAGATCTGTAGCAAACAAAACTGTGATTTTATCAAAAGTGCAGCAAGCAGTGACACATTGCTGGAATCATAGTCTCTACCCTTACATCATCCTCTTCTCAGATTGGGTAGCACGAACCTGCTGACAAAGTCTCTTTAAACGTGGGTTATTCACAGGGCTGGTACGAGGGGTACATATGGGTGGCACAATTGCCTTCAGTTTTCATTCTGCAACCAAATAGGCACTGTAGATGAATAATATGAATGTTAGACACCAAGACATAATGCATTTAGAAGAGCCAAATATACATGTCACTGGTGTATTACAGCGGTTGTCTTTGGGACTGCAGTTGGTTTGTCCTCACATTGCACTGCTCCGGTAGTGGGCGGTCATGTGACCACAAGTATGCATACATCTGGCCACATTCCGACTAGACTATATCCGGCCTTGCTCAATGCTCGCACATTGAGCAAAGTTGTGTTGATCTAGTCGGCACGTGACTGCAAGTATGCAAATCACATACGTGCGATCACGCATCCACTGCCCCCAGCGCCAGCACCAATGAATCCTCATAGACCAGTGCAATGTGAGGATTCACAAGTCTGCAGTCACATAGAATGACTGCAGATTTGTAGCCTAAGTTTGGACAACTCATTTCAGGTTGATATCATCTGTGGGTGAATATTTGTCAGTTCAGTAGCTATCATACTAAGGGACATGTTGTGGGGCGCGGACGTCCAATGTAAAACCCATTACTTGGGCACCAAGAGAGTATATCCCATCCCTAATTAGTCATTCTACTGCTCAAAGCATCTAATTAAATGTCATACTGATATAGACAAGAATGGACAGAGACAGAAGGGGACCTCTGTGCAAGAACAGTATGTGAGCAACTTAAAAGTTCATCAGAATGCACCCCCTCGCGTGCTGCTTTCTGGTATAATTGGATCCCCTTCTCCTTGGGCCCTGGTCACCAATGCTGTGTCTGCCATGGACACCAGACCATTCTAGTCATACATAAGTTGTGCCACACCATAGTTTAGGAGCCTCAGATTTACACTCTATAAACCCTCCATAAAATTATGAATATTAGGTACTAGATGGTGGCCCGATTCTAACGCATCGGGTATTCTAGAATATGCATGTCCACGTAGTATATTGCCCAGCCACGTAGTATATTGCCCAGCGACGTAGTATATTGCCCAGCCACGTAGTATATTACCCAGCCACATAGTATATTGCCCAGCCACGTAGTGTATTGCCCTGCCACGTAGTATATTGCCCAGTTACGTAGTATATTGCCTAGTGACGTAGTATATTGCGCAGCCACGTAGTATATTGCCCATCCACATAGTATATTGCCCAGTGACGTAGTATATTGCCCAGTGATGTAGTATACAGCACAGAGCCACGTAGTATATTGCGCAGTTACGTAGTATATTGCGCAGCCACGTTGTATATTGCCCAGCCACGTAGTATATTGCCCAGTGACGTAGTATACAGCACAGAGCCACATAGTATATTGCCCAGCCACGTAGTATATTACACAGTGAAGTAGTATACAGCACAGAACCACGTAGTATATTGCCCAGCTACATAGTATTTTGCCCAGCCAGGTTTGTCACAGGTGAAAAAATAAAAAATAAACATATACTCACCTTTTTGAGGGAGCCCTTGTAGTCCACGGCAGGTTCCGGTCCCAGGGTTGGTATTAGTGCAGGACCTGTGATGACGTCGCGGTCACATGACCGTGACGTCATGGCAGGTCCTTGTCGCACAGGCGCAGGGCCTGTGATGACGTCGCGGTCACATGGCCGTGACATCATGGCAGGTCCTTCTGCCACCGGAACCTGCAACGGAAGATGGCGGCCGGCGCGAGCTGCAACGGAGGGTGAGTATAGCAGGTTTTTTTTTTTTATATTATTTTTAACATTACATTTTTTTACTATTGATGCCGCATAGGCAGCATCAATAGTAAAAATTTGGGGACACATAGGGTTAATAGCGGCGGTAACGGAGTGCGTTACCCGCGGCATAAAGCGTTCCGTTACCGCCGGCATTAACCCTGTGTTAGCGGTGACCGGAGGGGAGTATGCGGTCGACAGGCACTGACTGCGGGGAGTAAGGAGCGTCCATTTTCTTCCGGACTGTGCCCGTCGCTGATTGGTCGCGGCAGCCATGACAGGCAGCTGGCGAGACCAATCAGCGAACGAATAACCGTGACAGAAGGACAGACAGACAGACAGACGGAAGTGACACTTAGACAATTATATATATAGATTAGAGGGAGAAGCAGGGTGGGGCCAAGCGTATTGTTTTCTGAGCTCCTTTTTCACCTTTCTATGGGACACGCTCCTGTATACTTGCATTTTTTGATCCTCTATATTAGTATCTGTGTTCATACCGCCCCATTGGGCTTTGATTATTTTTAAAATTGTTCAAAATCTAATAACTGGGGCCGTTCTCCATGTTTATTGAAGGCTCCTTATCAAACAATGATATCAGACTGCAGACAGATACGAGTCTCTGAACATCTAATTCCAGCCATGATTCTGTACACATAGTTATTCTGCGAGTTTCCAGGCCAAATAATACTTAATAAGCAATGTAATAAGCAGACTCTGTGGAGCTCTCAGTCCTCTGCAGTCTCCAAAAAATACTGGAAAATCTGATCCAAGAGTCACAGTTTAGTTGCAGATTATGAACTTTGGCTTACAAGACAGTTTCGGATATCTCTTTAATAATATACGGCACAATATATATAAATTACTTTCTCTGTTACATTACCATAGACAGTGACCTTCCTTAAAAATATATTAATAACAACTGTCTTTCCCTTCATCTCCTAACATTGTTTTTCCCATTGGGCTTTGCTTGCCCCTCATATGGCGAGATCAGTCACCCGTGCACAAGCTGTTAGACAGACAGACGACAAACAGGCGGAATACAAACAGACTGATCGGCTACAGGCAGATAGTGAGGCTGGAGTTGTAAAAGGTTATTTAAGATGCTGCAAAGAGACTGACCTCCAGTTCAACTGATGATTTGCTGCATCAGATGCTGAGACATCTGAATGACCTCATAAGTTATGTGACTTCACAGGTCTAACGGTAAAGGTCATTGACCGTAATGTTCTTGGGTGCATTTTTTAAAAGTAATCAAATAACAATAAATATTATTTTTTATTTTATTAAGTCTTATTCTTCAGGCTGAACTAAGACTTAAAGTCTATCCCTGGATCTTGCCCCTTCATAGTAGCAACAGTTGAGGTTACCATTAGTGGCCAAACAAGGACTCGTGTTCATGTCATCTTGTATAGGTCAAGTGTTTCATGATAAAGCATGAGTTGGAGACAGGCCACATTCTTGCCATGAATAAGACGGCTGTCGAAACACGTAGGCTAAACGCAGCATGGTGGCTCAGTGGATAGCACTGCAGCCTTGCAGCGCTGGGGTCCTGGGTTCTAATCCCACGTTGGACAACATCTGCAAGGAGTTGGTATGTTCTCCCTGTGTTTGCATTTGGTTCTCCGGTTTCCTCCCACGCCCCATCAGGGACAGTGATGATAATGTGTGCAAAACTGTAAAGCGCTGCGGAATATGTTAGCGGTATATAAAAATAAAGATTATTATTATTATTTTTTGTAGTGGTGTACCAGCAATTTTTTGCATCAATAATTTTAGATTTTGTGATATAATAAATACTGAAATTTTATTCAACATTATTACTTCCCGCTGGATCTATATTTTCTTTGCTCTATTTACACTGGTTGCTCTATCCATTCCGTGCGCGATTAGATGTGGCGGAGTCCCTATACAGGTGAGCTGACTTATCTATTTTTCTGACAGGCCACAGGAGAACCGGTAAATCCTCCGGTAGGCCCCTGTGCAGGAATGTGGCCCTGGCCTCTCTACATGGACAGTAGTTGGGACAATATGCTTGATTCACTTTGTACAGACAAAGCATTGGAAAATTACTGAATGAGGGAAATATAATATCTGCACATAGCTGAACAGTGGGCCCCGAGAGTTAATGTTACTGGTGGTCTCTTGGTACTCTACTCCAACACTTGTTGAAGAGTTAAAACCTTGCAAATTAAATTGAAGGACAAGAAGAACAGATGGCCGCAGCGAGGGCTTTCTTATGGATCTGTACTGCCCTGGTCATGTTGTATAATGACCTAGTCAGTGGTACTTGTCACTCAGTCAACTGCAAGTTACCAAGAATGGGAGCAATTTTAACATAACATTAAAGGAATTGGCCATTTTATCTTTATTTTAACAAATGTGTCAGAGACATAATTTTGTCGCACTTACTAATAAATGTTGCAGGTTCTGCTACACTCTTCATAGTAGAAATGTATTCATAGACTGCACAGCACTACTGTCCTTACAATGACCACATATGGAGGGACAACCAGATCAGTCCATCTTCCTCCTCCAGTTGAAAAGCAATGCACATGGGAAAGCTGTTTTCCAGTTGTAGGAAGTTGTTAGATCTGATTATATGCTGCTTTCACACAACCCAGTCCAGAGGCCAGGACAGTAATCAGTGGTCACTGGATGGAAGCCCTAAGAATCGCTTCCAACCTCCCCGAATCCGTGACTCTTCTTTTAATTAGCTGGCCTGACTAGAAATCACATGTGTGTCGTGCCACAATAATAATGTTATGCCAGGCTAATCAAAAGAAAATCTGCAGATCCCATCAGGTAACAGGCAGTTCTTATGGCTCCCATACAGTGGCAAAACATTACTGATGTTGACTCTGGATTGGGTCCTGAAAATCGATTCGCATATACTCTAGTGTTCTTCCAACAATGGTCATTTTGAGAACAGAAGCACTGTGCAGTCTGTGAGGAATCCTGTACTAACAAGTACAGTATCACGGGTTTACTGCAACAGAGAGTAGCCATAAAACCGCAGCATCTGATTTCTTTTACTCCTGCACTGATTAGAATCACTTCACCTTCATATTAAATGGTGCAGGTTTCTTTTAACAGGGGTTAGTCTGCTCAGGTGAGAGCTCTTGGAAGCCCTCTTGCATTATGTCTCTCAGCTGTGCACTGATAGCCACTCCCATCTCTTATATAAATATGGTCCTGGGTAGCACTCATTGTCAGAGTTAGCTTATGCTGCATGGCTGGAGGTTGTTGTTGGTTGTTATTTGAGAAGGTGTTTGATGGATTTATATGTGACTCCAGCTAGGTTTTGAGTATGTGATAATTCCCTTTCTTCTACTTTGGTTTAACCCCATCCTCCACTTCCCTATTGTTTTCCTCTGTTGTTTACTGTATGTGTGTATGTTTGTAGACTACTACTACTACCCTGTTCCCTTGGTGGGAGAAGTGTACAGACTGAGGGTGGAATCATGAGCTAAGGCAAGGTATGCGGCCCTGGTGTCTTCACCATCTGAAGTAATCCAGGGGACAGGGTGAGCTAAGTGGCCCCTAGCGTTAGGGACAACGAAGGAGCCCCTGGTCCTGGGACACCCGACAACATAGTTGTAAGCCTGTAATATTTATGTAATTGCAAACACCACAAAATCATGTCTCAATACTTTTATGAAAATAAAGATATAGTGGACAACTGCTTTAACTCTCTATATTTGTGCAAATATGTTCTTTTCATTTATGGACACCAAAGGAAATTTCCGGCATTAATAGTAACCTCTACAGCATGTGGAACTTATAGCTCCAGATATGAGTGCTGCAAATAAAATGTTTCATATAATCGATGAGTCAGTACATTTTTTTCATATTATTTCATTTGTTTGTATATCAGTGTATTTGATGAGATACATGACATCATTCCATACTCCTCTAAATCCAGCCGCCACCTGATCGCTATGTTTCCTTCTATTAAACAGTAGGTTTAGTCATTGTTGAGCAATGTGGGAATAGTTGAATTTTTCAAGAATGCTGAAACAACAAACCTCAGTATTGAGTATCCTCACCCGTGCAATAGAGTTTTTATGAAGGTTACTGAATCCAAATTTTTTTTAAATAACTAAAAAGGTTCAGATTCAATATTCAGATTTCACTTTTTCCTAGTTTCCTATTCAGCAGAATGGGATGCATCCACTACTGAATATTAAGCTGGCTCTGGGCACGTTAATAAGATTATATTAAGCTGAAGCGGTGTGAAGTGAGCTGTACAGCATGTCGAATAAAGGAATAAGCATGGAAAAACTGTCATTTGGGCTGCGATTATTCACTCGGTGGAATTTCGCTGATCAAAGCAAAATATGACTCTAGAAGATCCACACATCTACATATTTATGAGGAAGTGATTGACTATTTAATTGGCAGCATACTTAAAATACAGAGTGCAGAACAAAGTCGTTTAGGTCACATATTCACCTCTGAAAGTAATGTTGGCTATACCCCTAAATAGTGTAACTGTATAAATACCTGTCTTATACTTATCCTGACTTTCTCACTGGTTGGCCCAGAGATTTTTCTGGTGATTATCATTCTGGAAAGTTTGCGCTTTTATACCAGATATTGCGCAAATATTTGATACTTGAACAGAAAATTGTTCTAATAGTAGCTCATAGAAATGTCACCTGCAAAATGGATACCTGTGTTAAGGTAGAAGAGCAGTTCTCATGAGGAACAGTTGTAGATGAGTTGCAGTTCCAATATTGTCAGTGGTTCATTAGTGTTCTCCAAAATTAGGCTTCAATATTCAAATATTGAATTTGTAATGGTTTCTGACTCAATTCCACGGCGGCAACTTTGCCATGCACTTTGCAGGGAATCAACTGCACAACTCAGTTCAAGTGAATGGGACCAACTGCATTTCCCCGCACAGCCAGGAGTGGTGCTAAGAAAACAATGCTGTGCTAAAGCAGTTCTGGAGCCCTTCATTCTCAGGAACAGTGGAGTTCCCAGAGGTCAGACCCCAACTGACTACAAAGTGATGGCAATATGTAATGGTAACAAGTCATCCAGGGAAGTACATAGATATTCAGAGGCCCCATAGCGAATGACTGAATTGAGCTCCACCCATTGATCTGAATTGAGCACAACCCATCAAGCCTTTGAGATCCCACTGCCACAATTATAGAGTGGACTCACAACTTCTGCTGTACATCTGCAGCAGATGTTGGATAAAGTGGGCAGGTGCCCAAGAAAAGGCAGGAAAAATTTGCCACTGAACCTCTCCCATCCATGGGCCCCCAAAAAATTGCATGGCTTGTAGTGAGGAGCGAATGTGCTTGTTACACGAGTTTTCCTGAGCATGCTCGGGTGTTCTCCGAGTATCTTGGGCATCCTCGTAGATTATGTTTGAGTCCCCACAGCTGCAAGGTTTGCGGCTGCTAGACAACCTGAACACATTCAGGGATTGCCTGTTTGTTAGGGAATCCCCACATGTATTCAGGCTGTCTAGCAGCCACAAATCATGCAGCTCCGGGGACTCAAACATAATCTACAAGCACACCCAAGATCCTCGGAGAATACCCGAGCATGCTCGGAAAACTCGAGTAACGAGCATACTCGCTCATCACTAATGGCTTGTAACCATAGACTGAACACCACTGATGCCCTCATTATATGTGGAAGGAATACATACATTTTTAATAAATATTATTCTGCTTTAAGAAAATATGTTGTGTGTTTTTAACCCATTTAGTATTATTTTAAATAAAATGGTCCCATTATGGTGAACATTATTTTCCCTTCTGGAAAAGTGAATAATATGGTGATTCTGTCATAGCCAAGTCACACAGGACAGGGTTAGAGGATTTTACGTATTAGGTGAGGATTAGACATTTTTACTTTGACTTATATGAACATGGCATAAAAGTTCCAATACAGAGAAACACAACAATAAGATGATTACATGTCCGTTGGCTTTTCTATATGCCGTATAGAGCATATTGCCAGGCCCAGAATCTTGTAACCTGGGAAAGGAAATGCTTAGTCACAAGGAGCTACCATAGCCATCTCTCCCTCTTTGAAGACGTCTTAGTGCAGTGGAAATAAAGGGTAAATGCTGGAATTCCTAGCGCTGAGTGCGGAGAACAATACATTGCACCTTTATCACTAACAGCCATCTGTGTTCCCTTAGTCCAATGCAAGGATTTGGCAAACGGACACTGCTTCCTCCTACGCTCTGTGATTTTACTCTACACTTTGTGTTTTCAGTTCAGATTCTTCTATTTTTATTAGGGAAGACCCAAGTCATATAAACTTGCAAAATTGTTTCTGGCAGAAGTTAAGACCAGAGGAGCAGCGCTATTGCTTGTGACTCGATAACCTCGTGCTATGTCATTGGCAGGACGCTCGCGTAGTCAGTTTATAACGCTGAGCATCATCGGTCCGCTGGTGACATTCTGCTGCAATTTTGGCCAAACCGTGCACAACGGTTTAGAAACATTTTGGATTCTGCTCTGTAAACCAGACCCCTTTTCTTATGTCTTCGGAAAAAAAACCTGAATGGTTACTATTCAACTTGTGGTGCAGCGAGAATACAGAAGTGCGAGACAGGGCAATAAATTCTTACATGGGTCTAAACAGCCATAAATTATTTCCTGTAATTTAGCACTGGTTGACGCCAATTTCTAACCACCCGCTGGGGTGAAAAATCTCTGTTTTCTTCTGTTTTGCTACTGAGCCAGCAATTTAGTAAATGAGGTAAACAAAAACTGCTTAATACACAAAATACGGCCGAATCGCGTCTGGATTTACTTTTTGTCTGGGATTATTATGACCTTGCTGGGGTTTAGTCTGTTAAATAATACT
The DNA here is from genome assembly GCF_032444005.1 of Ranitomeya imitator. Classification (NCBI taxonomy): domain Eukaryota; kingdom Metazoa; phylum Chordata; class Amphibia; order Anura; family Dendrobatidae; genus Ranitomeya; species Ranitomeya imitator. The sequence goes on from NC_091282.1 coordinate 989,262,515, forward strand.
AAGGTAAAGTAAATGGGCTGTGTTTAAAATAAATAACCTTTACGGCTTTAGCATGCAGGGACCACATGGAGACAGTATTTTTATGAGATGATCTGCAGATCTTGTATGGGAACCATTTTCTCTTGCCTTCCACGTTTCGCAGCGTAAGTTTAGTGTAAACATGATCTCACCTCCCAACGTGAATTTTATCTGCCACAAATGACCTACTTTGTCAGCGTTCTGTGAGCAGATCATGTTAGATGGTGGGATAGGAGAAAAGTTTAGCGTCCTGCCAAAATTGGAAATGTAAAAATAATTAAAAAGAAAAAAATATCCTAAAGCACCCATTTATAGTAACAGGGGCTCATTGCACACCTACACCAATGCCATGTTTGATCAAATATTGCTCTTTTTTTGCCCACTTTTTTTTTTAGCAAACTGGTGTAACCTAGTGGAGGATGGGATGTAACCTGGAATCAATTATAAAGGAAACGTTCAGCAGCTTATAGCTACCATAGATTTTAGTTTTGGCACATAAGCTGTTCTCTGCATCTCTTAAAGGGGTTGTCCAGCCGAGCACAATTTTGGAGCAAACAAGCTCGTTGAATCTTAACAGTGAATAAAATACACACTGTTAGGTCACATGCAGACGAGTGTATAAATCGGATGTGTGCTGTCGGACAGAATACGGGCAGCACATTGACCCATGTTATTCAGACAAGCAATTTATTTCTCGGTCCAACTGTCCATTCGAAAGAAAATCGCAGCATGCAATACGTTCTTCTGAGTCCCATCTGAGGGGGCATAAATATAGCGGATATATATAAAAATAGCGGATCCAACACTTAACATCTGAATGGCAATCAATTCTAACAGATACTTTTCTATTATCAAACTATATTTCATCTTGTCCATTTTTCAGTGTACATGTATGAAATCAGATCGCACACGTAGAAAACGGACACACGGATGGCACAAGGATGAAAATGTGAAGTTTGAGTTTTCTGGATGAAACTTGGACGCTTTCTCATATGATCATCTGCATCCCCCTCTGGATTCTTCTCTGCTTGCCAGTTTGTGCGGTCGACACATGATTGCAAGTATGAGCTTTGCATAGTTGCGGTCATTTACTAGCTTTTCCTCTGTTTGTCTCAATAGAACATTGACAGAAACAATTGAGAAGCAAGTCGACACATGACCACAACAAATCTGAAGTCATGTGATGCCCAATCAGACACTCAAGCAGAGCCGGATCTTAACAGTCTGCATGTTACACATTGTCAGGATTCGACAAGCTGCAGTGCGTGCCAAACAGTTACACAGGGCTGGACAAACCGATTAATAAATTTGGTACGCATTGCTTCAGCACTGATAAAATTAGGATCGGCACATGAATAGTGAAGAGCAACTATGCTCATTACTCAAGATTTCCCAAGCACGCTCGGGGATCCTCTGAGTATTTTTTAGTGCTCGGAATTTTATTTTTTCGCACCGCAGCTGAATGATTTACATCTGTTAGCCAGCGTAAATACATGTGGGGGTTGCCTGGTTGCTAGGGAATCCCCACATGTACTTATGCTGGCTATCAGATGTAAATCGTTCAGCTGCGGTGCAAAAAAATTAAACTCCGAGCACTAAAAAATACTTGGAGGTCACCCGAGCGTGCTCGAGAAATCTTGAGTAACGAGTATATTCGCTCATCACTACACATGAACATTCGATTTTACCGGCGTCACCACTCTGTACTGTGCCATGATACCACTAGTAGGAAATGTGATCACTGAAACTACAGATTGTCTGCAGTGGTCACAAAATGGTCTTTAAAAAAATAAGCTTGAAGTATTGATCACATTTATCTAATTTGTAAGACCCTTGTTCATTTGCCCTATTAGGGCACATGATGTCATGAAGCGGGCACCCTCTCTCCATTATCCAGGGTGGAGAGCCTGTGCAGAAGTGTCTTCTGATGAGGAGTACCATGGACCTTTCCAAGCTGTAGTATATAGTTTGCTGGTAGGCTCCACTGGAAATGTTATTTTCTATGTCGCCTTACTTTAGATTCCACAATTCTTGTCAAGGGAAATTGCAGGCAATTAAATAAATTAACATTTGCGCCTCCAAAGTGGGCATGCAAGATAAAACTATACCAAAACTGTGGTCACCAAAACCATGAGGCAGGTGGGTTCATACGGTTGAAGGAGAAGTCGGCGTTGCAAACATGTCCTTGAAGGGTTTTCTGGTGTCACCATATCGATGGCCTATTCTAAGCACACATTTGATTTCTGCAACAAGTGCTGAGACTTTAGCTGTAATACTTGAATAAATTCACATTTTCACTACAATTTGTAACCTCCACATCTTCCTTTATTTGGGCTTATTTTAAAGTCTCCAGAATACAGAATATGCAATAACTCAGTATTGTCCATTGTATGACTCTGCCTCTTTAATGAAATTGTCTGTAATTATAATAGTAATAACTTATTATTTACTTTGTCTCTTCAGTAAAAGATGTCTGTTAAACATATCAGCTAGGACCCCGGCCAAATAGTGTTCATCTACGGTATTGACTTTCAGCAGATTTGTTCCAGTTATGGAGAGATTTGGTTACCGTACCAAAAGCCAGGGAATATAATCGTGCAAGCTACTCCCCAGCTATATATATTTTACATACATTACATTGTACTTTTATATTGATTCTTGGCATTAGATTTCCATCAAATAGTTTTAACATATTTCTTCTTTTATGTCATTGTCCTTTAGCTTTTAAGGTGAACAATGTGTTATCCCTAATTTTGGGATTTTGAAATTAATATTCCTTTTTAAAGACTGGCATTTTTTTATTTCATTTTTTTTTTAGTTTGTAATGATCTGCAAAGTACAAGGGTTTAGGTAGTGTTATTGTTCTTGCCTTGCAGATGCATCATTGCACAGTAACCTAAGAGCTCATATTCTCATCCCTACAGGTCTTTTACAAGATGGTCAGAGTGTGACTGGGATAACATAATATTGTACCGAGTTTGGAAGCTGTCCCCTATCCATAGAATAGGGAACAACTTGCTGATTACAGGATGTCCGATCCTGAGCCCCAGGGCTGAGAAGAGTCCTAGGAGAATGCAGTGGTGGTCCATCATGGGCACATCTGCTCCTTTCAATCTTTATTGGACCACCTAGGATAGCTAGGTGCAGCTGTCCTATGGATTGGAGTTAACGTCCAAGCTTGGTACCACCTCTATGCAATTTCCTACTGTGTTTTACTAAATTTACTCAAGTGTCACTCTGCGCCTCAAGGTCTCCTGCACCTGGCAACACTGTGTGCACAGATCCAGTATGGTGGTTCACCAATTTCCTATGGTTCTTTAGGTTGGGCCATAAGGTCTCCATGCATGGAGCACCATATGGTGGCAGATTTGTACTATGCCAATGTGCATGGTCTCGTATAGACACTGCACAGCACTGGGCTGCTCTGTCACACTTATAAGAGCTCTGAAAACAGGACTATAGGGATTTTTGTATTAAATGGATATTGAAATGGGTGCAGAAATGGCATCAGAATTGCTAGCTGCAGGGGACTTGGTTTCATGCACTATTTGATTTCTGGCACAAACAAATAGATTGTTGATAATAGATTGTTTTTTTTGTAATAATATAGTATTGAGTAATCCTAGCCAGTGTTGGAGTGGGGTGCCAAGGACCCACCCATAGCATTGACTCTGGGAGCCCACTGATCAGTTACATGCAATCATTACTTTACCCTTTTAACCTATTTAGCTTTCTTCTGTAGAATAATAAACTGAGTAGTTTTTTTAAATGACTGATAAGACCCTGCTATTATTTGTATATAGAGTTTGTGGCCAACTACTACTCTTATAGAGAGGTGGGGCCTACCAGGGGATACCCCTGCTCCCCAGCGAGCCAGTCCGAGCCTGGCTCTAACACAGCACTGACGGCATCTATAATATAAAGCTGGGAGCGTCACTCTGTCCGAAGCCTTTATAGAGTGCGCAGGCGCAAGCGCCGGCGCAGTCTGGGCCTCACAGAGTGACGCTCCCGGGAGATCGCGGTATGCGTTCACACTGAACGCACACCGCGATCTCCAACAGAGAAGCAGGGACCGCCAGGAGGGTATCGGCCATATTCACCTGTCTTGCGTTCCACCGCTGAGCGCCGCCATCTTCCCGGTCTTCGGTCTGTGACCTTCAGTTCAGAGGGCGCGATGACGCGCTTAATGCGCGCCGACACCACCCTCTGACTGAACAGTCACAGCCAGGAGACCGGGAAGATGGCGGCGCTCAGCGGTGGAACGGGACAGACAGGTGAGTATAGTAAGTGCTGGGGGGCCTGAGCTGGCGGCGATACCGGCACCTGACCCCCACAGCGCGCCGGTGTCCCCGCCAGCTCAGGCCCTCGGATGGGTGCAGCATATGACAGGATGGGGACGCAGGATGGTTGCAGCACATACCAGGATGGGGACGCAGGATGGGGACGCAGGATGGTTGCAGCACATACCAGGATGGGGACGCAGGATGGGGACGCAGGATGGTTGCAGCACATACCAGGATGGGGATGCAGGATGGGGACGCAGGATGGGTGCAGCACATACCAGGATGGGGACGCAGGATGGGGACGCAGGATGGGTGCAGCACATACCAGGATGGGGACGCAGGATGGGTGCAGCACATACCAGGATGGGGATGCAGGATGGGTGCAGCACATACCAGGATGGGGACGCAGGATGGGTGCAGCACATGTCAGGATGGGGACGCAGGATGGGTGCAGCACATGTCAGGATGGGGACGCAGGATGGGTGCAGCACATACCAGGATGGGGACGCAGGATGGGTGCAGCACATGACAGGATGGGGACGCAGGATGGGTGCAGCACATACCAGGATGGGGATGCAGGATGGGTGCAGCACATACCAGGATGGGGATGCAGGATGGGTGCAGCACATACCAGGATGGGGACGCAGGATGGGTGCAGCACATGTCAGGATGGGGACGCAGGATGGGTGCAGCACATACCAGGATGGGGACGCAGGATGGGTGCAACACATGACAGGATGGGGACGCAGGATGGGTGCAGCACATACCAGGATGGGGACGCAGGATGGGTGCAGCACATACCAGGGTGGGGACGCAGGATGGAGCAGCACATGACAGGATGGGGGCGCAGGACGGGTGCAGCACAGGACAGGATGGGGACGCAGGAAGGGTGCAGCACATACCAGGATGGGGACGCAGGATGGAGCAGCACATGACAGGATGGGGATGCAGGATGGGTGCAGCACATGACAGGATGGGGAAGCAGGATGGGTGCAGCACATACCAGGATGGGGACGCAGGATGGGTGCAGCACATGACAGGATGGGGATGCAGGATGGGTGCAGCACATACCAGGATGGGGACGCAGGATGGGTGCAGCACATGACAGGATGGGGACGCAGGATGGGGACGCAGGAAGGGTGCAGCACATAACAGGATGGGGACGCAGGATGGGTGCAGCACATGACAGGATGGGGGCGCAGGATGGGTGCAGCACGACAGGATGGGGACGCAGGATGGGTGCAGCACATGACAGGATGGGGACGCAGGATGGGTGCAGCACATGACAGGATGGGGACGCAGGATGGGGATGCAGGATGGGTGCAGCACATGACAGGATGGGGACGCAGGATGTGTGCAGCACATGACAGGATGGGGACGCAGGATGGGTGCAGCACATGACAGGATGGGGGCGCAGGATGGGTGCAGCACATGTCAGGATGGGGACGCAGGATGGGTGCAGCACATACCAGGATGGGGACGCAGGATGGGTGCAGCACATGACAGGATGGGGACGCAGGATGGGTGCAGCACATACCAGGATGGGGATGCAGGATGGGTGCAGCACATACCAGGATGGGGATGCAGGATGGGTGCAGCACATACCAGGATGGGGACGCAGGATGGGTGCAGCACATGTCAGGATGGGGACGCAGGATGGGTGCAGCACATACCAGGATGGGGACGCAGGATGGGTGCAACACATGACAGGATGGGGACGCAGGATGGGTGCAGCACATACCAGGATGGGGACGCAGGATGGGTGCAGCACATACCAGGGTGGGGACGCAGGATGGAGCAGCACATGACAGGATGGGGGCGCAGGATGGGTGCAGCACAGGACAGGATGGGGACGCAGGATGGGTGCAGCACATACCAGGATGGGGACGCAGGATGGAGCAGCACATGACAGGATGGGGATGCAGGATGGGTGCAGCACATGACAGGATGGGGAAGCAGGATGGGTGCAGCACATACCAGGATGGGGACGCAGGATGGGTGCAGCACATGACAGGATGGGGATGCAGGATGGGTGCAGCACATACCAGGATGGGGACGCAGGATGGGTGCAGCACATGACAGGATGGGGACGCAGGAAGGGTGCAGCACATGACAGGATGGGGACGCAGGATGGGTGCAGCACATGACAGGATGGGGGCGCAGGATGGGTGCAGCACATGACAGGATGGGGACGCAGGATGGGTGAAGCACATGACAGGATGGGGACGCAGGATGGGTGCAGCACATGACAGGATGGGGACGCAGGATGGGGATGCAGGATGGGTGCAGCACATGACAGGATGGGGACGCAGGATGTGTGCAGCACATGACAGGATGGGGACGCAGGATGGGTGCAGCACATGACAGGATGGGGGCGCAGGATGGGTGCAGCACATGACAGGATGGGGACGCAGGATGGGTGCAGCACATGACAGGATGGGGACGCAGGATGGGTGCAGCACATACCAGGATGGGGACGCAGGATAGGTGCAGCACATACCAGGATGGGGACGCAGGATGGGTGCAGCACATGACAGGATGGGGACGCAGGATGGGTGCAGCACATACCAGGATGGGGACGCAGGATGGGTGCAGCACATGACAGGATGGGGACGCAGGATGGGTGCAGCACATGACAGGATGGGGACGCAGGATGGGTGCAGCACATACCAGGATGGGGACGCAGGATGGGTGCAGCACATGACAGGATGGGGACGCAGGATGGGGATGCAGGATGGGTGCAGCACATGACAGGATGGGGACGCAGGATGGGTGCAGCACATGACAGGATGGGGACGCAGGATGGGTGCAGCACATGACAGGATGGGGGCGCAGGATGGGTGCAGCACATGACAGGATGGGGACGCAGGATGGGTGCAGCACATGACAGGATGGGGACGCAGGATGGGTGCAGCACATGACAGGATGGGGACGCAGGATGGGGATGCAGGATGGGTGCAGCACATACCAGGATGGGGACGCAGGTTGGGTGCAGCACATGACAGGATGGGGGCGCAGGATGGGTGCAGCACATGACAGGATGGGGACGCAGGATGGGTGCAGCACATGACAGGATGGGGACGCAGGATGGGTGCAGCACATGACAGGATGGGGACGCAGGATGGGTGCAGCACATACCAGGATGGGGACGCAGGATGGGTGCAGCACATGACAGGATGGGGACGCAGGATGGGTGCAGCACATACCAGGATGGGGACGCAGGATGGAGCAGCACATGACAGGATGGGGACGCAGGATGGGTGCAGCACATACCAGGATGGGGACGCAGGATGGAGCAGCACATGACAGGATGGGGACGCAGGATGGGTGCAGCACATACCAGGATGGGGACGCAGGATGGGTGCAGCACATGACAGGATGGGGACGCAGGATGGGTGCAGCACATACCAGGATGGGGACGCAGGATGGAGCAGCACATGACAGGATGGGGACGCAGGATGGGTGCAGCACATACCAGGATGGGGACGCAGGATGGGTGCAGCACATACCAGGATAGGGACGCAGGATGGGTGCAGCACATGACAGGATGGGGACGCAGGATGGGGAAGCAGGATGGGTGCAGCACATGACAGGATGGGGACGCAGGATGGGTGCAGCACATGACAGGATGGGGGCAGCACATGACAGGATGGGGACGCAGGATGGGTGCAGCACATACCAGGATGGGGACACAGGATGGGTGCAGCACATGACAGGATGGGGACGCAGGATGGGGACGCAGGATGGGTGCAGCACATGACAGGATTGGGACGCAGGATGGGTACAGCACATGACAGGATGGGGACGCAGGATGGGTGCAGCACATGACAGGATGGGGACGCAGGATGGGGACACAGGATGGGTGCAGCACATGACAGGATGGGGACGCAGGATGGGTGCAGCACATGACAGGATGGGGACGCAGGATGGGTGCAGCACATACAGGATGGGGGCGCAGGATGGGTGCAGCACATGACAGGATGGGGACGCAGGTTGGGTGCAGCACATGACAGGATGGGGACGCAGGATGGGTGCAGCACATGACAGGATGGAGACGCAGGATGGGGACGCAGGATGGGTGCAGCACATACCAGGATGGGGACGCAGGATGGGTGCAGCACATAACAGGATGTGGGCGCAGGATGGGTGCAGCACATGACAGGATGGGGACGCAGGATGGGTGCAGCACATGACAGGATGGGGATGCAGGATGGGTGCAGCACATGACAGGATGGGGACGCAGGATGGGTGCAGCACATACCAGGATGGGGACGCAGGATGGGTGCAGCACATAACAGGATGGGGGCGCAGGATGGGTGCAGCACATGACAGGATGGGGATGCAGGATGGGTGCAGCACATGACAGGATGGGGACGCAGGATGGGTGCAGCACATGACAGGATGGGGACGCAGGATGGGTCCAGCACATAACAGGATGGGGACGCAGGATGGAGCAGCACATGACAGGATGGGGGCGCAGGATGGGTGCAGCACATGTCAGGATGGGGATGCAGGATGGGTGCAGCACATGACAGGATGGGGACGCAGGATGGGTGCAGCACATGACAAGATGGGGACGCAGGATGGAGCAGCACATGACAGGATGGGGACGCAGGATGGGTGCAGCACATGACAGGATGGGGACGCAGGATGGGTGCAGCAAATGACAGGATGGGGACGCAGGATGGAGCAGCACATACCAGGATGGAGACCATATACCAATATAAATGCTCGCCACCTGGGCATAGAACGGGTTCAATAGCTATATTAGGAAGTATTATGTATGTGCATGTTTTCTTTTTTTTTGGATTTCACAGTTGTCTTTGCTCAGTTAACGCCCACTGCGATGAGTTTGAAGTGGTATATTGGAATCCCCGGTGACCCCACTGAGGTCTTTGGCGTGACCTTCCTACAATTCATGTCCAATCAACACATTAGAGTCCAGGAAGTGCCCCAATGAAAGTAGCTCAGCTTGGATTATGGGATTGTGACGCTCACTTTGAAGGCAGTAATGGATATTCTCTAAGAATCCATCAACCCAATTAGTGTCAGGTACATCGGTGATTTCTATCACATGCCATAAAATATACTTGTGAGAGATTTGCAGATGATCTGCTAGCTGTCTGTATCACATTAACCTTTTCTAGTGCCAGGTCATTAAAGACTCATCACTAGCCCTATTCCCATTTTGCACTTTATTCAGCAGTGGATCAAAATAAAAAAATAAAAATCAAGTGAGCAGGACCATGTATAATTTGAAGATTCCATGCCCCCAAGCAAAATCTGTCTAATAGCCCCTGTTAGGCATCATTGTTAGTACTGGGATCATTTTAAGCCCCCTGAGGTTCCAGGGTCCAGGTGTGAGTTTTATTCCCAGTCACTAACATGATGGCACATCTGACTACAGTACTAAATTGCAGGGGTCATGTCACAGATCAAGAGACTGGGGGAAAAAATGGCAGATTCTTTTTTTGCCACTTACAGCAGTCTTTGAATATGTGTGTAGGATGGCAGTAAGATGCAAGTGACATCTATGTTTGTAATGCACTATGTTACCAAAGCCTAAAACACAAGTAGATCACACTTATGTATCTATTTTCTGAGATTTTAGGCATATTGTACAATGCAGCATTTCCAGGAGTATTCTTATATAGAGCGCTGCAGATGTATTGCGAGCACCACAGTGCCATCTAGTGGCCACATGTCAATTGCATTCCATGAATGTCTAGCAATTCATTTATATTTCTTTACTGTCATCATATAATTACATTTCCTCTGTCCTTAAATTTATGCTGCTTCTAGAATAAAATAAATCTATTATTGTACAATTCCACAAAGTATGTCAAATATATGAGTTGCGGTCACAAAGGACAGTACAGAATGTACTTTAGCATTTGTAAACTAATCTTAACTCTTAATTAGTCACAGCATAACCATGAGCGAGGTATAGATTTTTATTGTTTATGGAAGATTTATTATCAGTGCTATTTTCCACTGCGTTCCTGTAATTCCTCACTCATTTACACTTGTCATGTCTTTTACTAAACATTTCCCTTGTGAATGAAAATGAGAAGGGCTGGAGTGAGAGCGAATGAGCGAAAAACTAGCGACTCAATAATGATCTATTACCTTAATGACAAAGTGACAATGTTTGTGATTCAGGCACAAGCGTCAGCAATGGAATAGACGACTGCACACGTATAACCCTCTAACGTTATTTGTATTTCTCATATACAGTGGGTACGGAAAGTATTCAGATCCCTTTAAAGTTTTCACCCTTTGTTTCATTGCAGCCATTTGGTAAATTCAAAAAAGTTCATTTTTTTCTCATTAATGTGCACTCTGCACCACATCTTGACTGAAAAAAAACAGAAATGTAGAAATGTTTGCAAATTTATTAAAAAAGAAAAACAGAAATATCACATGGTCATAAGTATTCAGACCTATTGAGTAGAAGCACCCTTTTGAGCTAGTACAGCCATGAGTCTTCTTGAGAATGATGCAACAAGTTTTTCACACCTGGATTTGGGGATCCTCTGCCATTCTTCCTTGCAGATCCTCTCCAGTTCCGTCAGGTTGGATGGTGAATGTTGGTGGACAGACATTTTCAGGTCTCTCTAGAGATGGGTTTAGGTCAGGGCTCTGGCTGGGCCAGTCAAGAATGGTCACAGAGTTGTTCTGAAGCCACTCCTTTATTATTTTATCTCTGTGCTTATGGTCATTGTCTTGTTGGAAGGTGAACCTTCAGCAAAGTCTGAGGTCCAGAGCACTCTGGAAGAGGTTTTCATCCAGGATATCTCTAGTTGGCCGCATTCATATTTCCCTCAATGGTAACCAGTTGTCCTGTCTCTGTAGCTGGAAAAAAAAAACAATAGCATGATGCTGCCACCACCACCATGTTTCACTATTGAGATTGTAGTGGGCAGGTGATGAGCAGTGACTGGTTTTCTCCTCACATACCGCTTAGAATTATCACCAAAAATGTCCATCTTCATCTCATCAGACCAGAGAGTCTTATTTCTCATAGTCTGGGAGTCCTTCATGTGTTTTTTAGCAAACTCTGTGCAGGCTTTCATATGTCTTGCACTGAGGAGAGGCTTCTGTCGGGCTACTCTGCCATGAAGGCCCAACTGATGGAGGGCTGCAGTGATAGTTGACTTTGTGGAACTTTCTCCCATCTCCCTACTGCATCTCTGGAGCTTAGCCACAGTGATCTTGGGGTTCTTCCTTACCTCTCTCACCAAGGCTCTTCTCCCACGATTGCTCAGTTTGACTGGACTTCTGATGGTCCCAGACTTCTTCCATTTAGGATTATGGAGGCCACTGTGCTCTTAGGAACCTTGAGTACTGCAGAAATACTGTTGTAACTTTGGCCAGATCTGTGCCTTGCCACAGTTCCGTCTCTGGGCTCCTTGGCCAGTTCCTTTGACCTCATGATTCTCATTTGGTCTGACATGCACTGTGAGCTGTGAGGTCTAATATAGACAGGTGTGTGCCTTTCCAAATCAAGTCCTATCGGTTTAATTAAACACAGATGGACGCCAATGAAAGAGTAGAACCATCTCAAGGAGGATCACAAGGAAATGGATAGCATGTGACTTAACTATGAGTGTCTGAGCAAAGGGTCTGAATACTTATAACCATGTGATATTTAAGGTTTTTTTTTTATTAATTTGCAAAAATTTCTACATTTATGTTTTTTTTTCCAGTCAAGAAGGGGTGCAGAGCGCACATTAATGAGAAAAAAATGAAGTTTTTTTAAATTTATCAAATGGCTGCAATGAAACAAGGAGTGAAAAGTTTGAAGGGGTAGGAATACTTTCTGTACCCATTTTGTATACTGTACATATATATATATATATATATATATATTCTGCATGAAAAGTGATTTAATAGATGACTGCATGTGTATAATAAATACTCTAACCCTATTCCTTGTGTTGGAATATATACAGATATGGTTAGAGTACTATAAGTGTGCAGTCATCTATTTATATCCCGTATGTGAACCTGGAGTAATTGAACAGATGACTGCATACTTATAATATGCTAACCTTATCTCTATATACAGTGGCAGAAAATATAGTCATGTTTTTACATTTAAAAAGTACAAAAGGGAAAGTGAGACGATGCAAAACTTTGGGCACCATGCATGGTTAGTACCTGGTAGCACCCCCTTCTAAAAGAATCACATCTTGTAAACACATTTTGTAGCCAGTGTAGAGTCTTTCAATTCTTGTTGAGGGATTTTCCTCCATTCTTCCTTGGCAAATTCTTCCAGCTCTGTGAGATTTATAGGTTGTCTTGCATGCACTGATCTATTGAGGTCTTGCCACAGAGTTTCAATGATGTTCAGATCAGGGCACTGTGAGGGTCATTATGAAAGTTCAGCTTGTGCCTTTTGAGGTAGTCTATTGTGAATTTTAACGCATTTTTAGGATCATTATCCATTTGTAAAAGCCATCCTCTTTACAACTTCAGCTTTTTTACAGATGGTGTTATGTTTTCATCAAGAATTTGTTGAAATTTATTTGAATCCATTTTTGTCTCGACCCATGACATTTTCTTCGTGCCATTGGCTGCAACACAATTCCAAAGCATGATTGATCCACCCCCATGCTTAGTGGTTGGTGAGATGTTCTTTTACTGGAAATCTGTGCCCTTTTCTCTCCACACATACCTTTGATTATTGTGGTCAAAGAGTTCTATTTTAACCTCATCAGTCCACAGGACTTTTTTCTAAAATGCATTAGACTTGTTTACATGTTTTTTTTTTTTGCATATTTCTGATGCTGAATTTCATGGTGAGGACACAGGAGAGGTTTTCTTCTGATGACTGTTCTATGAAGGCCATATTTGTATTGGTGTTTCTGAACAGTAGAGCAATGTACCACAATTTCAGACTCTGTTAAATCTTTCTGAAATTCTTTTGCAGTCAAGACGAGGTTCTGATTTGCCCCTAGCAACCTACAAGCAGCTGTCACTGAAATTTTCCTTGGTCTTCTAGAACTTATGTAGAAATCCACTGTTCTTTTTACTGCCATTTCTTAATTTCATTTCCAACTGAGGAAAGGGCACCTTGAAAATGCTTTGCTATCTTCTTATAGCCTTCTCCTGCTTTGTGGGCCTCCACCATTTTCATTTTCAGAGTGCTAGTCAGCTGCTTAGAATAACCCATGGCTTTTTGGCACAAGGTTAGAGGATAGCGAACAAGCCATAACTCTAACAGCCTAATTAACCTCTATCTGACCTCGGACGGGATTGTACGTCCGAGGTCAGATCCCCTGCTTTGATGCAGGGCTCCGTGGTGAGCCCGCATCAAAGCCGGGACATGTCAGCTGTTTTCAACAGCTGACATGTGCCCGCAATAGGTGCGGGCAGAATCGCGATCTGCCCGCACCTATTAACTAGTTAAATGCCACTGTCAATCGCAGACAGCGGCATTTAACTACCGCATCCGGCCGGGCGGCCGGAAATGACGTCATCGCCGACCCCCGTCACATGATCGGGGGTCGGCGATGCGTCTCCATTGTAACCATAGAGGTCCTTGAGACCTCTATGGTTACTGATGGCCGTTGGCTGTGAGCGCCACCCTGTGGTCGGCGCTCACAGCACACCTCCATTTCTGCTACATAGCAGCGATCAGCAGATCGCTGCTATGTAGCAGAGCCTATCGCGTTGTGCCTGCTTCTAGCCTCCCGTGGAGGCTATTGAAGCATGGCAAAAGTAAAAAAAAAAAGTTAAAAAAAATGTGAAAAAAAATAAAAAAAATATAAAAGTTTAAATCACCCCCCTTTCGCCCCAATCAAAATAAATCAATAAAAAAAAAAATCAAATCTACACATATTTGGTATAGCCGCGCTCAGAATCGCCCGATCTATCAATTAAAAAAAAGCATTAACCTGATCGCTAAACGGCGTAGCGAAAAAAAAATTCGAAACGCCAGAATTACGTTTTTTAGGTCGCCGCGACATTGCATTAAAATGCAATAACGGGCGATCAAAAGAACGTATCTGCACCAAAATGCTATCATTAAAAACGTCATCTCGGCACGCAAAAAATAAGCCCTCAACCAACCCCAGATCACGAAAAATGGAGACGCTACGAGTATCGGAAAATGGCGCAATTTTTTTTTTTTTTTTAGCAAAGTTTGGAATTTTTTTTCACCACTTAGATAAAAAATAACCTAGTCATGTTAGGTGTCTATGGACTCGTACAGACCTGGAGAATCATAATGGCAGGTCAGTTTTAGCATTTAGTGAACTTAGCAAAAAAGCCAAACAAAAAACCAGTGTGGGATTGCACTTTTTTTGCAATTTCACCGCACTTGGAATTTTTTTCCCGTTTTCTAGTACACGACATGCTAAAACCAATGATGTCGTTCAAAAGTACAACTCGTCCCGCAAAAAATAAGCCCTCACATGGCCAAATTCACGGAAAAATAAAAAAGTTATGGCTCTGGGAAGGAGGGGAGTGAAAAACGAACACGGAAAAATGAAAAATCCCAAGGTCATGAAGGGGTTAAGGTCTGAAACCTTGGTGAAAGTTATCAGAGCACACGAATCTGCAAGGGTGCCCAAACTTTTGCATCTCCCCATTTTCCGTTTTGTAATTTTTAAAATGTAAAAAATGACATTATATATTTTTTTCTGCCTAAAATACCAAGGGAATTTGTCATCTTTAACCTTAGGCCTTTTAGAGATTATTTAATCTTCAACTTGCTTAACTGTTCACAATAACTGTAAGGGGTTCCCAAACCTGTACATGCCACTGTACTATTATATATATATATATATATATATATATATATATATATATTATGATTATTTCATTCATGTGCAGTATAGCTGTGCCCTGATGCCTTCATACTATCTACTATTATTATTATTATTATTACTATACATTTTTTATTCCATGGCGCTTTACATGTGAAAGGGGCAGATATGGACAAACACAATAAGCATGAGCAAGACAAGGCACACACAAGTACAGGAGAGAGAATTATATATATATATATATATATATATATATATAGTATGAAGGCATCAGGGCAAAGCTAAACTGTAAGTGAATGAAATTACATCTGAAATTATATAAAATACTCCATCCTTTCCAATTTTATCATTCCTACAACAGCGATGTACCTGTTTTCAATCCATGTTCCAAGAAACAGTATGTAATATTATGAAGATGCTGGTCATTTTGAATCATACTGCAAGGGTTGATAACCTGCTGATGGAAACTATCAGTATTTCTTCATATGTGTTGCATCTACAAGTTGAGGTGTAACTTAAAGGGAATCTGTCATCAGGTGTTTGCTAACTCATCTGAGAGCAGTCTGATGTAGCAAGGCAAAGAAAGCCTGAATCCAATTATACAAATAAAGGAAAAAAAGTGGAGAATCAGCACTGCTAGGTGATGAATGCAAATCGAGTGTATATATTTCGAAGTACCATACTTCTTCCTCAGGACAAAAAACCATCTCAAAGCCATCGATGTATCACTTAGATTACTGGGTGCAGCCATTCTGACACAATCAGAGTTTTAGATTTAGCAATGCAGCAGAATTTAGAAAGCTAACACCACCCACACCAGGCCCTCTATGTACATTGCCTATAGACAGTGAGCTGCTTATCATAGGAGAGGGTGGAGTAGGACTAACATGACTTTGGAGAAAGTCATTGGCCAATCTTGATATCTATCTATATCTATCTTGATATCTATCGTCTAAGGATCACTTCTGTCTGTTTATCTGTCACGGAAATCCCGTTGCTAATTGGTCGAGGCTGGCTGGCTGCAACCAATCAGTGACGGGCACAATCCAGCCGCAAATTCCCCTTCGCTACTCCCCTCCAGTCAGTGCCCCCTCCCTACTGCCCTCCAGTCAGTGCCCCATAGCGATTTAGCAGTCCGTTAAACAGACTGCGTTACACCACGGCATAACGCGGTGTAACACAGTCCCTTAACGCTGCTATTAACCCTGTGTGACCAACTTTTTACTATTGATGCTGCCTATGCAGCATCAATAGTAAAAAGATCTAATGTTAAAAATAATAAAAACAAAATAAAATCATTATATTCTCACCTTCTGGCGCCTTTCCCGCTCCTCGCGACGCTCCGGTCCCAAGAATGCATTGCGGAAATGACCGGACATGACGTAGCGGTCTCGCGAGACCGCTATATCATCACGTGTTATTGCCGCAATGCAATACTGGGAACAGAGCGTCGCGATGAGCATCGATAAATGCGTGGGTTGGATGCTGGGCCACCGGAAGGTGAGAATATAACTATTTTATTTCTTTTTTTTAACAGGGATATGGTGCCCACATTGCTATATACTACGTGGGCCGTGTTATATACTGCATGGGCTGGGTTATATACTATGTGAGCTCTGCTATATACTACGTGGCCTGTGTTATATACTGCATGGGCTGTGTTATATACTACGTGGGCTGTGTTATATACTACGTGGGCTGTGTTAGATACTGCGTGGCCTGTGTTATATACTGCGTGGGCTGTGCTATATACTACATGACTGTGCAGTATACTACGTGGCTGTGTTATATACTACATGGGCTGTGTTATATGCTATGTGGGCTGTGTTATATACTACATGGGCGGTGCTATATACTATGTTTCTGTGCGATATACTACGTGGCCTGTGTTATATACTGCATGGCCTGTGTTATATACTGTGTGGGCTGTGTTATATACTGTGTGGCCTGTGTTATCTACTGCATGGGCTGTGTTATATACTGTGTGGGCTGTGTTATATACTACGTCTCTGTGCTATATACTACGCGGGCTGTGCTATATACTATGTGGCTGTGCAATATACTATGTGGCTGTGCAATATACTATGTGGCTGTGCTATATACTACGTGGCTGGGCAATATACTACGTGGCTGGGCAATATACTACATGGGCTGTGTTATACACTACATGGGCTGTGTTATATACTACGTGGGCTGTGTTATATACTGTGTGGGCTGTGCTATATACTGCTATACATATTCTAAAATACCCGATGCGTTAGAAACGGGCCACCATTTAGTTTCTTAAATAAATGTCTACATTTGAAGAAGTTTTACCTTATCAAATATAATGATGAAAATTTTCATATGGAAACACACTTAAAGGGGTTGTCCCACAAACAAAATACATTTTAGTTAACAGATCTTAGAATAAAATATTGGACTAATACTATATGTTATGTAAGAAATATATACTACAAGATAAAATAAAACAGATTGGTGCCTCAGACCAAGAAAAGAGAGGCCAGCATAATGTAGGGAGACACAAAATTGCTATATGATATAATTTGTCCACTGTGTCAAATGGTCTTTTGGTGATATTAGGGTAAATATATAATCAGACAAAATGTTGCATATTATCAATCAAAAAATAGTCCAATATTTGCAAATATATCCATCTGTGTTACTGGTATTACAAATGTAGAAGACATCGAAAACGTATCCACAACTCCCAAACAGGTACTAGGGGCACGGTTCTGCCATCAGTAGAAAAACACATAGCCACCGCAGTTGTAATGTCCCTTCACATACCCACGCACACAAGAACAGCAAAGTACCCGTTACTCCACATATTACCTAGATAAATGTCCACCAAGCAGTTCACTGTCAAGTGACAGGCTGATCCTCCGGACCCCAACATTATGCTGGCCAGTGTTTGCTTGGTCTGAGGCACCAATCAGTTTTATTTATCTTGTAGTATATATTTGTTGAATAAATACATTTATTGATTTAATATTGTGGTTCAGAAACACTTCTTGATCCTAATATGGCTAATTACAAAAGGATCTATATGTGCTATGGAGTGTTGCCTATCCTCATGTAGCATTTATGGACATGGGTAGTGTGCTTATTAATTATGTTATGTAAGAGCAGGAAAAAAGCATATGGCCCCATGGTCTACTTTAAATATGTAATAACAAAGGATAAAGACCTTGAATAATACAGATAATAAAGTATGACACAAACAAAAGTGTCCCCAAACACAGTAAGACACCCCCACAGTGAATTCTTCCACAGTATCTCGACAAGCAGAGTATGATGACTCTGCTTTACCCCCCTCCTTCAATGTCACCGACAAACAGTGGTGACCCCATCACAGTTTGATTCTCCAACTGTAATGCCCACGCAGCCATCCATATCATATAGTGGCTACAAAGTGCTCCATACAGTATTATGGGCCCACATAGTGCTCCATACAGTATAATGGGCACACATAGTGCTCCAAACAGTATAAAGGCCCCACATAGTGCTCCATACAGTATAATGGCCCCATATAGTGCTCCATAAAGCATATTGGCCCCACTTAGTGCTCCATACAGTATAATGGCCCCACAAAATGCTCCATACAGCATAACGGCACCACATAGTGCTCCATACAGCATAATGGCCCCATATAGTGCTCCATACAGTATAATGGGTGTCACAAAATGTTCCATACAATATAATGGCCCCACATAGTGCTCCAAACAGCATAATGGCCCCACATAGTGCTCCATACAGTATAATGGCCCCACATGATGCTCCATATAGCATATTGGCCCCACATAGTGCTCCATATAGTATAATGACCCCACATAGTGCTCCATACAGCATAATGGCGCCACATAGTGCTCCATACAGCATAATGGCCCCACATAGTGCTCCATACAGCATAATGGCCCCACATAGTGCTCCATATAGTATAATGGGTGTCACAAAATGTTCCATACAGTACACTAGGCCCCACGTTAAAAAAAAATACTCACCTCACTGCTGTGGTCTTTATGGTGTATTCAGATCCTCTGTACATCTTGGTACAGCGGGCACGTTGTAATGACATCTTCGTGCCTGCTACGCTAAGACGTCAGGTGCAGTGGGGGAATGATGGAAGATGGAATGTCAGATGCCGATCTGTCCTCCATCATTGCTTTCAACTGTATCGGCATCTAGGCATGCTGTGGCATCGCTGTATAGCACAAACGATCGGACAATCGCATCTACAAGTCCCCTAAGAGGACTACGAACAACAGTGAAAAGTAAAGAAAAATGTTTTAAAAAATATGAAAAAAATTAAAAAACAAAGTTCAATTTTCCCCCAATTGAAAGGAAAGGTATTCATTTTTTAAATAAAAATACACCTATGTCGTATTGCTGCGTTCAGAAGGCGAATATCAAAATATAAAAACAATTAACCTGATTGGAAAACACCATGAACAAAAACAATTTCAAGAATGTGAAAATTGCGTTTTTTGGACTCTGCAATTCCAGAAAGAAGGCTGTAACAAGCGATCAAAAGGTAACATCTATCCCAAAACATCGTTTGCCATTTGATAGCTCCATTGGACAAAAAGAAAAATGTTACGAGTCTCAGAAAATGGCAAAGCAATCGCCAGCATTTTTTCTTTGAAAACTTCTGATTTTTTTCAGTACTAAAATAATAAATAAATTGGACATGTTGGGTATCACCTAATCGTATTGATGAGGACAATCATATTGTAAGGTAATTTTCTCTACAAAATGTACACTGTAAAAACAATTCACAAACATTGATGTCAGAATTGCGTTTTTTTTACAATTTTACTGCACATGGAAGTTTTTTTCCCATTTTCCAGTACACTATATGGTAAAATGAGTGGAGTCATTCAAAAGTACAACTCGGCCTGCAAAAATACAAGTCCTCATATGTCTATGTGGACAGAAAACAAAAGAGTTATGGCTCTGGGAAGAAGGGGAGGAAAAAACGGAAAAAAAATGGAAGTTCTTATGTCCCATGCGAGATCTGTAAAGGAGCATCCACCAGTTTTTGCCATTGTAAATAGTTATTTATTGCTTATCTTTAGCATTTTATTTATTGAGTGGCAACCTATGTAAATGCTTGCGTCCACATACGTGGCGATGCCAAGGTACGGGCGTGATTGCTACCTCTGCACCCATCACTGCTGATAGCATAAACAGGTCAGGGGTTACTATTTTTGTTATGGGGGCATTTATGGAGCATCATTACTGGGCTAGGAGGTGCAATTCTTGCCTTGTCCCTGGCACTGTGGACCCATGCTGCGTTACTGGCATCATCATTATACTCCTCTGCTTATTCCTCTAAGGCTACTTTCACACTAGCGTCGTACTCGGCCCTGTGTCGGGCCGATGTACTGATGCTAGCTGTGAATGCGCCGCACAACGGGAGCAGCGGATGCTGTTTTTCAATCATCCGCTGCCCCATTGTGAGGTGCGGGGAGGCGGGGGTGGAGTTGAAATGCTGCACACGACGCACCAAAAAACGTTACATGCAACGTTTTTTGGTGCCGATGGACCGATGCAACACGATGCAACCGTCGCCCGACGGTTGCGACGTGTGGCAATGCGCCGCATTGCGTCGCTAATGTTAGTCTATGGGGAAAAACGCATCCTGCAGACAACTTTGCAGGATGCGTTTTTTCCCCTAAATGACGCATTGCGACGTATTCAAAACAACGCTAGTGTGAAAGTACCCTAATACTGTCATGATACAGCTTACGGACAGGGCAAAACTATCAATATGGTGAGAATGTGCCCGTCTGTGTGTGCTGGAGATAAGACAACTAGATTGTAAGCTCCAGAGGGGACGGGATCTACAACCTTTGGACAGCGCTGCGGACTGTGTTAGCGCTATAATAATTACACTTGTGGAATGTGGTGATCGATAGAAGAATATAAAATCCTTCCACCATACAAAGGGCCTTTGATTCTAAGTAACAAAGAAAAATGGGATCACTGAAAGACTGGGATTAGATAGATATCCCCATGCCTCCCAGATATTAAAGCACAGCCGTGTTTATAGACTGAACCAGCAGGTCATAAACTGCGATCTACATCAGTGTCTTTGCGAATGTGGGTAAGAAGAAAAACAAGGAACAGACCTGAGCTCATATACTGAGAGGGAGACTTATTCTAGTCTGACCATTTAATTTCTTAACACAACATCTATAGAGCAGGAAAAGTGCAGGAGACGAGATCTAGTTCTTGTATAAACAGTTTATTTCTTTGGGAAAATGAAGTATTAATCACCAGATCGCTTTTCACAAAGACCAATATTATGTAAACATTTAGCTCATATTGGGACTCTTTTACTGGGTCAGACAAATACATTTGTTTTCTATAGAATTATTAGGACTAGCATGTGATATTTACATTGGGGCAGACATCCTGGCCTGGAAGCCACTTTTATTTCTTTCCAGCCTTGTCGTTCTTGTTTCTAGTGACACTTATTCCGATCCGAGTACCTGCTCTTATTTGTAATGTTTGGGGCTGAGCTATCAATGTACATAATTTACTGTACAGAAGTAACGGAGCAGAATGAAAGACATGTCTTGGTGCAAATTTTACCAAAATTCTGGTGTATTTAGTTTAATAAATATACCATATTTTTCAGATTATAAGACGCACCGAATTATAAAACGCACTCTAAATTTTGAGGAGAAAAATAGGAAAAAAACTTTTTTTTAATAAAGTGGTGGTGCTTCTTATAATCCATGCGTCTTATTGCTTACCGGAGGTGGTGGTTGCGGTGAAGCGGGGTCCCAGGGTCGATGCTGGAGGAGGCAGCACTGGACACCACCCGCAGCACCGGACACCCGTGGTGGCATGCCGAACATCAGAACACCCCCTGTGGCCTGCAGCAACGTTCCACGCTTTCCCCCTCCAGCTGCGACCTGCGGCCGGTAAGGTATATCCGCATTATAAGACGCACTCCCATTTTCCCCCCAAATTTGGTGGAATAAAGTGTGTCTTATAATCTGAAAAATACTGTGTTTGCCACACTGATTTTTTAATGTTCGATATACAATTAATACATATAATATTTTTCATATTTGCCAACTTCTTATAGTGCAGTAAAGAATCTGTGAACTTACAAAGCTGATTCCTAATTCCGTGTAAATAAGCTGGCGATCGTCTGATGAATGGGCAAAACGCTTGTTAGGTCACTGGATACTTTATGCTAGCAAAAAAAATCTTCGTTAGCGCTTGTACACACAACCAGTTATATCGGACCAGGCTATCCGTGCTTTTCCCAGGTTGCACTTGTAACCAGGATATTTGGAAATGTCCGTCTTTGTTCTGAGGGTCTGATTAAAATTGGCAATGAAAGTCTATGAGTCTGTGAAAAACATTGTATGGCCCTCAGATGACATTCAAGTGCGGTACGATTTTCACTGACAGACTGAGTGGTATGGGGGCGAATGATGGCATTAGTGACCACTCTTACCTTGTTCATCGGTCTGTGTAAAGAGTGCTGATTGGCTTGCATATACTTGATCGTTGCCCGTTAATGGTGCATTGATTGGCCAAAATCGGCACGTGTAAATGCAACATAAGTATAGCCATCTGCGAGGAAATAAATCCTATTTTGACAATGCTCTGTGCTTCTTCTGTGTATTTGGGCATGGCTACAACCTCCTAGAAAACAGATTTTAAGAAGGTTTGGTGGCTCGCATTTTTCAGTTCCCTGTTGGACCTTCTGGGAAAGTTAGCAGCAAGTATGCTTTAATTACATTGTTGTTTTTAGTGTTTTTTTGTGTCTATTTATTTTTTACAAGCGTCTTTATGCTTAATAGTGTTTGCGCGGCCAGCGTAGCATATAAGTATATTTATCATTGACTACGGAAGAAATTGGACTTGTATACAGGGTCTGTAGCCGTGAACTCCTTTGTTTCAATTGCATGCTGCATCCAGCAAATTATACATTAAAGGAAGAAAATTACTTTAAAATGTGTCTTCTTATTTTTGTGACTAAACAGCTCTTTTTATGTAAAAAAAAAAAAAAAGCTTAGACCGTCCCTCGCCCCTTTAAGTTTCACTTAAGCCCTGCTGCAGGTTTCAATGGCGGATGCTGTTCTATAGATTACTGCGCGGTGAGGTCTGCACAGCGCGCTGGGAGTCCGGTACAATGCTCATCCATAAATATACTTTTAGGACTCATTAAAGAAGTGGTTGCTTAGCAGTGCAGCATGCCAGAAAGCTTCACACAAGCCAATCTTTTAATAGTGTGAATCCTTTTCGGCAGTCTCACAATGTTCAATCACTTTGCATTGCTGAATAGGGAGGCTGCAATCTGCATAGTTGATCACAATGAAGGCTTGACACTGGAAGAGAAGAGCGAGGGATGAAATAAAAGAGGGCTGCAAATTCTCTTGTGATCTCTATAGACATTGATTAATTAGGACAGTTAGCACGTCTGTTTTCTGATGGAGAAGGGTTAATTATGAACTAAATATTCTTTTCTGTTTGAGGGACAAAGCGGTTGTGAAATGTGTTATATTCTAGAGCTGTGCCATTGCGGTACACAAGTGTAACATAGCTAGGATAGATAGATAGATGAAAGATAGAGAAAGAGATAGCTAGATAATAGATAGATCTATAGACAGATAGATACGATAGATAGATAGACAGACAGATAGATACATAGATAGATATGAGAGAGATAGATAGATAGATAGATAGATAGATAGATAGATAGATAGATAGATATGGGATAGATAGATAGATAGATAGATAGATATGGGATAGATAGATAGATAGATAGATAGATAGATAGATAGATAGATAGATAGATATGGGTAGATACTGTAGATAGATAATACCTTATATACTCGAATATAAGAAGGCACCTAATTTTGTCATGGAAAACTGGGTAAGCTTATTGACTCGAGTATAAGGCTAGTATGTATTGTCTCCTCATCCCAGTCCTGCTCTGTGTGGATCCCTCCATCCTGTCCTGCTCTGTGTGGCTCCCCCTGTTGCATGCATGGCTTTACCTCCCGAGTCCCATCTTGTATGCATGGCTTGGCTCTCCCTGCCCCATCTTGTATGCATGGCTTGGCTCTCCCTGTCCCATCTTGTATGCATGGCTCAGCTCGGCTCTCCCCTGTCCTCCCCGTCAGACTCACCCTCCTCACGCCATCACTGCACGTCCCTGCATCTCCATTGTCCTGATGCGGCAGCTCTTCCTGTGCTGAGTGGTCATGTGGTAGCACTCGTTAAGGTAATGAATATGAGCTCCACGCTTATGGGAGTGGAGACGCGTGCATATTCATTACCTTAATGAGCGGTACTACGTGACCACTCAGCACAGGAAGCGCTGTAGGATCGGGACAACTGAGATGCAGGGATGTTCAGCGATGGTGCGAGGAAGGTGAGTATGATGTCACAGCCGCCGGCTCCTGACGCTGCTCCATCGCTCCCCTCCCCCACTAGCTTTCTGGACAGTGACTTGTACAGGTCCTTCTCAAAAAATTAGCATATAGTGTTAAATTTCATTATTTCCCATAATGTAATGATTACAATTAAACTTTCATATATTATAGATTCATTATCCACCAACTGAAATTTGTCAGGTCTTTTATTGTTTTAATACTGATGATTTTGGCATACAACTCCTGATAACCCAAAAAACCTGTCTCAATAAATTAGCATATCAAGAAAAGGTTCTCTAAACGACCTATTACCCTAATCTTCTGAATCAACTAATTAACTCTAAACACATGCAAAAGATACTTGAGGTTTTTATAAACTCCCTGCCTGGTTCATTACTCAAAACCCCCATCATGGGTAAGACTAGCGACCTGACAGATGTCAAGAAGGCCATCATTGACACCCTCAAGCAAGAGGGTAAGACCCAGAAAGAAATTTCTCAACAAATAGGCTGTTCCCAGAGTGCTGTATCAAGGCACCTCAATGGTAAGTCTGTTGGAAGGAAACAATGTGGCAGAAAACGCTGTACAACGAGAAGAGGAGACCGGACCCTGAGGAAGATTGTGGAGAAGGACCGATTCCAGACCTTGGGGAACCTCAGGAAGCAGTGGACTGAGTCTGGTGTGGAAACATCCAGAGCCACCGTGCACAGGCGTGTGCAGGAAATGGGCTACAGGTGCCGCATTCCCCAGGTAAAGCCACTTTTGAACCATAAACAGCGGCAGAGGCGCCTGACCTGGGCTACAGAGAAGCAGCACTGGACTGTTGCTAAGTGGTCCCAAGTACTTTTTTCTGATGAAAGCAAATTTTGCATGTCATTCGGAAATCAAGGTGCCAGAGTCTGGAGGAAGACTGGGGAGAAGGAAATGCCAAAATGCCTGAAGTCCAGTGTCAAGTACCCACAGTCAGTGATGGTGTGGGGTGCCATGTCAGCTGCTGGTGTTGGTCCACTGTGTTTCATCAAGGGCAGGGTCAATGCAGCTAGCTATCAGGAGATTTTGGAGCACTTCATGCTTCCATCGGCTGAAATGCTTTATGGAGATGAAGATTTCATTTTTCAGCACGACCTGGCACCTGCTCACAGTGCCAAAACCACTGGTAAATGGTTTACTGACCATGGTATTACTGTGCTCAATTGGCCTGCCAACTCTCCTGACCTGAACCCCATAGAGAATCTGTGGGATATTGTGAAGAGAAAGTTGAGAGACGCAAGACCCAACACTCTGGATGAGCTTAAGGCCGCTATTGAAGCATCCTGGGCCTCCATAACATCTCAGCAGTGTCACAGGCTGATTGCCTCCATGCCACGCCGCATTGAAGCAGTCATTTCTGCCAAAGGATTCCCGACCAAGTATTGAGTGCATAACTGAACATTATTATTTGATGGTTTTTTTGTTTGTTATTAAAAAACACTTTTATTTGATTGGATGGGTGAAATATGCTAATTTATTGAGACAGGTTTTTTGGGTTATCAGGAGTTGTATGCCAAAATCATCAGTATTAAAACAATAAAAGACCTGACAAATTTCAGTTGGTGGATAATGAATCTATAATATATGAAAGTTTAATTGTAATCATTACATTATGGTAAATAATGAAATTTAACACTATATGCTAATTTTTTGAGAAGGACCTGTATATAACCCGAGGGGGGCTTTTTCAGTACAAAAAAATGTGCTGAAAATCTTGGCTTATACACGAGTATATATGGTAGAAATATATAGATAATAGATAGATGAGAGGGAGAGAGATATCTGCTATTCCTTAAGATATCTTCTTTTTCATGACTTATCATTCCAGAGACTTCTTGAAGCGCTTAGAAGCCCAAATATCCATGTAGTTAAAGAAGCACTCTCGTCAGTTTTTTTTATCCTCTTAATATATTGCAGTCCTCATATTATATAGCACGGTGCACTTACAATTGTTCATTTTATCTTTCTACCCAGTTTATTCTTCTCTTCCCATTGGGTCATGCGATTAAAAACTGACTAGCTAAATCCTTCTAAACTCTATGTAGTCATCACTGCAATATCTCTGTCAGGGGGAGGAGTGGAGCAGCTGGTTCAGGTGTTGAAGAGGGGATGACTCAGGCAGGTAAAAGAGACTTCCTGTTTCTACATAGAGTCTAGAAAGATTCAGCTAGTCAGTTTTTAATCACATGATGTCATAGACTTAATGTGAAGAGAAGAATTAACTGGGTTGAAAGGCAAATGAGCAATTGTAAGTACCCAGTGCTGTGATATGATGATTGCAATACATAAAGATGATAAAAGCTCTGATGGGAGGAGTGCTTCTTTAATACTTAAATTAGTTTCATGAGTTTTGACCAGTTTTATGAATTCCGGTCTGTATCTACAGTCCAGCCTGACTCTAAAACCCCAAATTCCCCCATATCTGATATATCACACAGGTTCCTATATCTATGTTCTTTTTAAGATGCTCGACTTTTCTTCTATACTTTTTATACTCAGTAGAAGAAATTATTGTATGTAACTTTGATTAGCGGAACAGACATTTCTTTGTGCATGATGAGAAGACATATGATATGTCATGACCATTCAATATATGCAGTAAAAAAAAACAAGTAGTAGTTGAATCGTTGGCTTTGTCAGCCATACCCGCTGCGTGAAATAAGCCCCAGCCGAGAGTCTGACGGGCACTGAACAATCCCTGCATGTTGCCATTATAGTCCTGACAAGGCACATGCAGTAAGTTCATGGATGATTATATGAAGTGAACTCCACTTTTGCCAAAAAAGAAAATACTCTGTTGTCGAAACAATTACCCTAAAATTAGCACAAGCAAATGGCCTGTGGTATTACGTAATGGATGAGAAATCAGTGTGCCCGGGTGCAAGTCACTGTTACTTTCTCGTGTCTCTTTGTATATTTTTTCTGTATTTGTTAAACTCATTAGATGATGTTATAACATCTAATTATAAAATATTTATTCTAAACTAGATTTAATAAATTGTGTATAAAAGTGTAATTTAGAGCACTTTAAGGCTATGTGCCCACGTTCCGGATTTTTAACGTTTTTGCAGCAGTATACCGCTGCAAGAAAACAAGCATGCCATTAAAATAATGCATTCCTCAATTTTTGTGCCCATGCTGCTTTTCGAAAAAAAAAAGCATCGCGGAAAAAAACACAGTATGTTCATTAATTTGCAGATTTGCCGCTATATTATTGTATTGGGAACCTCTGGAAAAAAACGTGAAAAATACGCAAAAAAAATGCCAGAAAAACGCGAGCGGATTTCCTGCGAAAGGAGTCCGGTTTTGATCAGGAAAATTCTGCGAACAACCCTGAACGTTGGCACATAGCCTAAGTCTCAGTTCAAAATGTGGCTTCCACCAGTTATTTCCCAGTACAAAGGATAGAATTAGAGGGCTTGTCCAGGCATTTAATACTGATTCTCATGATAAGTCATGGGTGCAATAGGTGGGGCCCAAGAGGTGAGGGACCCCTTCCATAATGCCAAACACATTATTGGACTGTGAAGGGTCTATATACGTTTCTTGCATGGGGACCCTCGTCTGTCTATGTCTGTCCCTGTGATGATCAATACCAGATCAGTGGGGGTCCACCAGATCGGCTGTTATTAGCCCCAGTGGTAGTGCGAAATAAAAATGAGGTAAAACCGATCAGCCCAGCTTGGTTTAGTATGTAGCGCTGCTGCCGGGTGCTGTGGATCCGCTCTTATTCAATGAATAGGGGTTCATCTGCACAGTATTTTGGATTGTTCATCCATCTCTTACATGGTTAGTTGTCCCTTCACAACTTAAAGCCGTGCACCAGATATTTACCACTCATCAGCATTAAAATTAGTCGTCCGTTTTTTAGGAAAGTGCATTTTTTATCATTTATTTATGCACAGTAAGACTGATAATTATTGATTGGTTAAACATATGTGCGACAAATATACACATACACATATTTTGCCAGATTTACAGAAAAAAATTAACACCAGACCCCACTGCATACTATACGCAACTGTGAGCATCTAAAATTCCCAGTAATACCACTGACTACCTGTACATATTAGGACTGGTATTAGATGCTGCTAAGCACCCAGACTTCTGGGGTAGAAGGAAATCCGGACACATAAACCCTTCCCCAAACACTACAGGTAGACACTGGATGTGTTCAGTTTATAATGTGTATTCTGTAAAAAGTTGCTCATTGCCCATGTCAGCAAAGGATCTAAGGATTCCCGTGACATCCATCATCAGCGAAAGAACCGAAACACCTCAAACACATAAGTCATATGGCTAGTTTCATCTAATGTGTTTGGGCAACTCTGTCAGCACGTTTTTTGCTATTTAATCTGTGAGCAGCAAGATGTAGGGCCTGGAAGCCTGATTCCAGTGATGGATCACTTTCTAGGCTTTGTATTGCTGTTTCAATAAAATCCAGTGTTTTATCATCAGGAGATTATTATTAGAGGACTATTTGTCTTGTGCCATGTAGTCCTTCTGCTCTGTATAACCCTGCCACCACCACTGATTAGCAGTTTTCTGCCAATGTATAATGTACACAGAAAACTGCCAATCGGGTCTGTGGGCAGGGTTACAAGGGGCTCAGCATTTGAGCACTGCTAGATCAGTTGCAGAGAAAATAGCAAGCAGACCAGCAAGTTACACATCACTGGGATCATCGTCTCTGCCCCTATATCATGCTGGTCTCAGATTACCTATAAAAACCTGACAGATTCCCTTTCATTTCTTTAGTATTGTTCCCACCCTTGACATACCTGAATGAAAATGGTAGTATACAGGGAGCTATATCTGTGTTTTCCATCTGGTGAAACTAGTGCTCCACATATGTTTCCCTTTATATATTATTTCTCCGTTAAAAATGCATTACTTTGGTATTTTATAACATTGAAAAATTGAGACGCTTTGAAAGTATCTCCCTTTTCTTGGTTGACTCTTGCTGTGTTGTCAAATTGTAATTGATTCATGATGTTGATCAATGATAGTTTGAAACGTGTTGAGAACTTGAGCAGAGTCTTTTTTTTTTCGTCAAAGAATAAAAGATCTGCTTTTGTTTTCCATAGAGCATCCAAAACCACATGATTTCCAGGGCTGGTTTGCCAAATTTGCGAGAATTATATGTCTGCGTAAATGCTTGGTGCACGTTAAATAATTATACCTTGCAAGAGTTGGCATCGATGTTGGGTCTCATGGGAAACATCTGAAAGACAAAAGAAGGAACATAATGTAAATCGTGTTCCTATTGAAGTTCCCCAAATCGTCTTGATACTCAGGGTTTCATTCTTGACCCGTCCGCTGCTGTGACTATTTCTATGTGTGAGGACGTGATCTCTTTCACAGCTTGGCTGGGTCATTATCGAGGGAGATTATTTACGATTTGAAAGTATCAGATGCAAAATCTTCTCTTGTCTCCAGTGTTCGCTCCTCGTCTGTTTGTGCTTCAGGCTGCTGGATCTTATCTGGCTCAATCTAATGGAAAAAATCCTCCCAATTTGAATGATCTCCAAGTTGTCTTTCTTTAATTTCCTACTGAAATCCATGCATTACAAGCCTCCCATTAATCGTTTTACCAGACTCTTTTTTCTCTCTCGAAATGCTTGTTCTAATTCCTACCACAAGAAGCATAGACCCTCACTCAACAAGTCACTGATCAAACTTATGTCATTTTCTCCTACAGAGCTTTTGCAAGTTTTCTCATTTTGATGTCATAGTTATTTCGCCACTATGTGTATTAGCTAAGGACACTTTCCCCTAAGCTGCCCGGAGTAACTGTAGGTTATCCAGGCCCATGTATAGGAAAGTGTAAGGCAGGCTTCCTGAGAGTATATCTTCCCGTTTCTGAGGACCTCACCCTGACTAGATTACGGCTTCTCATTTTAACGTCTCCTGTTTCCTGGATGGATAAGACCTTTTCTAGTTTCTTGAGATGGTTTGTTCTATAGATGACCCATCTCAATTCGAGAGGATTTAATAAACCAGATATATACAGTATATATATATATATATATATATATATATGTTTAGATTTCTTTTTAACTATATATTCAAATTATGTTCTGGAAAGAATATAAACTTTTCGGCTAGTGTAACCTTGTGAAAGTAGCTACCCTATAAGTCAATGCCCAGCCCAATCTTTGAACCACCACTAGGGGTGTTAGTAAACTTACAGATAGGTATTTCAGGGCACTTGAATACTAAATGCTGCCAGGGAGATTAAAGATAATTTTCTCCCCATTCATTCTCTGCATTCAGCTGCGTGCAAGCGCCAGACAGCATAATAACAGTGTTAACCTGCAGATTAGCCACATATCTGCAGGTTAACAATGTTATTTCTGGTGACAGGTTCCCGTTAAGGCATGAATTCTATTTGTTTCCAAAAAAAAGCTGTAATACATGTGAACATAGCCATATTGGCATTTCTCTACAGGGAAAAAACATGGTCTATACTAGAGGTAAATAAACCTATCCCACTACTGTGACAAATTAGAGGCATGTAATTGCCTTGTAATTTGATGTTGACTGTTTAATGGTCCTCACATATCTAGGGATGTTATCCAAGATAGACACTTATCTACAGACTGCTGTTTTGGTGAACCTCTCATCAGTGAAAGTAAGGTTTGGCCAGGCAGAGCTTCACCTGGGGCAAAAAGGTGCAATATACTGCCATTTCCCTGGTTCTTAGCACCTTTGCCGAGACAATGTGGCCAGTTGG
Organism: Ranitomeya imitator; assembly: GCF_032444005.1. Taxonomy (NCBI): domain Eukaryota; kingdom Metazoa; phylum Chordata; class Amphibia; order Anura; family Dendrobatidae; genus Ranitomeya; species Ranitomeya imitator. The sequence continues at coordinate 989,293,764 of NC_091282.1, forward strand.
CTCCCACTGACACCCAATACATGGGGCAAAAATGCCCTAGCTGCCACTCATAGCTAAGCGCCTGTAATGAGATATCTTTGTCTCAGCTTTGGGGTGGTGGGGACACTCTTTACATATATAAATATTTTATTATTTACAAATCATAGATCTTAAATATTCCAAGGTTGCAAGTGAAGGCTCATTAGGTTGGAGAAGTGAAATATTCAAGGCTAAAATATAATTCTATAACTCATCTGCACATCTGCTAGAATTAGGCAAGTGCTGGAGTAAAGCAGGTGGTTTGCTAAATTGAGCTGTTTTTCTTACCCCTTGCTTTGCTTCTTGCCTACGTCCTTGAAACTGTCTTCACTCAGGGAGTGGCCTCTCAGCAAGGCACTTAGGGTGATGGTCTTACAATAACATAAGTATCAAGTCTCCTTAATCAACTTATGAAACATGTTTAGGATCGGGATTGTCTCATAAGACTGCTCGGCATCCATTGTAATGATTTTAAGGTTTTTTTTAATGAAATATTGGAAGGGATTTGGCACAGACCAGAACTTGCTTTCACTGGAAACAAGCTTAGTGAAAAGATATTAATTCAATGATGGGTGTTCCTTCCAAGTAAAATGCCAAATTTAGATGGACAGATTCATTTTTTCAAGCTATAGTTGTAAGAAGAACTTTCAGTACCTATTTTAATAACTATTGTGAGACATTTCGGTCAATGGCTTACTTCAAAGTTGATACCAGTAGCATAGGGTTCTTTAATGTCACTGGTGGTTTTCTTTCAGTTTGCTTTAACATTTGGTCTGTTGCCCACAAGCTCAATGATAATAATGATTTTTTTTTTTTAAATAGTGATGTCTTAGAAAGACCTTCGCCTTTTCCTTTAACCCCAGAGCGGTGAATTCCATCCCTTTCTATTGTAATGATAGAAAAGAAAAATAATGTGTCTATTGCAAGGAAATTTGGCAACTTATTTTCATTTGTTGTATTGTTGTGCTTGGCAGGCTTTAGGTTTGGATTGTAATGGACTACACAACCCATTAACGATAAGGACCGATGACAAACACACTGGGACAGAGAGCGTTACCCTTGCCAACATTCATGTAGGCCAACTTATCTCAAGTGCCAAAATGTCTTACATGTCAATGTATCTTCCTTGCATGTTGCCAGATATAGTAAGACTGACTTATCATATCTGGACTTGTGTCAGTGGTCGGTGTAGTCACGTAGAAATAGCATGCTTCATATCTGCTCTTCAGGGTCTGAACCTTCACTGCGGAGAATGATTCATTTTGCTATGGTGCATTTGTGTACATTGACTTTAATAATGGTCTGGGATCCTTGAGTGTTTCTCACAAGCTCCATTCGGCTCAGTGTGTGTGATCTGTTTGGGATTACTCTTTTGGAGAAGGATTTCTTATTTAGCTTGCTGTCTACAAGTTTTCCTAAAAGTAATGCTCTTAGAAGGTCAGTAGGCTTTTAAAGGTTATTCGGTTTGTTAGCCCAAACACTAAAACTTTGTGTCTTTTCATTCTGATTAGTGACACTTTAATAAAGTCATTTGAAGTTCAGTGGACTGAATTTTCGACCATTTCTAATGTTTCTATGGTCACAGTGAAGAGTCCCGAATGTAAACCTACATATAATCATTTTGATGCAAATCCGTCCAAAGTGACTGTGTAATGTCGTTATCAGATTCCTTTCCTCATGGGGCACAGATTTTTTTTTTTTTAATTTAAGACGGAAAGACAAAAAAGATGAAGCTTTGTTGTTTTGATATATTTGTATGTGACAACCATTCACTGTGGCGGAGACCCTTTTTAGATAACAAAGGATTGAGAAGATCTTGAAAACGTTTTATTGCTGCTCTCTGGATGGGCCAATGGGGACAAAGACCTTTTGTCTTCCACTTGATTAGATAATAAAGCTAAGGCAGACTTTAAGGAAAACATTTCTTAACATAGCCAGAGTTATTTTTTTCCACCCTGAAAGTAAGAAAAACTATGTCTAATCGCTCACAATTAAATCATTCATGGTGTGCTCACATTGCAGGAATTAATGCATTTTGTATTAGGTAGCAAGTGAACTTTTACAACATGTGAGAACTAAGGGGGAAAAATTATAGTCCCCCTTTGCTTCACAAGGGGCTTGGTAGTCAGGTCAATGACTTGATTTTCATGGGAACCCTGACTCCGCACAGCATATTCATAGGGTAAACAGCCCCTTTATTGACAGCTGCGGTTTGGGAGCGGAGCGCAGTGTAGTGCCGCACTATGGTTTGTTGAGAAAAAACAAGGCAATATTTAAGACAAAGAGCTGAATGGGAACAGTGGCCCTTGTGTCCTGAAGTTGACTGACTAATACTTGTTAGCGTCCAGATAAAAGCACTCCTCTCCTCTCTCCTCCTTCTTTGTGTTATTTTTATGTAAATTGACATGAGAGATGGGTGAGTTGTAATTAAACAATTCTGGTGAAAATGAGAACATGGAAAGAGGAGTGTAACAGAGCACCGGGGGGCTTACGTTATAAATGCACACTCCACAAGACTGGCCTTGATACATTTCTCTTCACCGTACCTCACATGAACAAAATGAAATATCACATTCACTTATGAATGTAGACTCGCCCTATACTATGGGAGCCTCACTATGTAAAGCGGGCCGCATTCATTGAGATCATTTGCTTGAATGATAATGAGAAAAGAAGTATATGGTAACTGCTGCCTGTCAATAGATATGAATATATTTTGCAAAGTATTCTTAGTTTGATACAAATAGATTATACTATGAAAACTATTTTTCTATGATGAGTTAATTTATTAATTACATTTTTTGTTCAATTGGAACAATTATTTTCAAGGAAAATTTCTTAACATTCAGGCCTGGGCTACACCTTGACTTTTTGTAGCACTGAATGATCTTAACTATTAAGTGGTAGCTGTTATCCGCCCAATTGCATACAAGTCAATGTATTTCTCTGGACTGTAATTGTAACTCTTGCGGTGGCAGCGCTGGACTCTACTTGCTGAATTTTCTCTTCACAATGCACACTGACAGTTCACTCTTTTGCCGGCTTGTCACTTCTCATCAGAGTCAGCGAGGGAGAGCACTGTCACTATGCAATCAAAGCATATTGCATAGTGACAAAATCCTATTGAGCATATGTCAAAATTTGACAACTGAAACATGCTCAGTAGAGTAGGGACTACCTTACAAGCTGAAAAGGCCTTCACTGATGACGCTTCGTTTCAAGGTGGGGGTTGAAGCTTTGGCACTGACCCATAATGATGTCTTGTTTGAGTATCCCTGCATGCAGTGGGGGTTGTCAAATGAAGGTCATCAAAAAGAAAGAAGGAAAAAAAACAATAAAGCAGTTAGATAGTGTGGTGATGGAATACAGACTTTTTAATTAAAATCTGGTGCATTCCCACGGATATGCAATTTTTTCTAATATGATACAAAAAAATTTTTTAATCATTTTTTTTAAATAAATAGTGGTTTTCAACACTTACCTCTCCAGATCTGTTGCTGGCCATCTTCCCTACCAAGTTGACTTTTTAATTAAAGTATGTTAGAAATTAGATTACGACATTAAGTAAACATACATTTAGGCTTAAAATAAATGTTAGTTTCTATCTACCCCTTTAAAATCAATAAGCAGCACTACAAAAACTTACAGTGTAGCCCAGGCCTTATATACTTGTATATATTGTTGTTCAATGCTGCAAATATTGGCAGTGCAGTTCCATTCAGTGTGCTTTTGTCTGGAGGTTATAACAGCTGACCGGTGGGGATGCCAGGTATTGGACCCCTCCCATCTCGTGTTGCTGACCTAACCTTTAAAAAGGTCATCAATATCTGGTATCTGTGGTCTAGACAAGCCCTTTGCAGCACTGGAGTTCTGGGCTTAAATCCCACCAAGGACATCGCCTGCAAGGAGTTTGTATGTTCTCCCCATGTTTGCGTGCGTTTCTTCCAGGTACGGAAATTTGTTTCCACATTGTAAAGATATACTAAGTTGGAATTTAGATTGTGAGCCCCAATGGGGACAGTGATGACAATGTGTGTAAAGCGCTGTTGAATATGATGGTGCCATATAAGCAAGTATAACAACTAAACCCTTTTAAGTATAATTAATACTGAATACAATCACAGGTGTAGGTTTTGTCAAAGTTTGCAGGGTGCTTTTGGCTAGTCTTGCAAAAAATAATAGAAGTTGTAAAGTGTAGAACTTCACATTTTTTTAATAAAAAAAAGTGCCAAATTAACTTCTTCAACAAAACTACATGTCTTATAGTGCCTTATAGTATACAATTGGGCTCAAAAGTTTACTTACCCTGACAGAATTTTTGTTTTCTTGGCCTTTTTTTCAGAAAATATAAATGATAACACCAAAACTTTTTATCCAGTCATGGTTAGTGGTGGGGTAAAGCCATTTATTATCAAACTACTGTATTTTCTCTTTTTAAATAATAATGACAGCCCAAAACATCCAAATGACCCTGAGGAAAAGTAGGAAAAGTTCACATACCCTGTTTGCTTGTAATCAGTGGGTATGCATAAAATCTTAGTAAGTTTCTGGGATCCAGACAGACTCTTGCATCTTTCATCCAGCCACTGACATTTCTGGATTGTGAGTCATGAGGAAAGCAAAATATAGAAGTGTATTGTATTAGTGCACACAATTATTGTTGTTTAACCATGTGGTTTTAGAAATTTTTTTAGATATGTTCTTTAAGACTATTATGGTACCACCTGTAACTACTGTCAATGTATTTTTGTCAAAAAGTTCCCAAAGGCACCACTTATTAGGCACATCGTAGTTTTATCTGCATCTGGCTACCATGGTGATTTACAATAGCCCAATAATGCTGCAAAACTACTATATGAATAATGTACTCTGTACAATAGTGCAAATTTTTGATTAATTATTGTTACTATAAGATGCAAATGTCAAATGACTTCTAAAATATATTATTATAACCACATGGATGAGCTAGTAGCATGGAGTTGACCGACTTCCTAGAACACTAGAATATTACATTTATGCAATATGTTACATTCTGTCACTCAGACAAGTGAGGAGCCTGAATGACTTTGGAAGGTTTAATAGCCCAGAAGTTCGGCAATTTCCATAGGTTGAGCTATACCAGACCCAGTATGGTATAGACCACAGTGTTCGGAGTAAATAAATCACATGAAGCAAGCCTTGAGACTCACGAGGGAAGGAATTCTCATTAACAACTGCTTTCTATACACAAACAAGACTTTGTATGCTCTCTGACTCATAAATGTTTTCTTTTGCAATTGATGAAATAGCAAGCTGTGAGCAAAAGTCGCTGCAGCCAAGTCTTCCCAATATTCAGAGATTAAAGAAAAGGCAGAAGAATTTCTGACGCTTCTGACATGGTTATCACTTATTCTCACTGATCGTCTAAATGGAACACAACATCATTGATAGGGAAAACAATAAGAGTCATTTACGGACTCGGAATACATCGCATGCCAGGCCCCATTCTACTTCTTAATAGACCATTGAGGCAAATGTTTGGATATTGTGTTTGTTTGTAAGGGCAGTTTGTATTTCAACGAAAAGAAGTATAATAGCCACTCGAATATCTGAAGTGCTTCCTTGTTATAGTTGTTTGCTGACTATATTACCTAGATTCAGTATTTTAGTGTTACTTTTACTACTAATTCTACTGGCAATATTATACGTTCTGTGATTTAGTCATTGTTCTTTACAGGATACTTTTAGTTATTTGTATTAGTTTTTTTATTTTATTTTATTATACAATAACATTTAAAAAAGTGACACCCCATGTAAAACTACCAAAATTTCTAGAAACCGACATTGATGACAGGAGATGTTGTTTGTTCTCTACTTTCATGCATACAGTATCTATGTCACATGTGGAAAAGCGTATGTACTGTGGATACAGTATGTTTCTCATTTATAAAACCTCTAAATGCCATCACCACATCACAATGCTGTATTTAATGAACTACAAGCGAAGCAGACTTTCTGCCTATATCTTCCTTAACCCCTTCCCGACCTTTGACGCCACGTAGGCGTCATGAAAGTTGGTGCTAATCCGACCTATGACGCCTATGTGGCGTCATGGAAAGATCGCGTCCCTGCTGATCGGGTGAAAGGGTTAACTCCAATTTCACCCGATCTGCAGGGACTGGGGGAGTGGTACCTTAGCCCAGTGGCTACGATCGCTCTGATTGGCTGTTGAAAGTGAAACTGCCAATCAGAGCGATTTGTAATATTTCACCTAAAAAACTGGTGAAATATTACAATCCAGCCATGGCCGATGCTGCAATATCATCGGCCATGGCTGGAAACACTGGTATACCCCCCACCGCCACCGATCGCCTCCCCAGCCCTCCGATCTATGTTCCGCTCCCCTCCGCCGTCCTGTCTGCTCCCCCGTCCTCCTACCCGCTCCCCCCGTGCTCCGATGCCACCCCCCGTCCTCCGATCCACCCCCCATGCTCAGATCTCCCCCGTATATTTACCGGGCCTCCCGATGTCCGTCCGTCTTCTCCCTGCGCGCCGCCATCTTCCAAAATGGCGGGCGCATGCGCAGTGTGCCCGCCGAATCTGCCGTCCGGCAGATTCGTTCCAGGTATATTTTGATCACTGTGATATAACCTATCACAGTGATCAAAATAAAAAAAATAGTAAATGACCCCCCCCTTTATCAACCCCATAGGTAGGGCCAATAATAAAATAAAGAAAATATATATTTTTTCTTTTTCCACTAGGGTTAGGGTTAGAACTAGGGTTAGGGTTAGGGCTAGGGTTAGGGTAAGGTTTAGGGCTAGGGCTAGGGTTTGGGTTAGGTTTAGGGTATTTGCACACGGTGCGGATTTGGCTGCAGAACCGCAGCGGATTGGCCGCGGATCCACAGCGGATTGGCCGGGGATCCGCAGCGGATTGGCCACTGCAAATTCGTAGCAGTTTTCCGTCAGGTTTACAGTACCATGTAAACCTATGGAAAACCAAATCCGCTGTGCCCATGGTGCGGAAAATACCGTGCGGAAACGCTGCGTTGTATTTTCCGCAGCAAGTCAATTTTGTGCGGATTCCGCAGCGTTTTACACCTGTTCCTCAATAGGAATCCACAGGTGAAATCCGCACAAACAAAACTGTAAATCCGCTGTAAATCCGCAGATAAAACGCAGTGCCTTTTACCTGCGGATTTTTCAAAAATCGTGCGAAAAAATCTCACACGAATCTGCAACGTGGGCACATAGCCTTAGGGTTAGGGTTGGAATTAGAGTTAGGGTTGGAATTAGGGCTAGGGATGGAAATAGGGTTAAGATTAGGGTTAGGGTTAGGGTTATGGATAGGGTTAGGGGTGTGTTGGGGTTAAAGTTGTGGTTAGGGTTGGGATTAGGGTTAGGGTTGGGATTAGGGTTAGGGTTGGGATTAGGGTCTCGGGTGTGTTGGGGTTAGGGTTGTGGTTGAGGGTGTGTTGGGGTTAGGGTTGTGATTAGGGTTATGGCTACAGATAGGATAAGGGTTAGGGGTGTGTTGGGGTTAGTGTTGAAGTTAGAATTGAGGGGTTTCCACTGTTTAGGCACATCAGGGGTCTCCAAACGCAACATGGCGCCACCATTGATTCCAGCCAATCTTGTGTTCAAAAAGTCAAATGGTGCTCCCTCCCTTCCGAGCCCCGATGTGCGCCCAAACAGTGGTTTACCCCCACATATGGGGTATCAGCGTACTCACGACAAACTGGGCAACAAATATTGGGGTCCAATTTCTCCTGCTGTGAAGCACTTGGGGGTTGAAAGTGCTCACCACACACCTAGATAAGTTCCTTGGGGGGTCTAATTTCCAATATGGGGTCACTTGGGGGTTTCTACTGTTTAGGCACATTAGGGGCTCTGCAAATGCAATGTGACGCCCGCAGACCATTCCATCAAAGTCTGCATTTCAAAAGTCACTACTTCCCTTCCGAGCCCCGACGTGTGCCCAAACAGTGGTTTACCCCCACATATGGGGTATCAGTGTACTCACGACAAACTGGGCAACAATTATTGGGGTCCAATTTCTCCTGTTACCCTTGTGAAAATAAAAAATTGCAGCCTAAAAAATAATTTTTGAGGAAAGAAAAATGATTTTTTATATTCACGGCTCAGCGTTATAAACTTCTATGAAGCAATTGGAGGTTTAAAGTGGTCACCGCACATCTAGATTAGTTCCATGGGAGGCCTAGTTTCCAAAATGGGGTCACATGTGGGGGAGCTTTAATGTTTAGGCACACGGGGGCTCTCCAAACGCGACATGGTGTTTGCTAACGATTGGAGCTAATTTTTCATTCAAAAGTGAAATGGCGCTCCTTCCCTTCCGAGCCTTCCCGTGTGCACAAACAGTGGTTTGTGATCACATATGAGGTATCAGTGTACTCAGGAGAAATTGTCCAACACATTTTAGGATCCATTTTATCCTGTTGCCCATGTGAAAATGAAAAAATTGAGGCTAAAATAAATTTTTTGTGAAAAAAAAGTACTTTTTCATTTTTACGGATAAATTTGTAAAGCACCTGGGGGTTTAAAGTGCTCACTATGCATCTAGATAAGCTCCTTGGGGGGTCTAGTTTCCAAAATGGGGTCACTTGTGGGGAACCTCCAATGTTTAGGCACACGGGGCCTCTCCAAACGCGACATGGTGTCCGCTAAAGATTGGAGCCAATTTTTCATTGAAAAAGTCAAATGGCGCTCCTTCCCTTCAGAGCCCTGTCGTGCTCCCAGACAGTGGTTCTCCCCCACATATTAGGTATCGGCGTACTCAGGAGAAATTGTACAATAACGTTTGGGGTCCAGTTTCTCTTTTTACCCTTGGGAAAATAAAAAAATTGTTGCTAAAACATCATTTTTCTGACTAAAAAGTTAAATGTTCATTTTTTTCTTCCATGATGCTTCTGCTGCTGTGAAGTACCTGAAGGGTACCTTGAGGGGTTCAGTTTTTAGAATGGTGTCACTTTTGGGTATTTTCAGCCATACAGACCCCTCAAACTGACTTCAAATGTGAGGTGGTCCCTAAAAAAAATGGTTTTGTAAATTTCGTTGTAAAAATGAGAAATCGCTGGTCAAATTTTAAACCTTATAACTTCCTAGCAAAAAAATTTTTTATTTAGAAAATTGTGTTGATGTAAAGTAGACATGTGGGAAATGTTAATTATTAACTACTTGGTGTCACATAAGTCTCTGGTTTAACAGAATAAAAATTCAAAATTTGAAAATTGCAAAATTTTCCAAATTTTTGCCAAATTTCCATTTTTTTCACAAATAAATGCAAAAATTATTGACCTAAATTTACCACTAACATGAAGCCCAATATGTCACGAAAAAACAATCTCAGAACCGTTAGGATCCGTTGAAGCGTTCCCGAGTTATTACCTCATAAAGGGACATTGGTCAGAATTGCAAAAAACGGCCAGGTCATTAAGGTCAAAATAGGCTGGGTCATGAAGGGGTTAAATTAGGTGAGTTCTCTGCAAATTTGACAAACGCGCATTCATAAGAGCATATAACGGTGTGTGTAAATATGCAGCATATCGTATGATGGACAATACTCTTGGTCGTTTGGTGATTGGATCACATCGGCATCATATGATTACATACCTCCTGTGTAGGAACAGAATAGTCATAGTAATGTTCATTCTATCCCCTTCAGTGTCCAACGGCCTGTATAAACAGGACAGTAAATGAGCAGTAACTTATTGATCAATGTACAGTCATGGACAAAAATTTTGAGAATGAGACAAATATTAATTTTTCCAAAGTCTACTGCTTCATTTTTTCTAATGGCAATTTGCATATACTCCTGAATGTCAGAGTGATCAGCTTAACAACAATTACTGTACTTGCAAAGTCAATATGTGCCCAGAAAATGAACTTTAACCCCCAAAACACATTTCAACATCATTGCAGTCCTGCCTTTAAAGGAGCAGCTAACATCGTTTTAGTGATTGATCCATTAACACAGGTGTGGGTGTTGATGAGGACAGGGCTGGCGATCAGTCATGATTAAGTAAGAATGACATCACTGGACACTTTAAAAGGAGGCTGGTGCTTGGTATCATTGTTTCTCTTCAGTTAACTATGGTTATCTCTAAAGAAACACGTGCAGCCATCATTGCACTGCACAAATGGCCTAACAGGGAAGAGTATCGCAGCTACAAAGATTGCACCTCAGTCAACAATCTATCGCATCATCAAGAACTTCAAGGAGAGAGCTTCCATTGTTGTCAAAAAGGCTCCAGGGCGCCCAAGAAAGACCAGCAAGCGCCAGGACCGTATCTTAAAACTGTTTCAGCTGCGGGATCGGACTACCAGCAGTGCCGAGCTTGCTCAGGAATGGCAGCAGGCTGGTGTGAGTGCTTCTGCACGCACTGTGAGGCAGAGACTCTTTGAGCAAGGCCTGGTTTCAAGGAGGGCAGCAAAGAAGCCACTTCTCTCCAGAAAAAACATCAGGGACTGACTGATATTCTGCAAAAGGTACAGGGAGTGAACTGCTGAGGACTGGGGCAAAGTCATTTTCTCTGATGAATCCCCTTTTCGGTTGTTTGGGACATCTGGAAAACAGCTTATTCAGAGAAGAACAGGTAAGCGCTACCACCAGTCTTGTCTCATGCCAACTGTAAAGCATCCTGAAACCATTCATGTGTGGGGTTGCTTCTCAGCCAAGGAAATCGGCTCACTCACAGTCTTGCCTAAAAACACAGCCATGAATAAAGAATGGTACCAGAATGTCCTCCAAGAGCAACTTCTCCCCACCGTCCAAGAGCAGTTAGACACCCAACAATGCCTTTTCCAGCATGATGGAGCACCTTGCCATAAAGCAAAGGTGATAACTAAATGGCTCATGGAACAAAACATAAAGATTTTGGGTCCATGGCCTGGAAACTCCCCAGATCTTAATCCCATTGAGAACTTGTGGTCAATCATCAAGAGATGGGTGGACAAACAAAAACCAACAAATTCTGGCAAAATGCAAGCATTGATTATGCAAGAATGTACTGCTATCAGTCAGGATTTGGTCCAGAAGTTGATTGAGAGCATGCCATGGAGAATTGCAGAGGTTTTGAAGAAGAAGGGTCAACCCTGCAAATATTGACTTGCTGCATTAACTCATTCTAACTGTCAATATAACCTATTGGTACTCATAATATGATTGCAATTATATTTCTGTATATTATATAAACATCAGACAAACACTAATAAAACCAGAGGGCAGCAGATGATGTGAAAATATAATTTTGGTGTCATTTTCAAAAATGTTGGCCATGACTGTATATTATTAATTAGTGAATGCTAATGGTCCAAAATCGGTCCATCTAAATGCATCATTAAAAGCTGTGGAGCTTGCTCTTCCCAGTTTATCAATTTACATGGTACAACCTATGGATTACTAAGTGATACTTTGTTTGTGCTCTCATAGAGGAGCTGTCATCAGAAATTTACCTATTGTTTAAATCAGTATTTTTTCCAAAATATCTGGCATATTTCATAGATATATATGGGGACAGGTACAAGTTTAAGCACTGGTTAAATTACTGTTGTTCAGAACAGTTAAGCAAGTTGAAGATGAAATGATCTCTAAAAGGGCTAGAGTGAAAAAAAAGAAACATTTATGAAGTATATATATTTTCATGTTTTACATTTTAAAGATTACAAAAAAGAAAATGGGCTGATGCAAAAGTTTGGGCACTCTGCATGGTTAGTGCTAGTGAAGGTCGAGCGTTCTCTGATAAGGTGTTATCCAAGCATGCTCTAGTGCTAATAGAGCATCATTGGCGTGCTCTAATACTGTTTGTCGCCGTGCTTGCATGTCTCCCGGCTGTTCGACAGCCTCAACACATGCCCCTGCAACACATGCCCCTAACAAACAGCCACAGTGACTTTAACATGGTATTAGAGCTCACAGAAGATACTCTTTTTGTACTCGAGCATGCTCGGATAACACCTTACCGGAGTGCCTTTGCCCATCATTAGTCAGTACCTAGTAGCATTCACTTTTAAAGTATCACAGCTTGCAAACACTTTTTGTAGCCAGCCAAGTCTTTCAAATGTTGTTTAAGGGATTTGATCCATTCTTCCTTTGAAAAATACTTCCAGCTCTGTCAGATTCCTGGGTCATCTTGCATGCACTGTTATTTTGAGGTTTAGCCACAGATTTACAATGATGTCCAGATCAGGGGACTGTGGGGGCCATTGTACAATTTTCAGCTTTTGGCTTTTGAGGTAGTCTATTGTGGATTTTGACATGTGCTTAAGATCATTATCTATTTGTAGAAGCCATCCTCTTTTCAACTTCAGCTTTTTTACAGATGATGTTATGTTTGCATCAATAATTTGTGGAAATTTAATTGAATCCATTCTTCCCTCTACCAGTGAAATGTTCATCTTGCATTTGGCTGCAAAACAACCCCAAAGCATGATTGATCCACTTCATGCTTAATGGTTGGCGAGATGTTCTTTTCCTGAAATTCTGTTCCTTTTCTTCTTTTCCTCCACACATGCAGTGAACACAAAAAGTATTCTGACCCCTTTAAATTTTTCAATCTTTATTTCATTGCAGCCATTTGGTAAATTAAAAAAAGTAAATTTTTCTCCATTAATGTATACTCTGCACCACATCTTGACTGAAAAACCCCCCAGAAATGTAGAATCTATCAGACCCTTTGCTCAATATTGAGTAGAAGCACTATTTTGAGGTAGTACAGCCTTGAGTCTTCTTGGGAATGATGCAACACGTTTTTCACACCTGGGGATCCTCTGCCATTCGTTCTTGCAGATCCCCTCCAGATCCATCAGGTTGGATGGTGAACGTTGGTGAACAGCCATTTTCAGGTCTCTCTAGAGATGGATTTAGGTCAGGGCTCTGGCTGGGCCAGTCAAGAATTATCACAGAGTTGTTCTGAAGCCACTCCTTTGCTATTTTAGCTGTGCGTTTAGGGTCATTGTTTTGTTGGATGGTGAACCTTTGGCCAAGTCTGAGGTCCAGAGCACTTTGGAAGAGGTTTTCATCCAGGATATCTCTGTACTTGGTTGCGTTCATGTTTCCTTCAATGACAATCGGCCCTGCAGCTGAAAAACACCCCCATAGCATGATACTGCCACCACCATGTTTCACTGTTGGGATTGTATTGGGCAGGTGATGAGAAGTGCCTGGTTTTCTCCACACATATCGCTTAGAATTATCATCAAAAAGTTCTGTCTTTGTCTCATCAGACCACAGAATCTTATTTCTCATAGTCTGAGAGTCCTTCATGTCTTTTTTAGCAAACACTATGCAGGCTTTCATATTTCTTGCCCTGAGGAGAGGCTTCCGTCGGGCCACTCTGCCATAAAGACCCAACTGGTGGAGGACTGTAGTGATAGTTGACTTTGTGGAACTTTCTCCCATCTCCCTACTGCATCTCTGGAGCTCAGCCACAGTGATCTTGGGGTTCTTCTTTACCTCTCTCACCAAGGCTCTTGTCCCACGATTGCTCAGTTTGGCTGGACGGCCAGGTCTAGGAAGACTTCTGGTGGACACAAACTTCTTCCATTTAAGGATTATGGAGGCCACTGTGCTCTTAGGAACCTTGAGTACTGCAGAAATTCTGTTGTAACCTTGGCCAGATCTGTGCCTTGCCACAATTCTGTCTCTGAGCTCCTTGGCCAGTTCCTTTGACCTCATGATTCTCATTTGGTCTGACATGCACTGTGAGCTGTGAGGTCTTATATAGAAAGGTGTGTGAATTTCCAAATCAAGTCCTGTCAGTTTAATTAAACACAACTGGACTCCAATGAAGAAGTAGAACCATCTCAAGGAGGATTACAAGGAAATGGACAGCATGTGACTTAAATATGAGTGTCTGAGCAAAGGGTCTGAATACTTATGGCCATGTGATATTTCAGTTTTTCTTTTTTATTAAATTTGAAAAAATTTCTACATTTCTGTTTTTTTCAGTCAAGATGGAGTGCAGAGCGCACATTAATGAGAAAAAATGAACTTTTTTCAATTTTCCAATTGGCTGCAATGAAACAAAGAGTGAAAAATTTAAAGGGGTCTGAATACTTTCTGCACCCACTGTAACTTTGATCATTGTGCCGAAAGTGTTCTATTTTAAGATCATAGGTCAATAGGATGTGTTTCAAAAATGCATCAGGTTTGCCTAGATGTTTTTTGTATACTTCTCTTGCTGAATTGTATGGTGAGGATGCAGGAGACGTTTTATTCCGATGACTCTTCCATGAAGGCCATATTTGTGCAGGTGTTTCTGAACAGTAGAACAATGTACCACAATTCCAGAGTCTGTTAAATCTTTGTATAGGTATTTTGCAGTCAAACGGGGGTTCGGATTTGTCTCTCTAGCATTACAAGGAGATGCTCTCATTGAAATTTTGCTTAGTTTTCCAGACCTTATCTTGACCTCCACTGTTCCTGTTAATTGTTTTTTTTTTAATTACTTTTCAAACTGAGGAAAGGGCAACTTGAAAAACTCTTGCTATCTTCTTAGGCTGTATGT